>NC_046155.1:96069628-96369628 GCF_011064425.1 Rattus rattus
GCAGAGGCCAAAGGAATGTCATCAGGCCATCCTGGTCTGCATAATGAATTCCAGGCTAGCCAGGGACAGACAAAGACCTTGCCAAAGCGAGGCAGAGAGCTGCTGCTGACTCCCTTGCAGAGACTGGAGCCTGGCTCCTTGCACCCACACTGGGCATCTCACAATCGCCTGTAACACCAGCTACTGGGAATCCAACACTCCCTTCTGGTATCTGACTGCCCCGGCACTTATCTGCACTCAGACAGATGGGCAAGCATGCTAACACACACCACAGATAAATGTTTTTAAAGAGCCAAAACAAAAATAATACTAAAAATTTATCAGTTATAGCCCATCTTTGGAAACTGAATTTTAACCACAAATACTTGGCCTGAAACAGGCTTACAGTTCATCTAAGTTCACAGAAATATTTCACACTTTTGTAAGATTTAGGATCTTGACATTTGACACCAAGCAAGCAGGAGGAAACAAAATGCAAATGTCTTTCAGTGTCATGAGAGATTGACACAAAATAAGCCATGACCACTGACTCTCTGCTCAGGACATCATGGAGGCCTGAACACCCAGAGCTCCCACACTCAGAGACAGAGTACCTGGCAAAGAAAAAAAAATCTATGTTTTCTATAAAAATTTCTACCCCTTGGGACAGGGGTTCGGTGTGGGAAACTGCTTGCCTCGAAGGCTGGCCACCTGAATTTGATCTCCTGAACGCTCATAAAGGTGAAAGGAGAGAACAGACTGTCCTCTGATCTCCACATGCACACTACAGTGTGCACATGTGTGTGTGCACACACACATACACCCACACACAGAGCTCTCGGTGAAGTGCCCAACTTATCACTCAACAAACAATGGCTACCTCTTTAATAATTACTTGCGTGATTTTTGTTTATTTGTTTTTCTACCATTTGAGAACCTCAGAGAGTTTCCCATCTATCGTTTCTTAACCTTGGATGTACTTTGGAGTCAAATGGGAAGCTTAAAAAATTTTGACTTATCTGGCCCCAGCCCCCCTCTGATTTAGCCCGTATGGGGTGAGAGAGAGAATAGTTAGCTTTTGGTTTGGTTTTTCGTGCTGGGACGGAAGCTATGGGCTTATGTATATGAGGCTCTTGCTCTCCCTCTGAGCTGTGTTTCCTATCTTCATTGGAGTTTTTAAAACTCCCAGAACTGTGATTCTTAACCTTCCAGAGGCTGCGACCCTTTAATACAATTCCTCATATTGTGGTGACCCCTCCCCACCACAATATTATTTCTGTTGCTACCTCATACGTGTAATTTTGCTAATGTCGTGAATCATTGTAATGTAAATATGTGATATGTAGGCTGTATGGTATGGAACTGCAGAGGGGTCTCGACCCACAGATTGAGAACCGCTGCCCTAGAAGTCTCTACTATGAATGCAGGATAAATGAATATTTCCCTAGAGTCTAGACAGACACACCGAGGAGGCTGGGTGCCTTTGTGGCTGTCTTAGCACACATAGCAGCCCCTGGCTCACTGCTAGGCTTCCAGGCCAGGTCCATCCTTTGTCTGACCCATGGCAGCACAAGCTCCCATTCCAGTGTTTATCATGTGCCAAACATGGAGGAAGCCGTGGACCACACCACTTCCATACGACGGCGTTCATGGGAGGTGTGAGGACCCCGTGGAAAGCAGAGGAAGGTCAAAGATGAAGCAAGAGGCAGAAGCCAAGGTTCAGAGAATTCAGGAGGCTAGCCGAGCTCCAGCCAGAGACGCCAGCACTGTGATGGATGACGGCCGACTCTGAGAACCCGGGCTCCTTGGCTGTGTTCACTGCCATCCGACTTCCCCATCTTACAGGCAGTCAAGAGCCAGTCGCAACTCAGGGTTAAGGAGGGGCCTACGTTCACAGGAGAGAGAGCCCCGCAGTTAAGAGCACTGGCTGTTCTTACGGAGGATCTGGGTTTGATTCCCACAACTCATGGGGCAGCTCACGATCATCTGTAACTCCAATTTCAAGAGATCAGATGGGGGTTAGGGATTTAGCTCAATGGTACAGCGCTGGGTTCGGTCCCCAGCTCCAAAAAAAAAAGAGATCAGATGCCCTCTTCTGGCCTCCATGGGCATCAGGGACACATCTGGAACCCAAGGCATACATGCAGGCTTTAATGGCTATTCCTGGTTGTCAACCTGACTATATCGGGAATGAACCACAATCCAGAATTGGAAGGCACACTTGAGATCCTGATCTTGAGGCATAGTGGCTATGAATCCCAGGAGACTAAGGGAAAAAGATCTCTGAGTTCAAGGTCATCTGGGACAAAGCAAGTCCCAGATCCAGGTGTGGTGGTGCTCCCTCTTCCTCGCCTGCCTGCCTTGTGGGCCTGAGCAACTACTAGATCATTGGGCTTCCATTCACAGCTGCTGCTGACCATGGTTGGGGAGTTGGACTACAGACTGTAAGTCATCATAATAAATTCCCTTACTCTATAGAGACTACCCGTTAGTTCTGTGACTCTAGAGAACCAGATAAAACACCCATACACATAAAAACATAAATAATGGTTTTAAAAGTTAAGACAAGGGGTTGGGGATTTAGCTCAGTGGTAGAGCGCTTGCCTAGCAAGTGCAAGGCCCTGGGTTCGGTCCCCAGCTCTGAAAAAAAAAAAGAAAAGTTAAGACAAAACAAAATAAAAACAACCTCCCCCGACACACACACACACACACACACACACACACACACACACACACACACACACACACTCAGGCCTTCCAGATCTCTTTACTGACTCCAATCCCATTGGCCTCTTTCACTCACCTTAGCCAGGGCGTTCTTTTGTCCTGTATGGGACTTGATATCCTTTCCACGGCTGAAAGGGAGCTTCCTCTCCCTGCATTCCTTTCAAGCGGTTGGAGCTGTGGAAGAGTGACGGAACTGTACTAGTAAGACACTAGTACTTAATGTTTTGTAAGTCCCAGCCTTGGGAGTGTCCTGAGAAGGGGGAACCTGGCAGGGCAGGAGGTGTTAAAACTGTGAACTGAAATTTCTGAGCTTGCTTTCGTGGGAATATTCTCTCTTCCTCGAGCGAGCCGCTAGGTGGCAGTCGATACCCTAGTTCAGAGGGAGCCGCGTCCAATCGCAGTAGGAATTTTCCTCCTCTGTACAACACAAAGCCAGGCTTTTCTCTGCTGCATGGCCACAGAACATTCTGTCCAGCCAGAGGTCGGTGGTCAGGATCCTCCCGCGTTCGGGGAACCGCTTCTGTGTACAAGGCTTTACCGAGAACAGTGCTCGTGATTTTGTGACACTGCCACCTTTAATGCACCCGGGGCCTAGGGAGGGCTGTCACCAACTTTGAGGAGCTGTGTGTTAGGCCTATGGGTGCAGGGGGAGGTTCTTGGTTTTGTTTTTGTTTGTTTGGGGGAGGATTCCAACAGACCCCCAAAACCTGGAGACTAGGTATGTGTACATCGTTGGGAGACTTTCCCTTTTCCACGGCTGTAATGTTAAGCAGCATCTGCTTTCTCTAGTTATTTTTAAATAAGTAAAAGTAAAAGGAGTCCAGTGTGGTGGCGCAAGCCTTTAATCCCAGCACTCAGGAAGTAGAGACAGGAAGAGCTCTGTGAATTTCAGGCCGGCCAGAGTTAACATAGTGAGATCCTGTTTCTAACTAACTAGCTTGCCCTCGGCTGGAGAGATGGCTCCCAGGAGAACCTGGATTCCCAGCACCCAATGGTTGCTCGCAACCACCCGTAAGCCCAGTTCCAGAGGGCCAGATGCTCCTTTTCTGACCTCCTTGGCACACATACAGACAGAACACTCATACACATAAAATAAGTGACATAAATCTTAAAGGAGATTTTAAAGGAGTGGGGTTTTTTTCAGGGGCATGGACACGGGTAAGTTGCTCACGGTCCAAGCAACCCTGACTAAACCCAGTGTGGCTCACGACCCAAAGTAAAACGAACAAAAAGACTCAAAAGTACCAGAGGGACTCGGGAAGATGAACACGATCAATGGGCAGAGGGGACAGTTTCGAGAGAGTATTTTGATGTTGGCCCGGAAACCGGGAAGGGAAATAACAATCGAAATGTAAATAAGAAATGCTCAAGTTAATAAAGAAAAAAGAGAGAGAGTATTTTATGTCAATGGATGACTGTCAAAGAATAAAAGGATGAGTTTGAAAGAGATTTTAAAACTTAACTATAAGTAAATAAAGACAGGATAACAGATACACCTCCTGTTCCTAATTTTATTCTTTTTATGTGCAGAAGAATCCCACGTCTCTTCCTCTAGGGATCTGGAGGTGGAGATCCACCACCCACGCATACATACGTTATTGGAGTCTACAGTGTGTGGTCCTTGGGTCTTCACCCGGCAGTCAGAAAGTCAACAGGGTGGTTAAAAACCTGTTGGTGAATTTAGTCTCAGGTCTGTTCGCTTTCAAACATGAAGGAGCCTAGCATTTGCTGAACATAATCTGCCTCGTAGGCAGGGGGCATCTGCCTGCTTAAAATGCCCGATACAATTTCTATCTTATGAACACCCGTGACATAGCCCATGCGAGTCTCCATTTTACCAATGAGGAAGTTAGAGCTGCCTTCGGTAACTTGAGCAAGGCCTCGCTCCTCGTGAGTGCTTAAAGCTGGAGCCTGCACACAGAGCTCCCTAACCACAAAACCACCACAGCTCTGGGCCTCTCACCTGAGCCCCAAAGGCAACTGAAGCCATGGTCCCCTCCTTCCAGCTGTGAGTCATCTCTCCACCCTCCATTTTTATTTTTTGACTCCATCTTGTTTAAGAGCGTGTGTGCAGCACGTGTGTTGAGCCCTCCATCTGTAATGGTATGTAGGGTGGTGTAGACCTCAGTTCTTATAGACAGTGCCACAGTGAACACAGCACTTCTAACGTCTCGTCAAGACCCTGACTTCAGGCTTTTTGGATTAATATGCGGAAGTGGGGTCACTGAACAATACAGCAGTTCCTTCTTTAAACTTTTGAGGAACCTGCCTACTGTTTTCCATAACAGGGGAAACATTCAGATTTCTGCCAACAGGATTCAAAGGTTTCTCTTTTGCCCACATTCTTGGCACCACTTCTTATTGTTTTTCCTCCTTCCTCTTCTCCCTCTTCCTCCTCTACTTCTCCCTCTTCCTCTTCCTCCTCCTCATCTTCCTCTTCCTCCTCTTCTTCCTTTTCCCCTTCCCCCTCCTTTTCTTTCTCTTCTTCCTCCCTTCTTTCCTTCCTCCTCCTCTTTCTCCCCCTGCTCCTCTTTTTCCTCTTCCTCTTCTCCCTTGTCCTCGTCTTCCTTTTCCCCTCCTCTTCCTTCCCCCTCGTCCTCTTCTTCTTCCCCTCCCCTCTTCCTCCTCCTCTTCTTCTTCCTCTCCCTCCTCCTTCTCCTCCCCTCCTTCCTTTCCTTTGATGATACCATCCTGAAAGGCTCAGGCAATATCTCTGTGGTTTTGATTTGCACTTTACAAAAATTCAGTGATGTTAACCATTTTTTTCCCCCACATGCTTGCTAGACACTTTGTATAATTTCTTTGGAGAAATGTTTGTTCAGGTCCTTTGTTCATTTTTAAAAACAGGCTACTAGTTTTTGAATGTATTGACTTATTGGAATTCTTTATGTATTTGGAAGGTTAACACCTTATCATCGATAAGACATAAAAATGCCTTCTCCTCCTCCTCAGGTTGTCTTTTTCTCTGTTGGTCGTTTCCTTTGTTGCCTGTTATTTGCCCTAAGTTACACTGTTTCTGATTGGCGTTTGAGGTCCTGCCCATGAGGCCACAGCCAGACTACTGCTGGGAAGTGCTCCCCCTTTTCTCTAGGAGTTCCCAGCCGGCAGGCAGGCTTTGCAGCTAAGTCTGTAATTCTTTGGTCGAGGGCTTTGATACCAGCTGTTACTTTTGTTTTTTGGATGTTGAGGTTGGAGCCTGGGGCCCTGGATGTGATAAACACACACTCTACTGTGAGTTTGAGCTCTTTGGAAAGCTTTGGTTCCTGTCAGGTGTGGAGTGGGCTGAGACTGTCGCTCAGCCTGGCTGGTGATTGTTTCCTTTGCTTTCCAGAAAGCTTTCAGATTTCATGTAATTCCGCATTTCCTATGCTGCTGGAGTCCTTTTCAGAGAGCTCTGGCCCATGCTTATATCCTGAAATACTTTCTGTGAGTTGTTGGTTAACTGTGTCCTAGTTTCAACTTGTACACTAAGGGCTTTGATCCATGTTGGAACTGGTTTTGTGTAGGACAGGAGATACAGATCTAATTACATCCCCGTGTGAAAACCCAGTTCTCCTGGCACCATCTGGTGACGGGGCCATATTTTCCCAACATACATTTTTGATGCCTTTGCCAAAATCGAGGTAGATGGGTGGATTTGCTGAGTCCTCCGTCGTGGCCCGGCGATCTGTGCATGTGTTTGGTGCCGTGGGGTGTTTGTTACTATGGCTCTGGCGGAGTCTTTGGGTTCTTCGTGTTCATTTGGCTTGGCTTTAGGGGCAGAGTTGCAGCTGGCCTGGGTAGCTCAGGATAGCCCCAGCTCCTGATCTTCCTGCTTCTGCTCCCTAAGTGCCGGAGTCACAGCCGTGCCCCACCACACCAGCTAGAGTCCTTTAGTTCTAAGATCACGTCGTCTGCAGAGAAGCGTTCATGTGACGTCTTCCTGTCCTCTTGTATTTCTTTTATTTTTATCTCTTTTCTCATTCTGCCCATATCGTGTGCCAGCCGGGAAGACTTAAGGAGACCCTTTCTTAAAATAAAAAGTTAAAGAAAAAGCCTGAGCATGGTGGGACCTAGCACTCAGGAGGCAGAGGCAGGCAGATCTCTGAGTTCGAGGCCAGCCTGGTCTACACAGTGAGTTCTAGGCCATCCGGGGATGTGTAGTGATAGCTTGTCTTTAAAAACACAATAAAAAAGAGAGCTGGAGAAATAGCTCCATGGCAGAGTGCTTGACTGACATGCACAAGGCCCTGAATTCAAGCCCTAGTGTTGGGGAGGAAAATGAAGAAGAAAACAAGAAAAAGAAAACCTACTCCGAAGGTTTCAAATGTGGCCTGAAAAGAAACCTTTCTGACCGTCCCCCTGCTTCTCCTGCGGCAGACCATAGAAAGTAGAATTTCTCTTCGCCAATGTGGCTCACAGAACTGTTCGTCTTTCCTTAGTAATCCCAGCACTCAAGAGGCTAAGGCAGAAGGAGCCAAAGTCCAAGGCTAACCCAAAGTACAAAACTAGACCCTGTCTCACAAAACCAAGGGCTGGGCACAGAGCTCAACAGTCGAGCACCTGCCTCGTATGTGCAAAGCATTTGTATCCCCAGCACTGCAGAGAGAAACAAAACACACACAGAACCCCACCACTCTTCTTTTCTCTAATGCCAAGCACAGAAGTCAAGAATATTGCTCTAAATTCCCATCTTTCTGTGTGAAGGTTGCCATAAAGAAATTCTTTGACATACCTTGTTTGATTACAGGTCAAAAGACTCCTATTCCAGATGGGATCCTGCCCAATGCCCAGAAGGGAAGGATGCTACGAAGAGGCTAGAAGAATATAGACAGGCTCTGTAGGGACTCCCGTAGCTTACCACTAGATCATTTCCATTAATCCAGTCACATTTGTCAGCTGCCTGTGCTTCATCTAACTTAATAGACACGTCAGCCTGCATCCTTGGTCTTCATTCTGAAGGCTCCTGAGCCAGGTAAAACTATGATCAGAGAAACGTGTGTGCTTGTCTCTCGTTAAGCTGCGTTTTAGGGGGAAGGAGCTAGCTGTGACCCTTTCTGATGGGCAGGAAACCGTTTCACTGCCCCTGCAGTGCGAGTGTGGCTGGTGAAGAGAAGACATTAGTCCGACCACCCGGCATGATACTGCAGAATAATTTCTAATCTCTGCCAGGCAGTGCAGAGCACAAGAGTGTTGAGCGGCCTGCATAAAAGGGAAAGGGACTGGAAACGAAAGCTGTAGCCCGATTGAGGAGATTGGATCTGGAAATTGTAAAGCAAAGGTAGAAAGTTGGGTGGGCGGGGCTAGAGAAAGTTGGGGATGGCTGGGAGGATTTTCCTGTGGGGACAATGACCTCACTCCTTTTGTTGTTTTGAGACAGGGTCTCCCTGTGTAGCCCTGGCTGCCCTGGAACTCACTCTATGGACCAGGCTGGACTCAAACTCAGAGATCCACCTGTCTTTAGCTCTTGAGTGCAGGGATTAAAGACGTTAGCAGCCACCACCACCAGGCAATGACCTTGGGTTTAGGACGTATCCAACAATATAATTCAGTAAATCAGTGGCCTAAAGAAAAGTCAGCAGGGGATCTGAGGAGATTTAAAGAGTTGAGAGCTCCAAATAAGAGATCTATTTTGACAGTATATGGGTTGGTTATGAGGTTATTTTAACGTTGTATAGCTGTGGGGTTTTTTAATTTTTTTTTTTTTACCTTTCAGAGATTGAAGTATTTATGATGACATATCTTGAATTTACTTTATAAAGTATTTCCTATAAAATTGGTGTGGGAGGGGCTGGAGAGGTGGCACAGCCATGGAGAGTGCTTGCTCTGAAGTCCCGAAGCCAGAGTTTGGCTCCACCAGCACTTGTGTAACAAGCCGGGCGTGCCTGCAAACCCCCGTGTCCTGGTTAGTTTTTGTCAAACTAGTATTGTTTGAGAAGAGAGAGACCCAGTTGGGAAATTACCCCCACCAGACAGGCCTGTGTACCAGCGGGGAGGGCATTTTCTTGGTTGGTGATTAATATGAGAGTGGGTGTGGCCATCTTGGGCAGGTGGTTCTGGATTCTATAAAAATTCAGGCTGAGCCATCCATAGAGAGCCAGCCAGTAAGCAGCACCTCTCCATGGCCTCTGCACCATCCCCTACCTCCAGGCTTTTGCCTTGAGTTCCTGCCCTGACTTCTTCAGTGATGAACAGTGATGTGGAAATGTAAGTCTAATAAGCCCTTTTCTCCTTAAGATGCTTTTGGTCATGGTGTATTTATCCCAGCAATAGAACTCTAAAAACAACCATAACCTGGGCTCCGAGGGAATCAGAGGCAGACAGATCACTGGGGCTTGCTGGTCGCCGCAGAGCCGAGCTATTCCAGGGTCAGGAAGTGATCCTACCACGGAGCGGCAGGTAGAAAGTGAAGCAGGAGGAAACCCAGTGTTCCACCCACATTCGTAAGCATATGCACTCGTTCCCACAAAATAATAAAAGTAAAAAATTTAATGTATGCAGGAGAATAAAGCAAGAATAGAACGGTAAAATAATTAGTGATTCGCTATATCGTTTCCTGACTCTTCTGTGCATGCTTGAAAATTTCCACACTGGAAGTTTTAAAAATAAACCTACCTACAAGGCAGAGTGTGTTAACCAGCTCAGAGTGAGGCAGGAGCCTGAGGCAGGGGCTGTCCTCAGGCCAGTGAGAGGATCTCCAGCTTTGCACACAGAAAAGTCTGGGTTGAGTTCCAGCTTTCCTCACCCACCACATTGCTTTGGGCAAGTCGCTGGCTGCCTACCGCCTTTGAAACAGGGTCTCCTGTTGGCCTGGGGCTCACTGAATCCGATAGCAGAGGAACCCCAGGGATCCCCTTGTCTCTGCCTTCCCAGTGCTGAGATCACGGGCTCATGCCACTGTGTTTGGTATTTTTACAAGGGTTTTGGGAATCAAACTCAAGTCCTCACACTTGCAAGGCAAGGGCTTAGGTGGTTTTACCAACAGAGACCTGTCCTGCCTGTAGCGTGTCTCTTTTTATGTCCGTTCACTCAGCTCTGTAGGCATGGTTTCATAAATTTCACTCCTATGCATTTGCTCCCAGCTGTAGTATTCATGAGCTAGAATCCAACAGCAGAATTCTTGGGTCAAAGGGTACAAGTATGGTCTGGCAATACTGCAAACGGCTTTAATGTCCCTCTACAATACACTGAAGGATTTTTAACTTTTGGTTTGTTTGTTTTATTGTTGTTTTGTTTTATACTAAGACCTCAGTAGTTTTTTACCTTTTCTACATTTCCACGTTGCATGCTGAGAGGGAATGTCTTTTCTGTGTCTCACTGATTTCTCAACAAGCACTGAGGTGTGGTTTGAAAAAATCAGCCTCAGTGGAGAAAGAGTCCGGCTGCATTCCGCTGTCTGCCTCAGCCGGCGGACAGTAACACAGCACGCTGTTGTCAAGGCTGAATGCAGCAGAGGGTTGGTGAGATAAATGGCAGTCCCAGATTTCTTTGTGAAAACCCAGCAAAGGTCCTGTGAGGCAGGATCCTGAGAGAATAAAGCAGTAAAACCCCCTCCCAAAAGAAATCCCAGTGGATGTGAGGATGAAAGGGAGGGTGAGGAAAGAAGGGAGTTGGAGAAGCTCACTTTCCCCTCCTGTTGTCCTGGTGACTTTTTGAGAGGACGATTCAGGAGAAAGACGGTTTCAAAAAGGGGAGGGGGCGGAGTCTACCCCTGCCTTATGTAAGAGCACCTGACATGCGCTGTACAATCCGTCCCAGGCAGACTCCTTAGAAAGATCGCTTTGTAAACCACTCTTTGTTCAGGGGAGGCTAACAATTGCCAACAATTGGCCTTTGTCCTTGCGGCTCTCCCATCATCCCACTATAAAGCTTCTGGTTCAAACCACTGGGAGGTTTGGGCAAGAAGAAATTCTTCCATTGTCTGTTAGGAATGAGATCAATAAGGTGACGTCACTCATGATGTAAGGCTTGCCTCGGGTTCAGGCTGGTCCAGGTGCACGGAACCACAAGAGGCCTCCTTTCTGCACGCATTTCTTTAGGCCTTTAGGGAATCTGGATACATAGTGTGAAATCTTCAGTACCTTCCCCTTTTCCCGTTTCCACCCTATAACTACCCTCGCCTACGACCCCACCACAGGCTCTCTAGTTTCTTGGACTGGAGATCTCCCTGCTGCCGGTCTCTTCCCAAACACAGCCTACACTGCTGCAGAGTCACGCATTCTCTTGTCTGTCAGTCTGTCCTTCTTGCCAGCTATAGGAGATACATTCTCAACCCCCGAGGCTCAAGGTTAAGTGACAGCCCAAAGACACAAATGGATAAATTCGGAGTATGAGATGGATTAAGCAACTGACTAGTTTAATCATCAAGTCAGCATCGTAAGAAGAAACAAATACAAAGACGATGTAGTGGAATGGGGGGTGTGTGTCTTAGATTTTAAAATTCAAAAGGCAGGGCTGGGGAGATGGCTCGTCAGGTTTCTGGGCGACCTGAGTTCCGTTCCCTGAACCCACAGAAAGGCGGAAGGAAAGACCTCATTCCACAGAGTTGTTCTGTGACCTCCACATTCACATGTGGCTCATGTGCCTCTCCTCCCCCAATACATACATGACAAATCAATGAAAATAAAGTTCAAGCGACGTAATTAGCAACTCGTGCAAATGCATAATTGAGAAAGAACCCTTTGGATCCGGATTTTAATAAAACATCACAAAAAAAGCATTTCTTTAGGATTCAGAAAGCAAAAGCTAAGAAGTAGATGGACTGGAGGAATTGTTACTTTTTTTTTTTTCTTTTCTTTTTTTTGGAGCTGGGGACCGAACCCAGGGCCTTGGGCTTGCTAGGCAAGCGCTCTACCACTGAGCTAAATCCCCAACCCCGAATTATTACTTTTTAAGCGTCTTATTGGCTGTGATAGGTAGGAATATCTGCATGTGAAGTGTTGAGGGAGGAGATTACGGGAGGCCTGCGATTCACTTTAAAATGTCTACCGGGATGAAGCAGGCATGCGTGTGTGGTAGGCAGTCCTGGTAAGTGTTGAAAATGGGTGATTAAGTATGTTATACATTCATTTCTCATGTTGTTTGATTAAAAACTTCATAATGAAATGGCAGTGTGGGGCCAGCTCGGTGGCTAACAGGTAAAGGCGCTTCGCCATGCAATCCTGAGTTTGATCCTTGGAACTCGTGTAAAGGCAGAAGGAGAGAGCAGACTCCAAGCTCCGCTCTGACCTGCACACCTGCTGTGCTGTGTGAACCCTCCCCTCTCCATGCACGTATACGATAATAAAGCACATTACAATTCTTAAATGAAAAATAGAAGCCAAGCTTGGTGGCGCTTAACCAGAACCCAGGAGGATCTCCGGGAGTTCAAGGCCAGTCTCCAAGCTGAGCTCCAGGACAGCGGAGACTACACAATGAAAGAAACACTGTCTCAAAACAACAACAAACCAAAACCAAACCAACCAAACAAACAAGAAAGAGAGAGAGAGAGAAGGAAAGAAGGGAAAAAAGGAAAAAGAAAGAAAAGGTTAAAAAGGAAGAAAGGGATGACAGTGCGGGAGAGGCAGAACCCAGGTGCAGTCCAGCCTGACTCCTGCTATCCACAGGACAAACAGAAGGGACAAGTCGCTGCGGCTCTGTCCACCGCCTGCTCTCCAGCTTCATCACCACCCGGCGAAGCACCTCTGGCTGCAGTGATCACACCTGAGGCAGGGATGAGCTCATGGAAGGAAGGGATGCTGGGAGGTGTGAGGGCCTCTTGTGCTTCTCATTACAGCCCGCACCTGAGGCAGCACCTCCGCTCGGCGAGCAGAGTGCCGAGCAGCTGCTGGTGTCCTCACGCGGCTGAGGAATGAGAGCCATGTTGCTGACTCACTGGAGGGATAGTTTCTGATTCTGTGAGTAGCTGAAACACTCCTTCCTCCTCCCTCTCCACTTCTCCACCATTATTACATTCAGGGAAAGGAAACGTGACCAAGTGTGTAACCTCTCTCCTGGGGCAGGCAAGCACCCACTGTAGTTTTCTTTCTACTCCAAACACTGCCATATTGATGAAATCT
Source organism: Rattus rattus (assembly GCF_011064425.1). Taxonomy (NCBI): domain Eukaryota; kingdom Metazoa; phylum Chordata; class Mammalia; order Rodentia; family Muridae; genus Rattus; species Rattus rattus. The sequence goes on from NC_046155.1 coordinate 96,082,372, forward strand.
ACTTGACGTTCCTACTAGAAACAAAAAAGAAAGTAAAACCTTAAAGTTGATTTACAGAATGAGGAATTAACCCTGTTTTTTCATTTCTGCAGTGGAACAAAAAGAAAAGTACCTTGAATAGGAACTCAAAGGGGCAGATCATGCTGTACATGAGCAAAGGAGGCCACAGTTCACTCCCCAGACCCTAAGGGCACCGTGTGGGATTTGAGGAGGATCTGGGAATCATTGAAAGGTAAAATAATTGCTAGGGAAGGTTGAAGTTTATGATGATGATGCCTCTGCCAACACAATAGTGTGTGTGTGTGTGTGTGTGTGTGTGTGTGTGTGTGTGTGTGTGTGTGTGAGAGAGAGAGAGAGAAAGACAGAGTCAGAGAGAGAGAGACAGAGAGAGAGAGAGACAGAGAGTCAGAGAGAGAGAGAGAGAGACAGAGAGTCAGAGAGAGAGAGAGAGAGACAAAGACAAAGACAGAGAGTCAGAGAGAGAGACAGAGACAGAGAGAGACAGAGACAGAGAGTCAGAGAGAGAGAAAGACAGAGAGAGCACATGCGTACCACAGTGCAATTGTAAAAGCCAGAGAACAATGTCAGGGGCTGACTCTCTCCTTTCTCCTCAGGTTCTGGAAACTGAACTCAGGTTGTCTGGGTAAACACATTTACCGCCACGCCCTCTGGCCTGTGCTAAGGTATTTCTTTAAGGATGGATTGTAACTGGGCATATTCTTATTTTCTGGAGTGATCGGGACTAAGGGCTTGATGATCAGCTTTGGCCGTCAGGACATTTGTCTCATTTGCCTACTCAGCTTTCCTTTCTCCTTTTTGTCAAAGCATTTTCTTTTCTTTGGAGAAGTCAATGGCAGGCAGACCTAGCCAATCAAATCACTTCATTTTCCGGTCCTTAGAGTTTAAGGATGCAACATAAACACTGGACATGAGCTCGGCCTTCTGAAGAAAGGTTCCATTTTCCATTGAATTTGCTAATGTGACCTTCTAAGGCAATGGTTCTCAACCTGTGGGTTGCAACCCCATGGCATTTGACCAACCCCTTTCACAGGGGTTACCTGTCAGATATCCTGCATATCAGATATTTACATTGTGTTCATAACAGTAGCAAAGCTACAGTCAGGAAGTAGCAACGAAAATAATTTTATGGTGGGAGAGGGGTTCACCACACAATGAGGAACTGTATTAAAGGGTCAGCATTAGGAAGGTTGGGAACCACTGGTTTAAGGCTTGGGCGGTAGAGTGACCTATTTGTGCAGAGAATCAACAAAATGGAGATACTGGAGATTCAGGGAAGAAAGTCTCCCTTAAACTATATGAGCTTTTGGTTATGGTGAAGTAAGATTTACCACCTGGGTTTTAAAACATGAGCAATTGTTTGTCTAGCTTGTTTGAATTCAGTTGGTGTCATTTCTAGATGAGGTCTTTGGTAGTGCAGACTGGCTTCTTCGTTCAGCAAACATTGGCTCACTGCTCCAGTCACTTTGAAGCCTGTAGGACAGAAGGGCAGTCCTGTCTTGCAGGTCAGAGTCAGAGTCAGGGACCATACAGTAATGTTGCAGCGTTGAATGTGTCCCCACTGCCAGTCCAACCATGTTGTATACAACTATCATAATTCTTACAGGTACCTTGGGAGATGAATTGTTTCCATTTTAGGGATGAAAAGGAAGCATGAAGAAGTTAAAGATTGTATCCATGGTTACCCAGTTCAGACATGGATTTGGGTTTTAAAGCCAGGTGCTCCGTTTTCCACACATGTGTTCTTGAATGCACACCCCCAACTTGTGGCACTGTTTTGAAGGCAGCGGAGCCTTGAGGACGCAGGTCTGGCTGACTGGAGTAGGTCGCTGCGAATAGACCTTTGAAGGTCATGAGTCTCTTTGCAGTCTACAGTCACTGCTCCCTGCACCCAGGACTCAGCCACTGCTACAGGACTGACTCAGAGGGAGCCGTTTCCACTCTGAATCTCCGAGAACTGTGAGCCCGCGAAATATAGGCGAGGTGGCTGTTCTTGGTTGTCAACTGGACAACATCTGGAAATAAAATTCACGTGGCTGGGCACACCTGTGAGGGATTTTTTTTTTTTCTTAAATCATTTGGAGAAGGAAGACCCATTTTTTTTTTTTTTTTTTTTTTTTTTTCGGAGCTGGGGACCCGAACTCAGGGCCTTGCACTTGCTAGGTAAGCGCTCTACCACTGAGCTAAATCCCCAACCCCGGGAAGACCCATTTTTAATCTGGATCTTTGGAGGTGGGAAGATCTGCCTTTAATCTGGCCCACACCTTCTGCTGGCAGCCCGTATAAAGGACATGGAAGAAGGAAGCTTGCTTCCTCTTTGCCTGCTTGCTCTCACCTCGCTATCAAGTCCATTCCTTCACTGGCATTAGAACCTACTTCTTTGAGACTCTAGCGAATACTGAAGATCAGCAGAGACATCCAGACTCGTGGACTGAGTGAGCTATTACTAGATTCTTGGACCTTCCATTGGTAGACAACCATTGTTAGGTTAGTCTGATCACAGCCTGTAAGCCGTTCTAATAAATCCCATATATATGTATGTATATGTATACATATATATGTATGTGTATATGTATATATAATATATAAACAATATATTATGAATATATAACATTGTATATATTCATTCTACAAATTCTGTTCCTCTAGAGAACCCTGATTAATACAACAGGAAAGCTTAGAGTGGGGTTGGGGATTTAGCTCAGCAGTAGAGCGCTTGCCTAGCGGCGCAAGACCCTGGTTTGGTCCCCAGCTCCAACAAAAAAAAAAAAAAAAAAAAAAAAAAAAAAAGCTTAGAGTTCTTGGAATAATCATATCATGGGCTAACTGGCAGTTGGTCCCACACCTTCTGGAAAGCCTCCCTGAGCATGTTGTGAAAGCTCTCTGAGGCCCCTGTATAACCCATGTATCCTTATAATAACATCGTTTTGCAAATGAGCAAAATGAGACCTTGGGAGGCTCGGGGCTCACTGAGTCATGGCTCACCAGGGGCCAATGATGTGTGTTAACAAACCAATGTTTTCCAGGCACACTCTATGAAATTCAGTTAAAAATAATTGAAGGATTTATATAGCTATCACGCCTACGTTATGGGGGCTCACAGTTTCCAAGAGATTTTAGTGGTGGAAACAGCTTTCTCTCTGGCTGTGGGGCATGACGTAGCAGTGTCTCTTTACAGGGTCAGAGAGCAGGGATTGTAGACTGCAAAGAGACTTGAGTATGACCTTGAGTATGCCCTCTGCTCCCTACCTGTTGCTAGGACTGATGTCACTGAATGGATGAATGACGACTCTTACCATGGTTTGCTCCTTCCAAGGATTCCTCCAGAATCCAGCTCAGCTGTGATCTCTGTGAACCAACAGTCCGGATCACACAGCACGTCGCTCATCCATGACATGTGACTTTGTCTGTCTGAGCTGTAGAGTCTGCATCCAGGAAACAGAAACGACAATGTCCACCTCGCAGAATTATCATGAGTAAGTGAGGTGACGTTTATAAAGTTCCTGAGTCAGTGAGAGAAGTGCAAATAAAGACTACATTGAGATCCCATCTCGCCCAGGTCAGAATGGCAGCCTCCAAGAGCAAACAGCACACATTGGCCACTGCTGTTTGGCAAAAGGGAAATCTCATCCATTGCTAGTGAGAATGTAAACTTGTCCAGTCACTAGGGAGGTTCCTAGAAATACTAAACATAGATTTACCACATGACCCAGCGATATCTGGAGATTTATCCAAGGCCAGAGTCAGCACACCATTGAGATAGTTGAATACGCTGCTCTGTTCACAGTAGGTAAGGTATGGAGCCAGCCTGGGGCCGGTTACAGACGGAAGGGTAAAGAAAATGCATGTGCACAGTGGAACTGTTTTCAGTGATAAATTATAGTTATGTTGCTTGGAGAAAAGTGGAGGTAACTGGAGATAATCAAAGTAAGTAAATTAAGCCAGAGTCAGAAGGACAGATGTCACATGTTTTCTCTCATTTGTGGATACTAGACTTTACACATTCATAAAGCCATACACGTACGATGACCTCAAAGTACTGAAGCAAAACTGTGCATGGAGAAACTAAGATGGTGGAGAAGGGGAGGGGGGGTGAGGGAGGGGAGGGGGGGGAAGAAGAGAGGGGGGAAGGGGAGGGGATTGGGGTATAGAGCCAAATGGGCTCCAAGTTCATTGTATATAGGAAAATGGCCTTGTATAACCCAGTACAGTAAAAAAAAAAAAAAAAAAAAAAAAATCTAAAACGCAGTTATACTAAATATGGTGGTGTTCGCCTTTAATCCTAGCACTTGTGAGGCAGAGGAAAGGTGGATTTCTGTGAGTCCGAAGCCAGTCTGCTCTATGTGGTGAGATCCTGCCCCCACCAAATGCTACCTCGGCCATAAGGGGTTTCTGATGAGTGACAAGTGACGTAATTGCCCTGTGCTTGGCTGATCCTAAATTAGGGGCTTTGGACACAGATGAGTGTGAGCCCCAAGGAGGCACGGACAAGCATATGACTCTCTGTCTCCTTGCTCTGAGGTGAGCCCAGGAGGAGACTTTTAAAAACATCTTTAGACACTGACACGATTATGTCATCCAAGTGTTCAGTTAGTGTTTGATTAAGGTCCTCAGGGCGTGAGGGGCACCAGCATACAGCCTTGTCTCAGGGACAACTTTCTTATACTTAGTCATGAAATTATTTTTGTCCCAAAGTTCAAAGACACAGTTTTTTTTTTAAAGTTTTTTTTTTTTTTTATTAACTTGAGTATTTCTTATTTACATTTCAGTGTTATTCCCTTTCCGGTTTCGGGCCAACATCCCCCCCCCCCCCCCTTCTTTATGGGTGTTCCCCTCCCCATCCTCCACCCCCATTGCCGCCCACCCCCCAACAATCACGTTCACTGGGGGTTCAGTCAAAGACACAGTTTTAAGAGAAGCAGGTTCTGATTGGAGGAGGGGATAAGGAGCAGGGTCTGAGATTACTCCACGTGGGTTCACATCACCGCTCTACCACACACTGGCTATTTGACTTTGGTGAAATTACACAATGGTCCTGAATTTCAATTTCCTGGCCAGAAAAGTGGGTGTAATTCTCATTTTCTAAGATTGTAATGAGGGGAATCTTGGAGGGGACATGCAGTCATTCCTCCCTCTCCTCTGTGGTACCACTGCAACCCTTGAGCTTGTTAATTTCGCGCTCAGCGGAAGCCCGAATCCCCACTCCGGCCTACACAGACAGATGTGACTCACCCTTCTACAAACGCTGGATCCTGCCAGAGACAGTTTGGTCTGGAAAGTCACAGGCTTCCCTTCTCACAGAGACCAGATAAATAACCATAGGCTGGGCAGGAGGAGAAGAGAGTGGCGCTCGGACTCACCACCAACGGCAGAAATGGGGAGATGTGGGAAGTGAGGAGAGGAAGAGGGCAGGTTGGAGGGAGCGGGAACCAGAAAGGAGAAGTACTACAGTGACCAGCCTTCCTTCGCGAGGCTGTCTGCAGTAGATAGATGGTCCACTGCCCACACTCCGAGGCTCCCCGGCATCTGGCTTGGAGTGAGCTCTTTGCCCCCCCTCCCCCGGTGTTTAGGCCAATGTTCCCTATCGCTTTCTTCATGTAGCATCTACTCTCGTGAGCCTCAGAGCAGGAGGTAAGGAGACATGGCCTCCTCCAGGACTCATGGTGCTCTGAAGGAAAACCTTGACTCTTGCTAAAGTGAGACCAGGCAGACAGAGTCAAAGGCTTTGCCTTTGGGTTGGCATGACTTTTCCTCGTTAGGCACTGCTCCAACTGGAAACACAAGGATGTGGGGACTCTGTTTTTTAAGTCAAATTGGTGACTGCCCCTATTCTGACTAGGAACTGTGTGGTCGAGGTAAAAGCCACCTACCAGAGATGACATGAAGGTTTGTGATCACATGCACAGTTCAGATTTAGTTGTCCTCGCAGCTTATAATTAGACCTTGTTGTCAGGAAGGGGAAAAAAAAAAAACCTGAGAGCAGCTGTATTTCACTGCTGTTCAGATCTGTGACTGACCCAGTTCTTTTAAATTAAAAATGTGGCACTGATGTTTGTCACATCTTTGCACTTTGCTCACATCTTCTGAGTGCTGGCAGAGTCCTCTGAGCTGTGGGTGTGGAGGAGGAGGGGCCTGGTGAGGGCTGCGCGTTTGTCTCAGGTGGACTCTGGAAACAGAGCTTCCTCTGAACTTTACTTCCATGACTGCAAAGAAGAGGGTGGAACAGGTTATTAAGAGGTTACTCTTAAAATGTGGTGTGTCTGGGATATCTTAGGGTTTTACATCTGTGAAGAGAAACCGTGACCCCAGCAACTCTTAAAAAGGAAAACAGTTCATTGGAGTTGGCTTATAATCCAGAGGTTTAGTCCATTTCTGTCGTGGCAGGAAGCATGGTGGCCTGCAGGCAGACATGGTGCTGGAGAGGTAGCTGGGAGTGCAGGCCACAGGAAGAGACAGTGAGCCACTAGGCCTGACTGGAGTTTCTGAAACCCCACACTCCCCCTCCCCACAGTGGTACAGTTCCTCCAACCAGGCCACACCCACTCCAGTAAGGCCAGATGAGTGAGTCTAAAGGGGCCATTTTTATTCAAACCACCACGTGGGACCAGAGAGGTGACTCAGTGGGTAAAGGCATTTGGCACCAAGTCTGATGATCTGAACTCAATCCCCAGAACCTACATGGTGGATGGAGAAAAGTTGTCTTCTGACCTCCATATGTTTTTCCCAATCCACCTGGTAAATAAATATTCATTTTTTTAACATAAGCTCTGAGCCCGAGGCTACAGTGTTTACTCGGAGGTAGGCGGCGTGTGCACAAATTGGGCAGGTTAGCACCTCAGCTGCCCTCTTCCTTGCAGTTTGTGGAGGTGAAGTTCCGAGGAAGCTCTGCTTCTGGAGTTTTCCTGAGGTACAGTCCCTGCCTTCGCCAGGCCCTTCCTCCTCGGTACCCACAGTTCAGAGATCACTGCCAGCACTGGAGAGGCAGCGGCAGAGGACCAGGATTTCCAGGTCATCCTCCGAAAGTAAGTTGGAAACCAGCCTGGGCTGCGTGCGATGCTGTCAAAAAGAAAAGATGAGTCTTAACCAGGCCTGGTGACGAAAGTCTGGAATCCTAGTACTCAGAAGCCAGGAGCGAGATTGTTCCAAACTTGAAACCAGCTTGGTTTTCATACTGAGACCATGTTTCAATGCTCATCTCTCCTCTAAAAAAAAGGCCAGATTATTTGGCGGCAAATTGCTTTGGCGTTTGTCATGATGTCTTCATGGCAGAGGTGAGTATTGAGCCATAGCCTTCACACTCAGACTTCCTGCCTCCCTTCCCAAGTTTAGGAAGTCTAGCCACCAGTGTGTGCCACTGCACACAGAGGGGTACCCAAACAAATAAGGGACTCGAACTGGTGGAGAGTATCTGGTCCAGACTGCCCATGGTTAGGTCCTCCATAATAAAAGGGAGAATGCCAGTCCTGGCTGACCCTTGTCTAGGCTCAGTGGTAAGCAGTGAGTAGATCAGCTTTGAGGATCAGGGCAAGGCGGGTTTTTAGGAGATGTGTTACTAGGATGCGTTTGCAGGGAATCTTAGGGGTTCATTGCTATGAAGCGACACCATGACCGAGGTAACTCTTATAAAGGAAAACATTTAGTTGGGACTGGTTTACAGTTTCGGATTCAGTCCATTACTGTCATGGTGGGAAGTATGGCGGTGTCCAGGCAGACATGGTGCTGGAACAGCTGAGAGAGCTCTATATCTTGATCCACAGGGAGCCAGGAGCAGACTGTTTCTGGATCACACTGGTCATATTTGAACATATATATGAGCCCTCAAAGCCCCACCTCCACAGTGGCACACTTCCTCCACCAAGGCTAAACGTCCTCCAATAAGGCCACACCTCCTAGTGGTGCCCCTTCCCCATGGGTCAAGCATATTGAAACCATTACACTGGAATTGTAGACTTAATTTTGGAGCCTTGTATGAATCTGGCTTTGTTGTGAATGTGTAAAACAGATACAATCCGGACAAGCCCCTTCCCAGAATCTAATTGCTTTATCCTTCTATGGGGTAGTCCCAACTGTCCCACCAGGATCTTCCCTTGATCTTTGCAAGAAAGAGGATTTGGGTAGGTGTAGCTTAGTTGATGGAGTACATGTCCTGGTTTTGCTACCCAGCATTATGTAAATCAGGTGTGGGGTATCCCCTGGGATGTAGAGGCATGACGATCAGAAAGGAATCCAGGGTCATTCTCTGCTCTATAGAGTAGGGTGGGGGCTAGCCTAGGATACATGGGACCCTGTCTTAAAAAAGGAAGAAAAGTTTAAAGAAATTAATTAGGACTATCGTTTTGGTTTGGTTTGGTTTGGTTTTTATTTTGGAGACAGGATCTCACTTTGTAGTCTAGGCCAGCTTGGAACTCACAGCATAGCCCAAGCTCATTCAGTCCTCTTGCCTTGGCCTCCTGAGGGCTGGAATTACAGCCGTGAGCTGCCCCGCCCAGATTAGAACTGTGCTTTAAACCTGGCTCTCGGGTTTTCCAAATGTAATGGTTGTTTCCCTCTCTGCTCATGATGAAAAATGCTAACAAACAAACAAGTAACCCCCCATCCAAAACAACAACACAGGGGGCAAAGCTGACTGATCAGTGCATTACTGAGTGTACTCCTGACATAGAAAGCCTGTGTTTCCACTCCCTGCCTGTGAGTTACAACTCCCCTCCCCTGTTACAGCTTTACACATCCGATGACTGAAAGAGTTGGAAGGATTTCCCACAGACTAACTTGAGACTCCATTATTGTCGGTCTTTGATTCTCCACTGCCCACATTCCTGTGGCTCCTGGTACCTACCATAGGGCACACTCGGATCGGGCCTCAGTTGGCATCAACAGCTTTGCCATCTTGCCGGTTCTGTTAGGGCAGTGTAATGGTCCTGTACACTGTCACCAACCCGGAAGGAGGAGGTAACTATCTGTGAACCATACAAGACGTCCAACTCAGCCAGGCTCCTTGGCCTGGAATTCCAGCACTCAGGAGGGTTAGGCAGGATTAGCATTGTGAGTTAGAGGCCAGCATGAGACTGCATAGTGCTGAGTCCAAGGACAACCTGGGCTACAGAGTGAGGAAACAGGAAAAGAGGAAACAACAGCTCTGTATCATCTATGTCTAAGTCTTTATCTATATTTAATCTCCAGCTTGATCAAAATTCAAGGTATCCTCAACTCAACTTCCCCTTGGCAGGGTCCTCAGAAATCTGTAGTCATTTCAGTGCCATCCCACATGCAGAATTGTCTTGATGGAAATCAAAAGTGATCTTAATTGATTGTGGCGAAGCGATTTTACCTTTGCAAGACTTCAGAAACATATGTGAGAACATATGGCCATGCAGCCACAGTGATGCAGCCCTTCCAGGTCCAGGAAGAGGCCTGTGCCAGGCCAGCAAGCTTCAGTCAATAAGGGGGCGGCGGGAGGTGTCAGAGTCGTGATGCTCTGTTTCAGACTGCAGGCCCCCAGGTAAGCCTGTAAAATCAGGACAAGAGCAGAGACAGCTGCGGGCCAGTGATGTCATGGGGAGTGAGATTACCCTGCCAGCTGTCGGAGTCGCTGTTCTCCTTAAGGTGTTCTAAACAAACTTGTTCTCTTCAGGAGAGGTGTGTGTGTGTGTGTGTGTGTGTGTGTGTGTGTGTGTGTGTGTGTGTGTGAGAGAGAGAGAGAGAGAGAGAGAGAGAGAGAGAGAGAGAGAGAAAGGGGGAGAGAGAACAGAATGGGATACATAGAGAGTTCTAGAGTTAGCTTAAGCTATAAAGTGAGGCTGCCCCTGCAAAACCACAATAACAATAATAACACATAATAATAACAATAATGGTAAATATAGATGGTGTCCAATTTACAACCATTTTAGTTTTTCAGCTTCATGATGGTGTGAAAGCAAACCACCACCACATCACACTTCAGATTTTGAGATTTGATCTCTCCCAGGACAGCAGAATGCCAAGTCACTCCCACCCTGAGATCCTAAAGGTAAACAATTGCTCCCATCACTCCTATTTTCCCGGGAGTTTCGAAATGTGGACATTCAGTAAATGACCTGAGGCATTCAACTCTTTACTATAAAATTGAAAACAGGCCTTGTGTTTGGTGAGCGTGCCCGGCTGTAGCTTTATAAGAGTTCCAAGCACGTGGGATGTAGGCAAAGCTGAGCTGTGGTGTTGGGTAGGTTAGTGGTACCCAGTGCCCTTTTCACAGAGGAGAGTCCCAGTGGCTTTATTGAGGTGCCACCCTTGCAAGCAGTGGGCATCTGCAAGACTCACATAGAAAGCAGGCTGTAGTCCTTCCTCCCTGGCACATGGCTTCTCCAGTCTCAGGTGCTGGTGACTCCAACATTTAGCAGGTATGTCTAGGTCACTCCTTCCTGAAGGGTCCTCAGAACGATGAATAAGAATGTCTGGCTTCTGAAACTGATTGTTATAATAATAAAAAAAAAACTATATTGAAAACAGTAGTCTTGGAATCTATGTGTACCATGGGTAGGAATTAAAATAGTGTAGCTACTAAGAACTTCCTTAATTAAAGTTAAGTAATTAAAAGCAGAACTGCCCTATAAGGCTGGCCTGGTGGCGCATGCCTACCATCCCAGTGCAGCTTAGGAGGTCAGGGGAGGGTGGCAAGCTCAGGGTTGAGCACAGGATGAACAACTTGGGTTACATGGTGAGCCCCACACCAGTCTGGGGGTACACAGGGAGACCTTATCTCAAAAGAACAAGAACAAAACTAGCTACTGAGATGGGGGTTGTGGCTCAGTAGCTGAACATTTGGCCTAGCATGTGTGAGGCTCTGGAGTCCGTTTCTAGCACCTCGAAGGCAAGCGAGCGAGCAAGCCAGCAGAATCTCTGTGTGGTCCAGCAGTCCTGGCTCTAAGTCACAGGCTGGCTTAGAAGGTAAACAGGGGCGCCAAGGAACTCCTGCACATCATCCTCTGACCTCCACATGCACGCTGCGGCATATGTGTTCACACACACACACACACACACACCACACTGAATTAAAAAATTTTTTACAACATCTAAATTACTAATATCAGATGTTTTTTTTTCTTCTTCTTTTTTTTTTCGGAGCTGGGAACCGAACCCAGGGCCTTGCGCTTGCTAGGCAAGCGCTCTACCACTGAGCGAAATCCCCAACCCCTTATCAGATGGTTTTTAAAGAAGTTGCAGGCTTATTAAATTGTCCATTTTTTAAAAGATTCTACTCTGGCTTTCTAGGAGAGTTCTGTCTTGGGTACTTGACAGGTTATGGTAAGAGATATCTGTGTATCTATTGAAATCACAGAGAAGCCATTTGTATTTTCCCTAACAGGAGACCATGCAGGGAATTAAGGGACAGAATGCACTGACCCAAATATGAGTCACAGTGTGTTCTGTGAAATATAACAGACTGAGCGAAGAAAAGGGAGAAGCCAGTGAGGATCATTGGCTTTGTTCCAGGCATATCATTATCTTGATGGATCTTTAAAACCCAAGTGTATTGGGAGTAGTATTTTGGCTTTATTTAAACATTAGGAAATCAAAACAGAAGCCGCGGACCTCGTATCTCACAGCTAGGATACAAGGGATCTTTGTAATTCTACAGCAAGTCTTCAACTGTAACACTGTCACTTCCCGGTGTGCAGTGGAAATTTTGTTTCCACATAGAAACTCTACATGGAGTTGAGCTCACATTTTTATTACTCTACAGTGGGGGAACATGTAATCCCATTGAAATGAATTATAAACAGTGTTGTGAGTGAACTAAATAGCACTACCCTCTTGGAAGCTACCAGCATCGCCATGGAAGCGTCAGCACACAGATAGAATTTAGAGAGATAATATTTACACTGATCTCACACCAGGGTACAGCTGAGTCTCTGCTGAGCCCGGGTGTGCTTCCTTCTCTTAGAGTCTACTTGTTAGAAAATTAAGGGACAGAATGCTACTGACCCAAACATGAGTCACAGTGCTGAAATGTAACAGACTGAGCCAAAACGGGGAGAAACCAGTCCAACGGTAGCTAGAAATCAAACAAAAAAGAATATTGTCAGTTTAGAATCCTAATGAAAGCTGGGTGTGTTATTGTACACGTACAGTCTCAACACTCAGAGCCAAAGGCAGGAAGGGCTCTGATTTTAAGGGCACCATGGTCTACACAAGGAGTTCCATATCCACTGGGGTTATGTAGTAAGAATCCATCTCAAAGAAAAAAGAGAAAAGGAAAGAAAATCACAACAATCCAAGACAATGGCCAGAATCTGTTGTCCTGCTAGCCGAGTCTACTTCCCAAGCGAAGGCCCTTCCCCTCGGTTCTGAGCCACGGGAGGAACTGGGGGTTGTCAAGACTGTCCTGGAGCAAGTGGGATCACTAAAACTGACATTTATAAACAAAATCCAGTAACTGCTCACTTTTCGTTTATGAATATCACAATTCAGTAGTGGCCAAATTCATTAATAGATAACTAGTAAAAATGAAAGTTTAAAAGATTATGAATTTTAGGATTGATTGATGTAAGATCGAGACACTTCCACAGATGCCAGTTCATTAAAATAATTTGCTTTTGACAGGGTCTCTCATGTATCCCAAGCTGGTCTTGAACTTGCTATGAAGTCAATGATGACCTTTAACTCCTAATCTTTTTCCCTCTACCTCTCCAGGTCTAGGAGTATAGACATGCACCATCATGCCCAGTTTATGTGGTTCTGGGGTTTGAACTGAGGGCTTTCTGCATGAAAGGTAGGGACTTACCAACTGAACTATATCCCTAGCCTGTAACTCATTCCTAAAGAACAACTCTTACAAAAGAAAACATTTAACTGGGGCTGGCTTATAGTTCAGAGGTTTAGTCCATTATCATCAAGGTAGGAAACATGGCAGCATGCAGAGAGAGAGAGAGAGAGAGAGAGAGAGAGAGAGAGAGAGAGAGAGAGACAGAGAGAGAGAGAGAGAGAGAAAGAGAGACAGAGAGAGAGACAGAGACAGAGAGACAGAGACAGACAGACAGACAGAGACAGAAACAGAGAAACATAGACAGACAGAGACAGAGACAGAGAGACACAGAGAGAGAGAGCACTGGCACTGGCTTGGGCATTTGAAATCTCAAAGCTCATCACAGTGATACACTTCCTCCAACAAGGCCACACCTCATAATCCTTACAAATAGTGCCACTCCCTGGTGACCAAGTATTCAAATATATGAGCCTATGGGAGCCATTCTTGTTCAAACCACCACACCTGGGGAAAAAATAGAGAAAAGGCCTGTGTTAAACCATTACCTTCCTCTAGATCTTGAACAAGAATCTTGGCTTCTCTGGGCTCTTGTGTGTGAATCAATCACTCAACAGAGCTAAATTCTCCGAGGCTAGTTATTAAATTCTTGAATGTCTGGCATCAGCTGTGTTTGAAGTATTCCTTCTGAAAGAAAAAACCCAACAAACTCTATAAATAAAGGAACTTACTCCCGTAGAGAACACATTTACTAGTACACAGCTATACCGTTCCCATTTGTCTCCAGAGCATCACCAAATCCTGTAAAAGGAAGGATGATTCTCACGTAAGGATTCATTACTTCACAAAGCTGGGCCATCGATAAGCATTCACTTTACAAGGCATTGCCCGCAAGTGCCACGTTTGTTTATGGTGGCAGCGCTTTGAGATGCATTGTTACCTCCGTGGATAATCCCTTGTTTTGCATGCACACCATAGCTAGAAATGGTTACAAAGCACACACCTGACTTGCCTACTTTCTGCCTAATGCACTCAGTAGTCACGCCAAGTAGAAGTTCAAATCCCCCACCTCCCCACCTCCCTCCCACCTCCATCCCCCGGCCTCAGGTATATTGACAGGCACAGCTGCTGAAACCTGAGTTCAAGTTCCAATTTATGAGCATGACTTTGGGCAATGTATTTTAGCCTCCCTGTGCCTCACTTTTCTACCTCTAAAATGGGAAGGATAATAGTACCAACTTTATGTCCTTGCTGGGATTACATTTTAGTGCTTCATCTGAACCACTAAGAGTAGTGTCGGCCCTCAGCATATACTCAGGACGAGCTCAGTTTTAGCTGAGTGTATGTTTAAGTGAATTATGCTCACCGTGCTCTTGAGAGTGCAGCAGTGGGGAAGCCTGCCGAGCATATTTGAGGGCCTGGGTTCAGGGCAGAGGTTCAACACAGTGCCTGGCCTATCATAAATGTTCTGCCAGTTTCTGACTGTTTCACAAACTCACTTTGTGGCCCTTCACTGCTCAGACCTGAACCCTGGCCACGCCTTTTCTCACACCCCAGGCCTGACACTGGAGTTGCTTCAGTGCTAGCAGCAGCCCTTTCCCGACCAGCTCTTAGCCACTCTTCAGTCTCTGCTTGGGCAACCGGTCTGGAAGCCCAGCCAAGGTTGGGCTGGTTCTTCTGCCTCTGCCCTCTCCCCTCAGAACCTGCCTCACTTCTATTACAATATTTTTGTTTGTTTTGAGATAGAGTTTCACTGTGTAGTCCTAGCTGTCCTGGAACTCATTCTGTAGACCAGAATGGCCTTGAACTCACAGAGATCTGCCTGCCTCTGCCTCCTGAGTGCTGGGATTAAAGGCATGTGCCACTACACCCAGCACACAGAACTTTATTTTTAAGATTTGCTTTTTAAATTTTTTTAAAAAATGTATTTAATATGGGGTATATACGTATACAGGATTGCAGGCACCTCTGAAAGCCAGAAGAAGGTATCGGATTCCCCAATAGCTGGAGTGATAGGCAGTTGCAAGCAGCTTATCCAGGGACTGAGAACCAAACCCAGGCCCTCAGCAAGAGCAGCAGTAAGTCCTGCTCTTGACTGCTGAGCCATCTCTTCAGCCCATCTCACACTTTTCCTATTTCTTATCACTGCTTCTTAATGTTTGGAAACATTCCTATCAAGAGGTGAGTGGATAGACAAGTTAGGAATAGGTATAGAACAATTTCCATCCTCACAGGGAAGGAGACTGCATCACACGCTGCCACACACGTGACACGTGGAAAGAACAGAAACAACACAGTCGCAGAACATTAAGAATCCTTTACCGCAGCCGAGAAGCCCGTTTAAGGAAGGTTACCAATGTCTATTGCACCACAGTAACCAGTTGGTCACCCAACCGGTTGGTCGGGAGGCTGAGGCAGGAAGGCCGAGAGCTGCAGGCCAACCTGGGCTACGAGGAAAGCTCTTATCACAACAATGGCAAAGCAACCAGCCAAGCAATACCACCTAGAACCCTCTCCCCTTGTCGAGTTCTAATAAGGAATTAAAAGAATGTCCACACTTGTGTGGGAAGGCAGTTAAAATACCCCTTCCTTTGCCAGCTACACATAAAAGAATGCGTTTCCATTCTCAGTAGACTCGCACCAGGCCAAGTGTGGAAACAGAGGTAAGAATGCAGCCACACACTAACAGTCCAGACAGTGGAAGGAGCTCAGGACACAAGAAACCTGTTTTAGTTTTTTCTTTTTGGTTTAGAAAATATAGTCACTTTACACACACACACAGACACACACACAGACACACACACAGACACATACACACACAGAGACAGATGCATACACACACAGAGACGCATACACACACAGACACAGACAGACACACAGACACACAGACATACACACAAAGACACACAGACATACACACAGACACACACACAGATACACAGACATAGACATACACACAGACATACAGACAGATACACAGACACATACACAGATACACAGACACAGACACACACACAGATACACACACACACACATATACACACACACAGACACAAACACACACAGACACATACACACACAGACACAGACATACAGACAGACACACAGACATACACACAGAAATACATACAGACACACACAAACAGACACACGGACACACACACACATACACACACACACCACATTCTAATTCATATTAGAGATTACAAAGGCTGTAGTAGATGTTTTAAAAAAGCAAGTTAATAAATGTGTAAAGACTTTTTTTAGCTTGAACTTCTAGTACAGTGAGTCTTGAACGCTAGACCCCACGTGGACACTGGCATTTGTAGTCTTTAGTAGTGTAGAGGAGTCCTGGCATCGAAGAGTTTGAGAATTGTTTCCCTGCCTTCTACATGAATCATCACAGTCCCCTCCAGGACAGGGGCCTCCAGTGTGTACCCCAACACCCCCTGAGATGGAGTGGTCACCCTGGAGCAGCTGTGGCTATCTTTGCTCCACTCTGCCTGCTAAGACATTCTGGCTGGGCATCATCAATATGTCTCTTGGACAAAGGGTCCCTAGCAGTTGGTCCTGGAGTCCGCTTGTAGGATTGGAAGATAACCATGGCTCCCACTAGTGTCCCTAGAGGGACTCAATAATCCTTTCTTTCAGTGACTCAGGAGCAGATTCATTCTGAGCCAGCCAGGAATTTGTAGGCAGTATTGCAGAGCCACAGAACTCACAGCTGCTTGTCCAAGAACCAGACAATCCCCAGTCTCACGCCAAATCTGAGAATCTGTTGTTGTTTTCCCCAGTATGTTAGCTTTTCCTGTGATAAATTGCACATGCTCATTTAAAAAGCTGAAGAGAAGTAAAGAAAAAAAGTGCTTTGAAGAGAAAACTTGGTTGTGATTAGTTCTGACTTTCCTATCTTGGCACTCTCCCTTTTAAACTGGCCCCGCATGCTCTCTTTTCAGACATCCCAGCAAGCTCTGCTCTGGTCTTACGGGCTGTTTGGTCTCTATGTGTCAGAGAAAGACAGTTATTGGTCAGTCCAAAGGCCAGTCAAGATAGCCAAGGAGGGGTGATGAGAAGAAGCAGGAGAGTGTATGGTTCTGCTGTCCGATGTGTAAAGCCTCCTTTAGCTGTGGCCACGGTGGTAAGAGAGGGCACACTTTCCTAAGGTAGGGAGTGACCCATTTCTTCCTGTGTTTTCTTTATGATAAAATTGAAATTCCTTTAGGAATTCTACTTCCAAGAATCGGTCCTAAGGAAATGATGAGACATTTAGGCAGCATGACGTGTCTACCATTATTCATGAAACTTGGAAACAAACTACGTGTTCAATGATAAAAGGTTCATTTCAAAATTCTGTGGTTGTATATTCTATGCTGGCTAAGAAGACTAGACATTTATGAAGTCTTTAATGACCGGGAAATTCTACAGTACTGGTAGCCATCTACAAACTTGACATAAATATTTGTTGGTTGAAAACGAAAAAAAAAAAAAAGCATAAGGATAAGAAATTGTACCTATGTGTACTAAATTCTCTATTATGTAAATACTTTTGTGACAAAGTAAAGAAAACTTAATTAAAAAAATTTTTTTTAGATTTGCTTATTCTTATGTGTGTGGGATTTTGCCTGTACATGTCTATGTACTATACATGTGCTTGGTGCCCTCAGAGGTCAGAAGAGGGCACTTTATCCCCAGGAACTGGAGTTCTGGATGGTTGTGAGCTGTCACGTGGGTGCTAGGAATTGAACCCAGGACCTCTGGAAGAACAGTCAGTGCTCTTAACTGCTGATCCATCTCTGCAGCCCTGAAAACTTTACTTAAAGGTTGGTACCAATGTATGTCATCAGGAGAAAGCTGTCTTTGTGAAGACACTGAGAGGTCACAAATGATTCACCAGATATACACGCAGAGGACTGGTGACTGCTTTGCATGAGTGAGGACAGGAACTTGGTGCTTATGAAAGGAGGGGGAAGAGGGATGGTTTGACTGAAAGCTCTCTCTCAATTGCTAGTTTCAAAGAATATGTCTATCAACATATATCTGTTATCCCAGTACTTGGGAGCTGAGGCAGGAAGAGCTAGAGTTTAAGGCTAGGCTAGGCTCCATAGCAAGACTCTGTCTGAAAACCCAATTGGACAAAACAAAAACAAACAAAAAAACCTATTCTTGTCATTATGAAGATAAATATTCTGGTGGAAAACCAGAGCACTCACAGAGAGTTAGAAAGTCTAATAGAACACGGGACATTAGACTGAGTAGCAACCCAGGGCAGAACAAGGTAGAGTCTCCCTTGCTCTCTCCATGCTAATGTTCTGACAGCTTTGCCCTTTGCAGTGGACCGCAGTTAACTCCCTGCCAACTCTGAGCCTCTGATCCAACTGCTGCTGTCTGCCTACTTTCTCTCCTAAGCCCAGTTGTGGCTGCTGTTGGTAAAATGCAGTTGGCAGAAAGCAGCATCTCCTGGGTCTTGGTGTCTTCAAGTCACCTCTCTTACTTGGTCTCCTCACGGAACCATGTAGAAAGGATTGGTTCCAATTATCATTGGCATCATTGCTCTGTGGGTTGTATGCTATGTGGGTTAGATCTCAGTCCCAGCTCAGGTTCAGCTCCACAGGGAGTTAAGACATAGCACCCACAACCCTGCCTGATAGAATGGCTTCCCAAAGGCTGCAGGATCTAGTTCTGGGTTCAAATCATCCATTTCAGTCTGTATTCCTAGAGCATTCATGAAACTTAAAATTAATGCTTTTATTTTCTACTCTGGCTAAAGCCATCTAACTTGCATGTTTATGAATTTGGTGTGTGAAATGTGCATGTGGGCAAATGTATGTACTGGCGGAAGCACCTATGTGTGTATACTAGTGTGTGTATATGCAAAAGCCAGAGGTGTACCTGGAGTATACTCTTCAAGGGAGTCACTGTCCAACAAACTCCCCAGGATTCCTTATTTTCATATCACTAATTCTGGGGTTAC
This sequence comes from Rattus rattus, assembly GCF_011064425.1. Lineage (NCBI taxonomy): Eukaryota > Metazoa > Chordata > Mammalia > Rodentia > Muridae > Rattus > Rattus rattus. The sequence goes on from NC_046155.1 coordinate 96,101,100, forward strand.
AAATGTGCCAGGGACTGGACAATGACTTACAGGCTAAAAGTGCACACGTTCCTTAAGACGAACTCAGTTTGGTTCCCAGCACCCATGTGAGATAGCTCATTAACAGCTTGTAAACTACAGCTCCAGGAGTATTCAATATGTCTAGCTCCCACGAGCACCTGCATTCATGAGTATTGTGGTGGTTTGAATGAGAATGGTCCCCATAGGCAGATATATTTGAATACTTGGTCCCTAGCTAGTGGAACTCTTTAGGAAGAATTAGGAGGCGTGGCCTTGCTAGAGGAGGGACATCATGGGCCAGGGAACAGGCAGCTTTGAGATTTCAAAAGCTTAGGCCACTCACTCCCAGTGTTCTCTCTACTTGTTTATCTGTACCTTCTACTTGTTTATCAAGATGTGAGTTCTCAGCTATTCCTGCCACCATGCTTTTGCTCTGCCATCATGGGCTCTGACTGTTTTAGTTAGGGTTTCCATTGCTGTGAAAAGACACCATGACCACAGCAACTCTTACAATGGCTAACATTTAATTGTGGCTGGCGTACAGTTTCAGAGGTTTAGTCCATTATCATCAGGGCAAAGAGCATGGCAGTGTGCAGGCGGATATGGTGCTGGAAGAGCAAAGAGTTCTACATCTTGATCTAAAGGTAGCCAGGAGACACTCTTCTGTAAGCAGCTAGGAGTGTCTACACCAGGGGAAGTTTGAGCACGATCAGACCTCAATGACTACTCTCAGTGACACACTTCCTCTCACAAGGCCATAGCTCCTAATAGTGTCACTACCCATGGGTAAAACATACTCAAACCACCACATTCTACTCCCTGGACCCCATAGGCTTGTTCAAATACATGAGTCTATGGGGTTCTGGCCATAGCATAATGCAAAATACATTTAGTCCAACTTAAAAAGTCCCCACATATCTATAACAGTCTCAACAATGTTAAAAATCCAAAATTCAAAGTCTCTTCTGAGATCCATGCAATCTATTAACTGTAATGCCCTATGAAATAAAAATAAAAATTCACATACTTTCAACATCACAGGATATACAGCACCATGTCTGCCTGCATGCTGCCATGCCTCTCACCCTGAAGATAATGGACTAAATCTCATTCCAAAACAACATAGTGAGGAATACTGGATGAGAGAAAGACAGAAAGTCAGCTGGGAAGTCTCCAAACTCTGCACTTCCATGTCTGATGTCAAAGCACTCTTCAGATCTCCAGCTCCCTTCACCTTTGTTGACTGCAACAAACTTCTTTCTCTTGGGCTGGTTCCTCTCCCTGGTAGCAGCTTTCCTCAGCAGGCATCACAAGGCTCTGCATCTCTAACATCTTGAGGTCTTCAAGGCAACTTCAACTTTACACCTTCCTGTTCCAATGTCTGGGATCTACACATGACATTCTAGGCTCCTCCAAAGAGCATGGGTCACTTCTCCAGCTCTGCCCTATGTAGCACTCTAGGCTCTGGTTCCACTGCTGCTGCTGTTCTTGGTGGTCATCCCACAGTATTGGCATCTCCAATATGCTGGTACCTTCCACTGCAACTAGGCTTCACCATTAGCCTCTCATAGGCTCTCTTCATGGTACCAAGTCAAACTTCTTTGCATGATAAAGGCAGCAGCACCTTCACCAATGGCCTTTGCTGGCCTCTCACAGTGCCCAACCTCAGCTTCTTTCCATGATACCTTCATGACTTCAAAACCAGAACCACCTGGGTGACTCTTACACATTACCAAGTACAGTGGCAGTACAACCTTGGCTACCTCTGGAACACAGTTTCTTTGTGCTTTCAGAAAACACTTCCCAGAAGATTTCATCTCAGGAATGCTGGTATCTTCTTAATCACTGTTAATTTCTTAAGTCCAGCTCAAGCATCAGTTGTCCCTCTTTTATTCTTGACTGTAAAGCCAGAGCCACATGGCTGAAGCTGAGGAGTTCTGCTGCTTGCTGGGGATTGAACATGGCCCCCTTATTCTATTATAGCATCACCAGCTTCCTATTTGTCAATTCCTTCACTATCTAAACTGTCCTGGCTGACTGTCCTGAACTCAGAGATCTGCATGGCTCTGTCTGCTGAGTGCTGGGATTAAAGGCATGTACCACCATGCCTGGAACTAAGCTTTTCCTTATCCTTTCACAAAATCTTTATAAACTCTGGACTGTAGCTCATTCCAGATATAGTCAAGTTGAAACCAGAATAGTTACCACAGTTCATCTCTTGTCAAGTTGACACATAATAGTATCTCCTTACACTCAAATGAAAACAATAACCAGGTCCTAATAATGCCCAACATGATATAACTATCTTTTGTTCAACTGAAAATCCATAAACAATAAGCTTAGCTGGGTGGGATCCTGCCCTGAGGTCACTGCTCCCTTAATTCCCTTTAATATCCTGGAGCACTGGACTTAGCTCCATTCTACTTCCTGGTGCCTCTTTAATCTTTGAACCACACATTTCGTATTTTTCCTTCCTAAGCTTGATCAAAATGCTCCTTATAAGAGCGAACCACAGTACAAAGTCTAAACTAGAGTTCCCCTGTCCATGCAATTAATCTAAATCTCTTTACCATAGCCTCAGGCAGACTCTTTGGACATGGGCAAAAAGCAGCCACATTCTTCACCAAAATATCACAAGAACAATCTCTAGGCAAAATCCTAAAATTCTTCCCTGAGACCTCTTGAGCCAAACAAATGGTTCAGCCCATTATCATCATCTTGGGAAGCATGGCAGCGTCCAGGCAGACATGGTGCTGGAGGGCCAAGAGTTGATCCAAAGGCAGCCAAGGAGGCAATAGTCTTCTGTATGCAGCCAGGAGGAGTGTCTCTACACTGGGAGGAGCTTGAGTACTAGCAATCCTCAAAGACCACCCCCAGTGACTCACCTCCTCTCATAAGGCCACATCCTCTTAATAGCGCCACTCCCTGGGCCAAACATATCCAAACAACCACAGTATGTATGGTTGTGCAGTATACTTGTGTATGTTTGTGTGTATGAGGGCACATATGAACATGCGTGTGCACGTACACACATGTGCATGGAGGGCAGAGGTTGACAATGGGTATTTTTGGGTAGTGCTTTCTACATTATGATTTGAGGCAGGGTCTCTCACTGAATCTAGAGCACGACATTTTGGCTCTAATCTAGCTAAGCAGCTTGCTCTCAGGATTTCCCGAACTCGAGTCCTCTTATAAAAGCAGTGTGTGCTGTTTACCTGAGCCATCTCTCCAACCCCAATCCAGCCTCATTTTTACCTTTTCGTTTGTTTGTTTGAGACAGGATTTGTCTGTGTAGCCCTGGCTGTCCTGAAACTCCCACTGTAGACCGGGCTGGCCTCAAACTCAGAGATCCACCTGCCTCTGCCTCCCAGGGGCTGGCATGAAAGGAACGTGCCTCCACAGCTGGCTTCATTTTTAACTTTTGAAGAAAACGTTTCTGTAGTTTTCCACAATGGTGACACCATTTTACAGTTTTGTGGCTTTCCTGGTGAGAGATAGAAGAAACAGACATCCATCCCAAATAGGGAATGAGCCAAGAGACCAAAACAAATCCAGCCTTGCAACAAACGAGTTTCTTAGGGCTGGAGCCTTAGTGACTGGAGGCCGGTGGCACCGCCTGAAACCCCACCACCACCCAACCCCCTCAACTTTCTCCCTCAGATACTTTATAGTATGTCCATGAATAAGTGCGGCCACAGCCAGAAGGCACAGTGATTGGAATCCCAGGGGAGGGCCGTGTGAGCTTCCTGTGACCCTCTTTCTCTGTCTCCCAGAGTGAATATTAACAGTCTCATTAGGAGAGATCTAACAGAGTGCTTGCCATGCTCAAGGAGCAGCAGTGTCGGGGAGCGGGGTGGGGGTGGGGAACTGTCAAACGCAAACAGTGAAGCTCGAATTGGAAACTCTCAGAACGTGTTGTACCGGTGAAGAACAGCACCTGAGCACAGAGGTCCGCCCTGAGAAACCACTGCTTACAAACAGCAACCGAGCCGGGACAGCCGGAGGCAGGTGATGCCTGGCCCAGGGTTGATGACTGGGAAGCATTTAGTTGAAGGTCTTTGTGATTTTCTTGGCCCTTTCCTCATAGTTTCAGGACAGCTGCTTAGCTCCAGATCCCACCTCTGCCTTAAAAGAAAGAGGAAGGAGGAAGGGAGGAAGACACTAGTAGGAAGTAGAATTTGTCTCCAGAGTTCATCCCTCTCTGCTGTCCTGTATGGCTTCTATCTGTGAGTTACAAGTCATCACAAAGGCAGCTTGAGACACATCTGTTTCTTCTCACAGTTTCTGTGTGTCAGGTCCAATCTGAGTCTGGGGAGCTGCGCTGTTCAAAGGCTTCTGAGCTCCCTCAGGTTGTAGCAGAAATAAATTCCTTGGAGCCTCAGAACTCACAAAAGCGTTCCAGAAGAACTATATAGTTTTATTTACTTATTTTTGGGTGTGTGTGTGTGTGTGTGTGTGTGTGTGTGTGTGTGTGTGTGCATATGAGTGGAGTGTGAGTATACCTCCCACAGCATACCTGTGGAGGTCAGGGGACAACTTTCAGAAGTCCATTCTCTCTTTCTGCCATGTGGGTTCTAGAATTGACCTCAGGTTGTCAGCCTTGGCAGCAAGTACCTTACCTGCCGAGCCACCCGGCTGAACTCTGTGTGGTTCTGCACAGAAAGAGAAGACCCAGCAGCAGTCGTATCCTTCACAATGAGCTCGCCCAGACTTTGGTAAGTAAAGGCCATTCTTCACTCACAGACATCAGAGCCTTTTAGAGAAAGGCTCAGTTTAAGGACTGGGTCAAAGAAAGTAGAAGAGGGATTCAGACCATAAAGCAAGAAATAATGGAAATCTGCCAAAACCACACTGAATTCTACAGCTATTTTGAAGAGAGCTATTTTGGCAATTTCTGATGAAGCTAAGCAGGTGCCTATCCTACAACAAACCTATGCTACTTCCCCAATAAAATAATAGACATATGTGCTTGGAGAATCATTATAGCTTTATTCAAGTAGCCAAACACTTGAAATGTCTATTGATAGTTAAGTGGATAAACATTGTGATAAACATGCAGAATGGAATATTGTCCAGTAGCGTAGGCCCTGTGTTCAAGCCAAATGTTCATCACGGCAAAAAAAATTATGCAAGAATACACAAAGAAGTACTTGCAGAATGAAGTTCTAGAGAAAGCAAAAGTAACTCACAAGGAGTGACAGTCAGCAGATCATTGGCTGCTGGGGGAGGGGTAGAAGATTGACTGCAAAGAGGAAAGGGAGCTCCCGAGTCAGACGGGCTTTGCTGGTGTTTATAAAGACGAACATTTGTCACTCGGGAGGTCAAACGTTTAAAATGCACACATTTTGTTTTATGCAAGTTCTGTCTCAAATGCTGATAATTAAAAAAAACATGAACAAAAGACTAAAAGACACAATTTACTAAGGAGCATACCCCAACTTGACATGGCGGAGGGAGGAAGACCAGGAACTCAATGTCAGCTTCAACTGCATAGTAAATCTGACGTCAGCCTGGGCTACATAAAACCCTGTTTCCAAAAATAGTCAGATATGGGAGGCAGAGGCGGGTGAATCTCTGAGTTTAAGGACAGCTGTTCTAGACAGCAAGTTCCAGGCCAACCAGATCTGCATAGTGAGACCTTATCTCAGATCCAATCAGTTTAAACGACCAATTAAGCAGCCACAAAAATCATACCCAGACAGCTATAAACTTATTATGCACAGGTGTTCAGCTGCTTACTGATCAAAAGAATGTAAATTAAAGCAAGAACACACTGTCCCACTATGTACTGTCTGTGATAAATGAAACAGTAACGATTACTAATCTCAAATGTTGAGGTTGTAGAGAATTAAAATTGATGTCCATCTCAAACAGGAGTGTAAATGAGGCTGACATTACCTATGAAGTTTGATTTACAAGAGGAATCTAGAAATGAAGCCTAAGCACTTTGCAGCAGACACCTCTGGTATTGCCTTCCCCGAGCCCGTCTCTGATTGCAGCTGCAGCCTTGGACAGTTCAGCTCTCTAGGCTGCAACACTGACCTAATGTCCACCATACTTTCCTCTCCTGCAGCAACTTCTCTGGTGTCAGATTATGATATGGACCTGCAAGCAAAGCCATCAGGTCTAGGGGCGTCAACAGCCTGGGGACGACCCTCAGGTGGTGAGAACTTCCCTCCTCTCAGAAGGTTCCAGCTATTTCACGTTGCATAAAACTAGCCGCGCAAGAGACTTTCTATTCAGATAAATTAAATAGTAAATAATAGAACTTTTATCAAACTTTACTGAACTCCACAGGCCACACACCATTATAATACCTCAAAAATTTCTACCTATGTATGTGCCAGTTTCCACTCCTTTTGGAGAAATTTCAGCCCTACTGGGAGAGCATGCTCTAGTACTTGAGTGGTATAGGGGCAGTGTCACTTACAATTTCATGTAGTTGGTTGTATTTTGTTTGCAATTTTGAGATTCTCGACTCATGAGCCTGTCAATTCAGGATGTGATGTGAAATCCAGAACGTTTTCACGGAACACTGAAAATGTCAAACTCTGCTCTTCTTTGGCAGCTGGAGGAACAGACTATGTTGAAAGTGATATCCTGAATGAAGAGCTGGGTGCGAAGTGTCATGCCTGTAATCTCAGCACTCACGGCATGCTGAGGCAGGAGGATTTTGGCTTTGGAGCTAGCTCTGGGCTACATAGGAAGCCCCTGTCTCAAAAACAAACAAAGAAACACAATGTACTAGGGTGCTAGAACTGTCTTCATTATTGGCTTTGGCAGGGTCTTATGGACAGCACAGCAAGTGGTGTCTAACAATTGGGGTGGCCATCTCTAGCAAACATCCCCTTCGACTTTAATAACATAGACAAGCCCTACCCTTGACTGGAGATGTATTTCTTTCGACTAGGGAATAAATTAGCACATATGGTGGCCTAAAACAATACACTTGCTATTTAAAGTAACTTAGTTCAGAAGTTCAAAGTGGATGTATATGGGTTGAAATCAAGGTGCCAGAGGATCCAAAGGAAGACTTGTTCTCTTGCATTTTTCCATCTTTTGAAAGAGCTTTCAAGAGCAGAGCAGTTCTTATCTCAAAGTCCTGATTTAATCACACCTGCTAAGTGCTTTGTTATGGAGGGAACCACATTTACTACTTCCCAGGGTCAGAATACTAACTTTTGGAAGAGCTACCATATGCCTGCTGTGGAGACAGTACAAAAGTAGTGTAGAGTAGGATACATTTCCTGGGTGGTGGACCTGGGATAAATTATATCTGCGCATATACCTCAGTTTCCTCATCAAAGGGCAAGAGGAACAGGAGGAAACCTCAAATGGTTGTTACAGATGTGTTTAGCAAGATAGCATTAAGAAGGGCTCAGAACAGCACCCAGCACATAGTAAGCATTTATTTAATACAGTTTTGTTATTGTTGTTGGATACAAGGTCTCTGGATCTCACAGAGATTTGCCTGCCTCTGCCTCTTGAATGCCAGGATTAAATGCCTATGCCACCATTTAGACATTTAATATATATTTTTTAACAAATTGATTGATACTATGTATCAAGCACTGCTCCATGTTGGGGGATACAGATAGGAATATTTTGTGGAACTGATTAAGTCAGATATACAATTACAGTTTCTTGGGATAAAAGAGTCAGGCCAGGTGGTACATTTGGGAAGTTGAGGCAGTTCTAGGCCAGCTAGGAATCCTAAAAGGAAGAAAGGGGATGGGGAGGGAAAGGGAAAAAATAGGTGAGAAAGGTATAATATTAAATTCAGGGAACCTTAGAAATATTAGTCAAAGTCCTAGATTAATGTGATACTGGAGTTTTTCTTTGTATAAGGAATAGATGTTCAAGCCAGATACGGAAGGAAGGGCTCCTTGATTGGAAGAAGAATGTTAAAAAAAATATCAGGTAGTATTCTTATGTAGTTTGAGCAAGGAAGGGCTCCTTGATTGGAAGAAGAATGTTAAAAAAAATATCAGGTAGTATTCTTATGTAGTTTGAGCAAAGGTAGAGCATGAGACAAAGCAAGAAAGGCTGTCATAAGCAGCCAGCCTGTGAGTGCTGGGTTAAAGTTTGGACTTTATCCTAAAAGCAATAAAGCGTCTCGGACTGTTTAAACAGAAGAAAGCGATCATCAGTTTTGTAGCTTTATAAAACTTCTCTGGAGACCAGTGAGTGCAATGAGTTAGATTTTGATTTTGAGAGACTAAAGGTTGCTTCTGTTGCCCAGGTGATGGTGGTGAACAGCGAGTTGGGCAAGGGCTCGACGTTTTTTTTTTTTTTTGTTTTTCAGCTTACAAGCCGGAAGCTCAATTTGAAATTAATGTTGAGAACAAGGATCTGATTAGAGGACTGTTGAATGGTGTCGATTGGCTAAGAACATGAAGGGAAGAGGTCACTAGAAATACCTATTATTTTCAAGGGCAATGCATACTAAACTGTATCTGTTGTTGTTATTAATTCGAAGCTTAAGAGAGGCCAAATTAGGATAGAGAGCTGCAATGTATAAAGACATTACGGGTTAGGAATTCAACTTAACTTGGATATCTGGGGTGTGAAATAAGGCTCTGAGTTTCGGCTCAGAGTAATAACTGTCTTGGTTTTGGATGTACTGAATTTGTGGCACAGCAGGACATGCAAGTGATGAATGCTGTTTTACAGGTATTGAGAAAAATAGAATCTGAGCTCAGGTAAAAGGTTTGCGTCAAAGATAGCCTCAGTGGTGGGAGAAGAGGAGAAAGAGTGTACTTTTTCCAACGTGAGTTCAGTATATCTCAAAAGTTTCCGCTATTTTTTCCCCGCCCTTACTCTCTTAGACTCCTAACTAACCCCAAGACAATGTCAGGGTCGGAGGTGTCGCGAGATGAGACAGTTTTCACACTTTCAGCGCTTGGCGAAGAGCATGGGGATGACATGGTGCTTTTAAATCCAAGGGGCTACCCTCGTTCCACTCCGACTTCACACTAACCATCTGATAGAGCATCCAATTTCATGGAAAAAGGCCGCTTCAAAGAGAGAGACCGTGGGGCTGGGGATTTAGCTCAGTGGTAGAGCGCTTACCTAGAAGCGCAAGGCCCTGGGTTCGGTCCCCAGCTCCGAAAAAAAAGAACAAAAAAAAAAAAAAAAAAAGAGAGAGCGACAGCTCCGAGCAGACGCCCGGCCCCGGTGACGTCACGCGGCAGCCAGGTGATTCCCTAGTCTCTGGGTCAAGTGCTGATGACGTCATCCCGGCGCTCCACCTAGTCCCCCGGCCGCGTTGGCCTGGTTCACGTGGGTCTGTCCAGCGCTCCCCGCCCCCTCCCACCTGCGGGGGGCGGAGGCCGGACGGAGGGGGCGGGCCCGAGCTGAAGGAGGCGTGGCCTGGGCGGGGTCGCAGGGCGCGGCGGCAGCCAGCCGGGCTGCATACAATAGCAAGGCTGCGACCGGGGCCGAAGGTACCGCCGCACGGTGGGCGCTCCTCACCGCTTCCCCACACCTCCCAGTCCCACTGCACCTCTAGGCTGCGCGGAGTCCTCTCGGCTATTACCGGCTCTTCGCAGCCGCCTGTGCCCCCTCAGAGCCCGCGCTCTCCACAGTCTCCTCAGAGAAGGACCCCCTCAGCGAGCGCACCCCGCCCCCTCGCAGCCCGGGCGCGCCTCCCGCTCCCCGGGGCCCGCAGCGTCCCGCCCTCCAGAGTCCGGCTCGAGCGGCGAGAGGAGAACGCGGGGCGGCCGCCCGCGCACACTCCCGCGCTCTCTCCGGGTTTGGCTGCCGCCAGGAGGAGGAGAAGCGGAGCGAGCGCAGAAGGTGAGAGCTGGCCTCCCGCGACGGTGCTCTGGGCATCACGGCGGCGGGGCGAGGGCGCGGGGCTGGGGAAGGCGCTCCGGGGTGGGAGGGGCGGGAGTGAGGGGGGCGGGGGTTGGGGGCGGGCAGGGGCGCCAGGTGAGCTGAGGCGGGCGCCGCCCCGCGAGGCCGACCGCTCCCTTCGGGCCAACAAAGGCCCCCTGTGTCAGCTCCTGTGCGACCACGGGTTCCCGAAGCCGGGGCACTAGAGACCCCGAGGGGCCACAGGTCCGGGTCCCGGACGGACTCCCTTCCGAACTTCGGGGTCCTGGTACGCTAAAACTGGCTTCGGGACGCAGATGCTAAGTGAAGCAGTGAGGATTTATTCTCCGTGGTCAGCCCCGGCTTGGGAATCACTTTTCGGGTTCATTGCCTTGAAAAACAGACTGGTAGTAAATGACTTGTGCTACCCCTCCCCCACCCCAGGAATACTCGGTAACTTGGGAAGTTCCTCACAGACTTAGAAAGAATGGGAATCATAGTTTTTTTTTCCACGCCCATTATTAGTCTATTTCAAAGGCAGAGTTAATCCAACCATCACTATCTTGGATCTTTTAAAGGTAAACAATACTGTGAGTGTTTTTGGAATAATACCTGACAATTATTGGGCACCTTTTAAAAATATCATGTAGCCTAAGTTTCTTATGTTAAACCCCTTGGATAATTATCTTATCCTTTACGATGTTTCCAGAAGTGTAAAAGGTAAAAGAAGAGATTATTAATCAAGTTAGTACTTCTATTTTGAGAATCATTCTTGAGAAAAACCTTTGTCCCCTATGTTTAAGGGTCTTTCAACTCTGTCAGGAGGAAAATGTCAGCAGTACAGAGACGCCTCACTAGGCATCTCCTCCTTCCTCACTCCCAGCCTTAAAGTTCCTGGAGTTTGCTTTTAAAGTTCACAAATGAGCAGCTAGCTAGCAATCATCTTATCTACTCAGCTTTCAAGATTCCACTGAAGAATCCTCTCCACTGTGGAGTCTTTGCTGGCATCCGTTCTGTCTCCTTCCTAATATAACAGCCTTCTCCCCATTGGGACTCCCAGAGGCCCACAGAGATTTCTTCTGTCTGCCTTGTAACACATTCTATTTGGGAATCTTAATCATGGTACTCATGAATACAACCCATTTCAACTAGAAGCCACCTCTCAAAAGGGTTTTGGCATCTCGACCCTGACATTTCCTGAAGCTTATTCCAGTCTCACCTGCTACATGAACTCATGGCTTGCTTGGCCTGATCAGTTTACTTAGTCATCTGTTTATCCAACATTACTACTATAATCTGGAGTGGTGCAGTGTTTGAAGCTGCCTCCTAAGTCTGTGCTGATCTCAAGCATATCAATACAGTCAGTCTTTGCTTACAAGACCAAGAGCTCAAAGTTTAATGGGTGAGGTAGACTTGTAAACAATGAAGGTCCTCTGGGGGACTCCAGTTGTGCAGGGAATGGTGTGCAGTAATCGAGGTTGCTGGACCTGTCTTACAAGTCTTGTCCTGGCCACAGCAAGTTCGTAGGGAAAGTGACTGGCCCTTCATCCGTAAGAGTTTACTTGATACAAAGCTTATCCAGTTCAATTCAACATATATTCTGAGTACCTGTTTGGAGGCATTATGCTAGGCTTGCAGGAAGCTGTGCACCTTGAGGGGTCTTTGCAAAACAAAACCTGCTCCTATCAGTGCTTCCTACCCTCCCACTCCCTTTTTCACAGTTGAAGGATTAATTTCAGACTTTTTAGTGTGAAACAAACTTCCTGGAGAGCCCACTATTGCCTACTTTAGCATCCTCAACCTTGCTGTGTCCTGTCCTCTACCTCCTCTTCTCATCTCTCTTCCATATGCTGCTTTGCCTGGAGTTCTACTTTCTCCCCCTTACTTGCCTGTAGAGAATCCATGTTGGACCTCTGAGAAGCAGTTCTTCCCGTTCCGTCTCTGGAGATGAGGTGCTCTTCCATCTTCTGCTCAGTCGTCTAGAATTTTTGTACTTCTCTTTTAGCAATCAGTTGCAATTAAATTTGAATCTTCACCTTTGAACTTTAGCTCGTTCTTTCCCTCCCTCCCCCCCCCCTTGTAGTACTAGGGTCAGGTGCTCTACTTCTGAGCTGTCCCCAGCCCTTGGATATCTCACACTGAACATTTTTACATTTTGAGACAAGATCAGTCTTAGACTCATTCTGTAGTTCAGGCAATGAACTTTTGATTCTCCTTTAACTTCCTAACTGGACCACTGGAGATCACTAGGTTCAACTCCATGTGAATCCTTTTTTTTTTTTTTTTTGGACATGTTAGGGCTCCCTTTTCTTACGTTTTATTTTTTTATTGTGTTGTGAGTGCATGTATGTGAGCTGTGGTTTATACAGAGGAACCTTTGGGAATTGATTCTCTTTCCTGGGGATCAGACTCAGGTTATCAGACTTGGCAGCAAGCACCTTTTCTTAATGAACCATCTTGCCAACCCTATATATTATTCAATTTTATCTTTGTTAGTGTGTGTGTTAGTGGGAATTCTGCGGAAGTCAGAGGACAGCTTTCAGGAGTTGATTCCTTCCTTCTCTCTTTACAGTGAGTCTCAGGGGTGGAACTTATTAGGCATGTTTATTAATGCAGACACTTTTTTACCTCTTGACCAATCTCATTAGCTCTACTTTTTATTTTGAGACAGGACCTTCCTAAGTTGCTAAGGCAGTCCTTGAACTTGGAATCCTTCTTTGTCTAGCTTCTGAGTAGCTGGAGTTACAGGCCTGTGTTACTAGGCCTGCCACTGAATTACTTGAGGTCAAGATATGTTTAGATTTAGTGTCTTGCAAAGTTCCTGGTACTTTGAGTACATTGAATGAATGAATGAGTACTTCGAATGAATAAATATGTGAGCCAGTGAAAGAAAGAAGTCCTGTGAAGCCCATAAGCTGGGTCACCTAATCTTAGGATGGGACAATTAGTTGTTAAAAGTGTGGTCCTTCCTTGCACCAGCAGTGACAGCATAATCTGGGAATTTTGTCAGTATATTAATGAGTCTTATCCCAAACCTACCAAAAAAAATTAGGGTTGGAGCCCAGACTTCTTTGCTTTATTAGGCCCTCCAAGAGATCCTGATGCTTATTAAGGTTGAGAAATCGTTACAGAGTTAAAAGCTCTGCTTTTGTTTGTTTGTTGTGTAGAACCAGCACCCCATTCTCCCTTTTCCCTCATTTCCTTCCCCTATCCCTCCCTCTTTTTCTCTTCCTTATTCTATCCTGACATTCTCTTCTCTTCACATGTTCTCCCTCCAGTCTTTTCTCTTGCCGCTAGAATGAAAGCTGCTTGAGGGCTGGGAGATTTTTCTGTTCTAGTTCATTGCTTTAAGCTTATGCCTAGAAGAGTGACTAACCACAACTAGCACAGACATTCAAATATTTGTTAGATGAATAATATGACTTAGTCCTGCTTACTGCCAGCTGCTACACTGGGGTTTTGTTGAAGAATACTTTGAGTGAAGAGTAATCACATTCCAATTTGCAAATCCAGAGAATCTTAACATTTTGGGGGATTCATTTTCACTTTGGCCAGCTTAGTTACCTTCCTTCTTTCCCTGTGTGTTTTTATTTATTTTTATTTTTTAGTATTATTTGAAACAAGGGGTCTTGCTGCCTTAAACTTGTGCCAGTTTCCTGTCTGACCTTTATTTTTTTTGTGTGTGTATGTCTCAGATAACAGTTTATTAACATGGAGATATTATTGTTAACTTTTGTACAATGCATTCAACAAACCAGCAAAACTTTCAGAAAATTGTCATTAATTTCTTCAGTACACTATGTAAACTGTCTGACCTTCTTGAGTGCGGAAATTACAGGCGTATGCCTGGCTTTGCTGTCTTTTTACCATAGAAAAAAATCTACAGGGCTTCCCAACTTATAATATTGTTTTAGCCATGACCTGAAAACTACTGAAATATCCCAGGCCAGGATTCTTTCTTGAGAATTTGCAGCTTGGTTTTCCAAGTCTAAATGAGCACTCAGTCTTTGAGTCTTAACTTGAAGCTGTCTCCTCCAGATCCCCCGTGGTTTTTGTCTTTTTCTAGGGATATTTAAAAGCATATAAAGGTCTACTTGATTCTACACAGTTTCTCTTCCTTATGAAGCTCTAACAGTGCTTTACTTTATGTTTTTTTCCTTCAAGGCAGGGTCTGTCTGTTTAGCCTTGGCTATCCTGGAACTCACTTTGTAGACCAGGCTGACCTCGAACTCAGAGAGAGGTCTGCCAGCCTCTGCCTCCTGAGTGCTGGGATTAAAGGCATGTGCTGCTACTCCTCCCCTCCCCCATGTGTGTATATGCAGTATGCATATATGTACATTTTCTTGTGTGTATGCGGGTATGTGGTCACTTATGTGGAGCCAGAAGTCATTTTTGAATTGTTTTCCTCAGTTGCTTCTCCACCTTATTTTTTGAGACTTGGTTGGGTCTCTTACTAACTTGAAGCTTAAGGGCTCAGTTAGATTGGCTGTCAGTAACCCTAGGCATACTCTTGACTCTGCCTCCCCAATGCTGGGCTTATAGGTATACTACTGCTCCCAGATTGTTAAATAAGTGCTGGGATCTGAATTGAAGTCCTCCTACTTGTATGAGGCACTTTCCTGAGTCATCTCTTCAGTCCAGTGTTTTTGTCACTTTCTTATTAGTCTTAAACAGCATACCCAGTTTTCTCCTTTCCTAATACCCTTCTGGGAAAAGTGGTTTATTTCTTCACCCTTTACCATATGAACAGTAATTAGGTTCATCTCTACTATTCACCAGGCTTTTTCTGGGGCAGATACTCATCTATATAGGGTATGGTCTAAGCCCTTAAGGGATGTTAAAATGAATGGATAAATAGAGGGGTTTGATTGTAAAGGTGAGAGAAAGCTGCCTTTGTGGATCCCTTCCCCCATCCCCAGTTTATGGATAGGGTGTTAATCAAGTATCATTTTAGTAAACATACTTCAGAAATCATTTTGAAGCTGGGAGAGGTGGCAGGTGTTTTTAAATTATAGCAAGTGGCAGGTGGGTTTCTTTTAACCCTTAGAATAGCCATGTTTGATAATTGTTAGTATCTTAGAGATAAAGAAGCAGAGGCTTGTAGTGGTAAAAGAAACAAGCTTGTTCAAATCTTTGCTGCATGTAAAAGACAAATCTCAGTTCCAGTCCATATCTATCTGACCCCAGCAGCATAGGCTGTTTTCAGTTTCTAGGTTGCTTGAATTTTTACACATGGGGGCATAGGAATATTTTACAAATAAATGTACTGCTGTTGGAAGTTTCACTTCATTTACTGTTAATGATTCATGTAGGAAAAAGATCCTTCCTGGTTGTCATTTTCTTAAGTTTCACAGTAGCCCTCCCTGTATTCATTCCCATTTTATGAGTTAGGAGACCGATGATCATAGGAATGTTGGTTTGCCTGAAAGCACGTCATCAGCGAGTGCCTGAATATTGACTGAAGCACGTTTTGAGATTCTAGTTTAGTGCTTTACATTTGGCACTACCATACTGACTTGATGAACTCTGTCTGGATTCCAGGATATTAGAAACATCCTTTTAGGTTGCTTCCTAATTTCAGTTTCCTACCCTTGAGAAACCCCTAACTAAAGAACATAGTTTGAGCTAGAGGAAAAAAGAAAAGCTGATGAAGTTCTTAATGATCATAGCTCGAAAATAGAAATTCTTCTCCTGCCTCATACATTTATTAACGTTATGCACTGCCTTTGTTATATGTCTTTTCTCAGGAATAACTTTCTCTTCTGTCTCACCCTCCTTTTTAACAATTATTTTTTCATGTTTCTGTTTTCGATGTCATGCATGTTTCTATGACCCTCTAGATTATCCTCTGTAGGGTGGGATGTAGCCTAGTTGGTAAAATGCTGCTCAGCATGTATGAAAGCCTAGGTTTGATCTCCAGCATCACATGAAGGAAGCCAAGTATGACGTTGTATGCCTGTAATTCAGCACTTCAGAGGTACTGGCAGGAGGTTCAAGTTCAGGGTCATCTTTGGCTATGTAATGAGTTTGAAGATGGCAGCCTTGTAACCAGAGACCTTGTCACAACCATCCAACCAACCAACCAAGCAACCAACTTATTCCCTTGTCAATACCTCATTTCTATGATTTTTTTTAAAAGGCAGATCATTGTGTTTTAAAATGTTTTTTTTCTTTGTTTTAAAAATACTTATTTTTAGTTTATGTATATGAGTGTTTTGCCTGCAAGTGCACCATAGGTGTGCCTGGTGCCTGAAGAATTCCCTAGACTTCAGATTCCCTAGAATTAGTGTTACAGCCTACTGTGAGCTCCTGTGTGATGTTAGGTTAGGTTGTTCTACAAGTGCTCTTAACCATCTCTCCAGCTCCTCATTAATATGATTTTGTGAGGTATTGATTAATTCTCTAAAATTGATCCAAGTCCATTATGTCTTGGCTCCTATTCATGGAGTTAGGGTTAAGTAATTTGCATATAGCCTTGGGAAACCATTTTTAGTTGTGGAACTTTCTTCATTCCCTTTCTGTTTCCAGCCCTCTCAGATTTCCCTTTCTCTTTCACACTGAGTAAATTCCAAGTAGGGGTGACAAGAATGTTTGTTCTCTTCAGACTCTGCCCTTTGAATCTTTTGTTATGATAAACGATAGCCCCAATGTGTGTGCTGCTTCCGCCTTCTGACTGTGCACACTGATCTTCAGGCTCTACTGTCCTTACTCCCACCTGGTTCCCAAAAACCTGAGGTTTATCTCTTCCTGATTAAAAATGTTGCCTTCTTGGTTCTTTGTGTGGTACTGCAACAGACCTGTCACTTCCAGGGGAAGGAATTGGGTGTTAAAAGGAGAGCACTGGATTTGAAGTTACACAAAAAGTAGCTTAGATACTTACTTAAATCTACTTCCTCATTTAAAAAAAGAAGAAACTCTTTACTCACATAGTTAAATTAATGTTTGTAAAAGCAACTTGCAGGATGTTGATGTGTAAGATGTTAAAGTAATAGACTTACAGTTTATGTGTTGGTAGGGGTTTTTTATTTTAATTATGTTTGAATTACTTCTCAAGATTAATAAAAGCACAACTGCTTGTCTTAGGTTTACTTTAACTTGTGGGTGTGTGTGTGTGTGTGTGTGTGTGTGTGTGTGTGTGTTTTAAAGATAGGATTTACTGTGGTCTATGGTGGCCTCTAGCAATGTGGCAGAGATGACTTTGAATTTCTGATCCTTCTGCCTCTACCTACTGACTGTGCTAATATGCCTTGTTTAGTTAAATGTCTATAGATGATTCTAATATGCAAACGTGGTTGCATAAATAATATCCTCTGTAAATGTCTTATGTACTTGTTATATAAAAGCAAATGACTTATTGCTATTCAAAGTTCACTCATTTGCAAATCACAGTATGTATAAGGCATTGTCTAGGGGAAAACATACCTGTACATAGACAATTACCTTCTATTGAGACAAAAACTGCACATGAAGATATGTGCAAGTGCTGTGTGATGTGGGAAGGGAATCTACTCCACTGGAAATGGGGAGGCTTGGCTGTATTAAAGGACATGACACTGCACATGAGGTCTGAAATATGAACAGAGGTCAATACTATGGGAACTGTGGAAAGGGAAGAGGAAGGACCTTTCTAAAAAAAGCAGTTAGGAGGGTCAGAAACTAAAAAGCTTTTTTGGTGAGTCCTGAGTAGTTTAGTATGTGTACAGGATAGGGTGTAGGGAATGGTGAAAACAGAAAGAAGGACCCAGATGATGAAACACCTTTTGTACAATACAAAAGGTACTTTCACTATAATATGACTTCTCTTTATTCTTTGAACACTCCTCTGGATTAGTGAGAACAGTGCTGTTTTATCTTCGTTTTATAGAAGAGAAAACAGGGAGGTTAATTGAATTGCCTAAGGCTATACACGGCATAGCTCAGATTTGAAGCCAGGTCAGTATAGCTTTGAGGTCATGCCTCTTTTATTGCACCATTGCTGCCCTGCACCTTTACAGAGTTTGAGGATCAGGCAGGCATTAAAGTTCATATACTTCGTAAGCTACAAAGTACTTGACTAGTATTGGCTCTTAGTTGGGGGTTTGTGGTTGGAGCTTTCTGTGATTTTTTATTTTATTTTGAGACAAGAGTTTCATGTATCCACAGTCTTATTGCTCTCAACTCCCAAGTACTGGGATGATTAGCATGAACTATCACACTTGGCTTAAAGTTCACTTGACTCATATTCTATGGCTTTTCTTAGAATTCTCCTTAATCTCCAGGTTCTTTCTTCCCCTGTTGGAGCTGCTAACCAGGAGGCAATAAACTAAAATACGGCTAGCTAATTATTCTTTCAATTTTAGTGTGTTTACTTAAGCTTCCCATTTTTGAATGTTTGTTTATTTTTTTAGATTTGTTTATTTCCTTTTTTAAGTACTTGGGAGATAGAGACCGTTGGCTGTGAGTTTAAGGCCAGCTAGGGCTACATAGAGAGACCCTGTGTTAAAAAACAAAACAAACGGGCTGGAGAGATAGCTCAGTGGTTAAGAGCCCTAACTGTTCTTCCAGAGGTCCTGAGTTCAATTCCCAGCAACCACATGGTAGCTCACAACCATCTATAATGGGATCTGGGGCCCTCTTCTGGTGTGTCTGAAGACAGCTACAGTGTACTTATATATACTAAATAAATCTTTAAAAACAACAAAAAACAAAAAAATTTTTTTTCAAATTGGGGTATAACTGCTCAGGGATTTGGTATAGCTTGACAAATTCTTAATTCTTCCTATCACTTGGAGAATTACTATTTTATTATATTTTTCTTTCATTTAATATCACACTTAGAATTATATGATTAGCCCAGAATCTGAGGGGTTCGTTTTGTCACCAGTAATTTTTCTTTAGTTTTGGTAATTGAACCTAGGGCCCTCAAGTACTTGCTGTACCACTGAGCTATACTCCCAGCTTCTCAGAATAATTGAAGATGTTACCAATAAAGTAGTAACATAAAAGGAAACAAAAAGCCAGGTAGATAGAGTGGGAAAATCCATAGTGATACACTTTGAAAGCCCAAGTTTCTTCAGTTTTACTCCCTCACACACAGACTTGTGTATATTCGTGTATACATATGTTTATGACTCCTGTTATGTGACACAAAGCTTTTCCTGGGGAGCCAAAACTCATGTCTCCTCATCCCAGATAGGGATCCTACAGACAGAGCAAAATACAGATACCACCAAAGTCCAGCTTAAAGAACCAGTGAGTTTTATTGGGGTTACTGTAGGGTAAAGGACCAAGGAAAGAGCATTCTGACCCTGACTTGACCCCAAGCCCAAGACATAGGCTGAATGAAAAACATCAGCCTTCTGGCTTGACCCACAGCTTCCTATTGTTCCATACCCTTTCCTCTTAAGCTGACTGCCTTTGTTCCAAAACCCTATAAAAGCCTTCCCCTCCATCCAGCCTCTTTTCCAGTCTCTGTTTCCAGTCAGAAGCAGCAGCCATTTTGGTTTTCTCCCCAATAAATCTCTTTTGTGAGGTTTGTTCTACGTGGTGTGGTTTTGTGGTATTCCTTGGTTCCTGATTTCCAAGATGCCCATATGCTGGAAAAACCCTTAGTTATTTACAGGAGTATGGATGAAGGGTTACTCACAGGAGTATGGACGAAGGGTTACTTACAGGAGCAGAAATGACTCAAAAACAGCAGCAGCACTGAGGCCCACCCCAGCATGGGTGACAGCTCAAAAAAAGCTGGGAACCTAAAGCACACTACACAGCCTGCAGGCAGCTCAACAGGTTGTTGAGTATATCCCTTAGGAGGGACTCTGGTCTGAATCTCTTTTAGGCATCTTGGCTGGTTTCTGCTGCTCACTTGGTCTAGGCTCAGAGTCTTCTTTGCAGCTCTGCTTCCTTTTGCTGCTCAGCTTCCTTCTGTCTGAGGGGTACTCTTAGCTTTTATTGCTTACTCTGGCAGGGAGGAGCTAGTAAATCTACTCAATTTCAGGAACTTCCAGAATCTATTTTAATAAATTTACCTTTTAGTTTTAGAGCTTCCTTCAGGATGAAATGTTTCAATATGGAGAAAATGCTAACACACAGCTCTCATATGCCTAACCTATTACTTACATTATTATTTCAAAGGATTTCAAAATGAGTTGTAAACATTAATATTATTTTACCATTAGACAATTTTAGTATTCATATCACTTTTTTTCCACAGAAGCATTCTCATTTGCTATTCTGTGGATTTATTTGATTAGTGCCCTGCTGGAACCTAAGCTCCAAAGACTTGTCTCTTTAAAGGAGGGCCATTTAAAAGTGAATGAGGTTGTTTGTTTGTTTGTTTGTTTGTTTGATTGAGACAGGGTCCTGTGTAGCTTAGACTGCCTTGAACTGGTTGTGTAGCCAAAGATGAGCTTCTACTCCTTGATCCTTCTGTCTCCACCTCTCAAGTGCTGGAACTACAGCAGGAGCTTGACTTTTCCCGAAAATAATCAATAGATTTCCCTGTCTGATAACTGTTGTGCTTGAGCCTGGCATACAGTAGGTATTCAGGAACATCTTGTACACTGAGTAAATCAAAGTGGAGCCAGCATATACTGTAGCACATGTGACGTCTTGAGAAAGAACATTAGTTATTTTTTTCCAGCTCAACAAATACAAAAGAATTAGAATTCTTGTGCATTTCTCCCTTGGAGCCCCTCCTATTCTTTGGAGTTCTATCTTACTTCTTCTTAATAAATCTATATTCACAGTTCAAAAACAAAGGTTATTTTAGTACCTGTCTGAATGATGAGGGGTTGCTAAGTAAATAACCATTTAGTACAAATAGTTCTGAAATGAGAAAGAGTTGAAGGCTTTCCTGATGATATCTAAGAGTGAAAATTTCAAGTCCACCTCTAGCTATTTGGCCATTCTGAATATTTCTTCATTTCATTTGAATTGAGGAATTACATGTTATTGAGGCCTTTGTAGACTTGTTGACCTTCTAGGTGGCAGTTTGTTTTGTTTTTTGTTTTCTGTGTACACATATGCTAGATATGAACCTTGCAACTACATTTTCAGTTCTGGGGTCAGGCCCTTTACCCAAGGCAAGGCTTCAGAATTGGAAGTTCTTTTAAGTTATTATTTTCAAGAAAAGTCAAGCTTCTTTTTCTCTTTGACAAGGTATCTCTGTCTGGCCTTGCAATCTAGATCCTCCTGCCTTAGCTTCCAGAATTTTGGGATTACAGCCAGCCAGCACCACACCTGTTTAATGTTATTTTTATTTAGCTTTTCTTCCATTAAAAATAACAGATCTGGGGCTGGAGCAATGGTTCAGCAGTAAAGAGCATTGGCTGCTCTTTTCAGAGAACAGGGGTTCAGTTCCCAGCACCCACATGGCAGTTTACAACTGTCTGTAACTCAAGATCTAGTGGATCCAACATCTTTATACAGACATGCATGGAGGCCAAACACCAATGCACATTAAAAAACAAAACAATCGGGGTTGGGGATTTAGCTCAGTGGTAGAGCGCTTGCCTAGCATGCGCAAGGCCCAGCTCCGAAAAAAAGAAAACAAAACAAAACAATCAAACAAGAACCCCAACTAAACAATAGCAACAACAAGCAGATCTGGGGCTGAGGGCATAGTATAAGTAAAACTCAAGAGTCAGTTCCTAGAACCACAAAAGAAAAGAAAAGAAAATCCAAATGGAACACTAAACAACCCTATCAAAAACCCAGAGCTCTGTTTTCCAAACTATGTCTTGGAACTACTTGAAATTTTAGTTTGAAGCAAAATCCAGATAAGGAGCTGGATGTGGTGATTAATAACTCTCTATCATTAACTCTAGCACAGGGGAGGCAGGGAAAGGTGAGGCCAACCAGTGAAATCCCCCCCCCCATTTTCCCCAGTGTCCAAATAAGGCTTGCATAAGGTTGTTTTATCTTCTTGATGTCTCACCATTTCCAAATTTTCCTTTGTATTAATGCTTTTCTGTTACTATGATGAAAAACCATGACCAAGGCAAATTATAGAAGAATGTTTATTTGGGTTTACAGTTCAAGAGGGTTAGAGTCCATGCTGGTGGAGTTGAGGCAGCAGGCATGGTAAGCAGGAGCAGGAAGCTGGGAACTCAAATCTAGAACCATAAGCATGAAGTAGATAGAGCAAACTATAATCATAGTCATTTAACTCTCAACGTCTGCTTCAGTGACACACTTTCTCCAGCAAAGCCACATCTCCTATGAGTCCCCAAACAGCACCACCAAATGGGGACCAAGCATTCAAATGAGGGACATTTTTCATTCAGATCATATCGTTCAGTCTCTTTTGCCGTCATTTTAATTTGTTTGAAGAAATAACATTGCTTTACAGGGTTATTCACTTCAGATTTTGTATCCTATCGTTTAAACAGGTTCCTCGGTCCTATATATTTCTTTATTTTTAAAAACTATTTTAC
This sequence comes from Rattus rattus, assembly GCF_011064425.1. Classification (NCBI taxonomy): domain Eukaryota; kingdom Metazoa; phylum Chordata; class Mammalia; order Rodentia; family Muridae; genus Rattus; species Rattus rattus. The sequence continues at coordinate 96,123,332 of NC_046155.1, forward strand.
TTTAATTTTATGTATGTATTTTCTTTGCATGTATGTCTATGTACCATATGTGTGTCTGGTACCAGAGGAGAGCAGAAGGTATCAGCTCTCCTAGGACTTGAGTTATAGATGAGTATGAATCTCCATGTGGGGGTTGGCAATTGAATCTGCGTCCTCTGGAAGAGCAGCAGGATTCTTAATCATTGAACCATCACTCTAGCACCCCCTTTTATTTCTTAGCCAACTCTCATCTCTCTCTTTTCCCTATTCTTCCTCCTTTTATTTCCTTCTCCTTCTTTCCTCTCCCTCCCTCTTTTCTAACCAGAACCTCAAACCTGATCATGTTCAGGTTTTTGTTTTGAACCAGTGCCACTTCTTTGTTATCGGTGTGTTCTTTCCCCAAAGGCTCAGGAGTCTTGATGTTTCTCTTCCTGTGATGCTGATAGCTGTAGAATTCCTTCTTCATTCTTAGATAACTGGACCTCTAAGCCTTCGCCATTCTTGTTAAATTCCTTCCTTTAGTCTTCTGGGCTGGCTCAGTACTTAAAAGAGTCTCCTTGACAAGCCTGAAGACACACATAAACACAAATAAGTAAACAAAATATCATTTTAAAATAATGGGTGTTACCCATTTATGCACTTAATAGTAACAGCTACTTGAAAGACTGAGGCAGGAAGATTGCTTGAGCCCAAAAATTGGAGTCCTGTTTCTGTATTATTGTTAGATATATAGAATAATTCAGTTTAAAAAAATTAATCAGCATCCATGCATTCCTTTCTGCTCACCATTAGGTCTGTTCTTACTCATTTTGTCAGTAAGTGCCTTATAATGGCAAGATCATTAATCTCTAACAATATGGCAGATTCTAAAGTGAAGATGGAAGGATTTTGTGAAGAGAAATACAGTGACCTGGGAGATGTGGCTGAAGCCACACAAACCCTGACAGGTGAGAATCATAAGGTTAGACTGCTTTATAGTTGACGGAATTGTATGCAGTTAGTATGTTTAAGCTGAAAATTTAAATACAACTGGGAGGAAGATTAATGTGTGCAATAAAACAACTGGAGAGTCTGGAGACATCTATTTAAATAGCAAAGGATTAAAGAGGATCCTGGGGGAAATTGGTGAAGCTCTTGAATATTTTTACAAAACTGATCTTATACACATACCTTGGAAACTAAATGTGAAATGACAGGTGTTCTTGAAGATTTTTTATTAGTGGCACATATAACTTAAATTTTAGTAATGATGAAAAATTGATTTTATTTTGATAGATTATTAAAACCTTTCCTTTTTTTTTTGTTTGTTTTTGGCAGGAGGAGGGAGGTGTACTGGGAATTCTGGTTAACTTTAAGTGATACTTTGGATACTAGTTATGCTTGGATAACAAGAATCCCTATAGTGTTTGATGGTTCTGTTAGATACAGTTCTGAGACTGAAACTATATTGTGTTCCTGTGATGCTTTATAAATGCATAGTAATCAGGGAAGAAGTGAGAAACAACTGAGGGATTTGGTACTGTGTGGTATGTATGGCATGTGTATGGCATGTAGCTAGGTTCAAATGGAAAACCTCTTATTCTTCCTTTTGTTCCTGCCTCATATGTGCTTTTATATTCAGAATCTGTTCTCTGCCTTAGTAGCTCTTGGTCTCATTGAAATTCCTCCTGGAGATTGAGATGGAAATGAGAAAGGCCTTGGGCTGCTGCCTGGACATCCACATTCATGAGAATTTAGAAATGCAAAGGGACCAAATGCCTTGACTGACCTACCCAGTGCCAGGTCAGCCAATCCTTGCCTTCCTGCTCTCCCTTTGTTCTCTGTGCCTTTGGCCTTCTATCTGCTGGAGGTTTGTGCTACTGCTGTTTCTACCAATTAATGTGATGCTAATGTGCCCCTTAGTGAAGCCCTGGACACACTTGGTCTCCGTTGGTGGGTAGGTTGGTGGGTAAAAGCTCCATAGTAGCAGTTGGGCTAGACAACCTTTTCATACTGTTTCTTGAAACCATAGAAACCATTAGCTGAACATGCTGTTTAGATCTGGGAATCTTAATTTCTCATTCTATGTAAGAAGAAAGACAAGAAAACAAAAAACCACAAAGGGCTTATGCTGAATTTATTCTGTATTTTATATGTTGAAGTATGTTGAAGTATTTTATACTTCAACAAAGATGTGGGTTTTAACTTTATTCTGTCTGTATCGTGAAGCAGTTAAACCTCTGCTCCTGACCTAATGGCTGTGATGCTGCCCTTTCTTGACTGTGTGGTATGGGAGTGCTAAATCCAGGAGTTCTAGTTTCTTTAATGAAGTTGTACTGATTGTACCTGCTTCATAGGTTTGCATTAGAATACATGAAGTAGTAATTACATTATGTAACACTTAGCTGGTTCTGACACATAACAACAAATGCTCGACTACCTCTGGCCATCATTCCAGGTTAAAGAAGCAACTGGAATGATTGAAAACAGTAGTGCTTTAATTTATAGTCCTGTGCTTGAAACCTTTCTTCTAAATTCTCCTTCACTTAGGAGTTAAGCCTTGTGAAGTCCAGGGCCATGTCTCCTTGCTAACCTGAAGTGTCCTGAGTACCTAGGGGGGAATTTATTTATTTATGTATTTATTTATGTATTTATTTATTCATTTATTTTATTTTTTGAGACTATAGTCCTTTGTAGCCTGTACTGTCCTTGAGCTCTCATTGGATCTCAAGGATCTTCCTACCTTTAACAAGTGCTGAGATTACTAGTACAAGACCAGTCTCAGGTTACATGATTCTGGGGATTAAACCCAGAGCCTCATGCATGCCAGGCAGGCCTCTAGAAACTGAGCTGTATCCTTATCATTTTATGAACTGTTTTTAGTGTAATCACAGATGCTTAATACACATGTCTTCTTCTCCTTCTCCCTCTCCCTCCTTCTCTTTCTCTCTGTCTTTCTTTTTGAAACAGCTTTTATGTTCCCTTGGTTGACCTGGAATTCACTATGTAGACCAGGCAGGCCTTGAATTCATAAGAGATTCACTTGCCTTTGTGTCCCAAATTCTGGGATTAAAGACCTGTGTCACCATGCCCAGCTCAATGGATTTTCTTGAAGCAGTGTTTTCTAAATAACATCTAGGTTTAGATATTGCATTATCATTTTTCTTTACAGTTTTTATATGAATTTTCACTTTTTATAAAGGTTTGGGCTGGCTCAGTGATTCAGTGGGTAAAGGTGCTTGCTGCCAAGCCCCCAACTTGAGATCCACATGAGAGAATCAGCTCCCATGACTTTTCCTTCAATTTCCACATGTGTGCTGTGACACCTGTGTGCCCCACCCCCAACCACACCACACACATGCACACAAAATAAATTGTAGCAAAAATAGTTTTGTGTCATGTCTGATTATTTCATGTGTCTTTGTTTCCTTTGCACTGTAAGCCTTCAAGAATGAGGTGATGCACACCTGTAATCCGGTACTTTGGGAGGCAGGAGGATCAGGAGTTCAGAGTTGTCTTTAACAACATAGTGAGTTCCAGAGCTACTTGTGTCTCTTATCTCCAAAAAAAAAAAAAAAAAAAACCAACCCAACCAACATCTCCCTTGCCCCCCTCCAAAAACTGAGGAAACATGATCTTTGTTGTGAAAACTTTTCCATAGCTCACAGTGTTTTGTTTTTTTGTTTTTTGTTTTTTTTAGCAGTTTTGAAGACTTAGTAAATATTAGTAAATATCATTTTGATTCAACTTTAATTTATTGAACAAAAACTGGTATATGTTGTGACATCATTCCCGTTCTAGGAAATGAATTTGTAGTTGTAGTCCTCAGTGCCTTCATGAAGGTTGTTCTTTATACTTGAAATAATCCTTCCTGTCTCCTGTCTGCATGACACTGGTCATTTCTTCAGTGCTCACTTATTTTTGTCATGTCTTCCTTTCCTCTGTGATCAGTTCCTTTATATGCAGGTTGGCTGATTGTGAGGGGGACACTATACTAAAGACTTGAGGCAAAGGTGTTTTGGGAATATGATAGTATGTACTGTGTTATTTTCAATAATGGGACTGTTTATCAGCATCCGTACTGTTAATTGAAGGAAGTAACAGGATCAATTGTAGCAACTTCAAGCAGCATGAATTCACTACAGGTTTTGAGAGAGGGGTTAACGACAATTCTGATGGCTAAGGATGCACTCTATCATTGGATAGAACATGTGTCTGGCATAATATATAAGGTCAGCACTGACAATCTGAAGAAAAAAATGCATCCAGGTTGATTGAATTTCTTTGAATAAACTCTTTAGATTGCATTAAAGAATTGAGCTCCTAAGAATGGCAGTTTTTTCTGGAAGCTGTTGCTATGACAACCAAATGTAGAGTTGTACTGCCTCTGCTGCAGTTTGTTTTGCAGAAGGATGTTCTATGTCCAGTCCAATCCTTTACTTAATCTTGTTCCAAATTGGTATCTAGTTTGAGAGCTGTCTACTTGGCAAACCTAAATCATACTTATAAGAGAGTATAACAAATCTAATTCTATTCCCCAAACTCTAGTACCTAGAAAGAGATTGAAACAGATTTGAGAAACCTAGTTTACATATTGGTTATAGAGAGTATTCAAGGTGTGAGTGCACTTTTCTAGTACTAAATCTGAAATTTTATTAGTACAAAATCTTAAATTTTTTATAAATTATGTTAGCATTCATATCATGCTTCTTTGTCCCTATGTTGGCTTACTAAACTGACTGAAACCAGCATGGGGGTGAGGGTGGGTGTGGGGAGAGAGAGAGAGAGAGAGAGAGAGAGAGAGAGAGAGAGAGAGAGAGAGAGAGAGAGAGAGAATGAAGAATGAATGAATATGAATGAGTTTATCTGTGTGTGTGTAGAAAATTTGAATACTTGTAGTCTAGCCACTAATTTGGTCTGGTGCTGGGAATTGAACCAGAATCCTCTGTGTTCAATTCAAGTGTTTTTACTACTGAACCATCTTTTCAGTCTCTTAAAGTGGACTCTCCCTCACTTCAAAAAACCTTCTATAGAGTCCAATTGTACTTGCCTATCTCTTGAATTACAAATTTCCAGGGACATAGCACATGCTGGTTGGTTAAACTTAATCACTATCCAGAAATTAAGTACTGGCAAAAATGGGATTAATAGGCTTGATTTGCTTATATAAGCAACACCTAGCTCTTAGTTGGAGACCAGATCACTTTTTCCCAAGTGTAGTGTGGTTTTCAAAAGGTAATTTTTTTTCTTGCTTTTGATATTGTGAGACATGGTCTCACATTGCTTAGGCTGGCCCTAAATTCTTGCTTTATGGTCAAGGGTGATTCTCTGAGCTGAAACTCCAGATCACCTTGCTTCTGCCTCCTTCTACCCTTGCCTCTGGAGCATTCAGATTATAAATATGGGCTGTCATGCCTGGTAAAATGCTAATTTTTGAACTATATCCCAGACCAAAGTAAAAAACTCAAAAATATGGGGCCTAAATATGTTTTTATAAATTCTCAAAGTGATTCAGATTACTTACCTGCTACTGATGAGGGATGATAGGACGTGAGGACTCCCTTATGAAGAAAGAAGACAGGAGTAGATGCTGGCTAGGCTGATAGTACTAGAATTGTAATGGTGGATAAGGAATCAGTTCATTAGGGATCGTGACTGTGTATTTTATAAAGTTGTGAAATACAAAGTAGATAAGTGTATATCTGAGGACTTGGAGGAGACAGAATGTAATAAGGGTGAGGTTGAACTTGTAATTTTGGGGGCACAAAATTAGATTTTCATCTTGGATACTTTTTCTCATTCAGCTTTAAACTTTCTATAACTTCTATAACAGAAAGAACTGAATGATTTTTTAAAAAGATTTATTTACAGACAGCTACCCTGTAGCTGTCTTCAGACACACCAGAAGAGGGCATTGGATCCCATTACAGATGGTTGTGAGCCACCAAGTGGTTGCTGGGAATTGAACACAGGAACTCTGGAAGACCCATCAGCACTCTTTACCGCTGAGCCATCTCTCTAGCCCCCATTGAGCCATCTTGATGACACTTTTCTTCCTTTCTTGAGATAAGGTCTCACTACATTGCCCCGCATGGCCTCAAACTCACTATCCTCCCACATTAGCCTTCTGTAGCTGGGATCAAGCATCTTTCCTTTCAAGATTCAAGAGCACTTCCTGACTCTCAGTGATTATTTCAGGTCTTGGGACCTTGATCAGATTCTCCAGTCAGCTTTGGTTTAGCTATATGAACATGTATTCTGCCTCTGTAGTCTTATCCTTTGGTGTTATGTGAATTATTAATTTAGTTGTCATAGGATATGGAGATTTCTTTTTACTCTTACAGCTAATACAACTAATATGTGTTAGGGATGATGTGACAATCGTCCATATTTTATGTTCTGCCTTGGCTTTATATCTCATTGCTTTTTAAATTTGTGCCACCATTGCTTCAAATTTTTATTACTTATATATTCACATTTTGTAATTGGCATACAAGTGGGAAAGGTGTTTTGATTCTTCTATATGTGTATTTAATGAAACTAAAACAGAGAAGGAACTTACCCAAAAATTTAAGTATCTTGCTACTTCTTTTCCATTTCTTGACAGAAAAAAATTACATCTAAGTTTAAAGATAATTTTTTTACTATTTTATTTTGTTTATGGGTATTTTGCTTACATGTATGTCTATATACCATATGCATACCTGGTGCCCACAGAGGCCAGATGAAGGCATCAGATCCTTTAGCCCTGGAGTTACATATGGTTGTGAGCCACCATGTGGATTCTGGGAGTTGAACTCGAGTCTTCTGGAAGAGCATCTATTGCTCTTAACCACCGAGCCATCTTTACGGCCCCACAGTTTCCTTGGTTTATGTTATCACACTGATGTAAATGAAGCAGAGCTGCTGTCTGAACTTAGGAAAAGAGATTAGATGAGAAGTGTACATCTAGCCAGACAAAGGGTCCTGATCCCTCATTAAGGACAAATTCTTACCCTCACATAATTGGTGTTAGATATTCTAGCACTGGGTTACTGGATAGTATGTGATCTTTGTTTGCATCTAAAGTATTTGAGAAAAAAGAAAGATAGCATTAAATGTGTAATTTCATGTAGTAGTACTAAAGTGTAGTGCTGAACATTTTACTTTATAGGGTAAATAAAAATCTATTGTTACTCTCCTTTTAGAATGTAGCTTTTTGTGGAAAGGAAACAAAAGAAATTGCTTCTTGTAAACTCGTTAGTACTAATTAAATAAATGACCAGAATTTGGGGGCTGTCTAACCAAACATTAATTTTATGGATGAAAAAAGTGGGGCTAAGAGAAGAAAAACTACTGATTTACTGTTGCATAAAAGTTGGGGTCAAAGCCACATTTTGGCACTTATGCCTCCTTGTTGAGTCCTTTCTATTAGAGTCCTTCACAGCATGGTGTAAGAGGAAGCTTGAGGTAGCAGAACCGCCATATCTAGTTTATAGAACATTGAGCAATCACTTTGCCAACTGAGCTACATTCTTAGCCCCTCAAGAGAGTCTGTCTCTCTGTCTCTCTCTCTGTCTCTCTCTCTGTCTCTCTCTCTGTCTCTCTCTCTCTCTCTCTCTCTCTCTCTGTTTCTGTGAGTGTGTGTGTGTGTCTGTCCTCCCATCCATCCATCCACCCACCCACCCACCCACCCACCCACCCATCACTTTACCAATTGAGCTACATTCTTAGCTCCTCAGGTGAACAAGCTCTCTCTGTCTCTTTATCTCTCTGTCTCTGTCTCTCATGTATATGTGTGCGTGCGTGCATGAGCACAGACATGGTCTTCCACCTCTCTGAGCACTTGGAGAACTCTGAGAAGTTGACAGAAGCATCTGGGTGCTTCTTGTGCTCCTCCCGGCAGGTTTGCACAAAGAATGCATATGAGGACATTTTGCTTCTCAGCTTCTTAGGATTTCCTTTGCCCATGTTTAGTTGATTTTCTTCCACAAGGCACAGAGTCACCCAGTGCCTGCCTGGCTCTCGCTCGCCCCAGTGCTATCTCTATGGGGCTCAGTGTACTGCTATGGCTGTGAGGGCAGGAGCCAGACCCCCAAGGCAAGTCTTTTATAAAGGACAACATTTAATTGGGGTTGGCTTATAGGTGCAGAGGTTCAGTCCACTATCATCAAGGTGGGAGCACGGCAGCCTCCAGGCAGGCATGGTGCAGGAGGAGCTGAGCTGAGAGTTCTACATCTTCATCCAAAGGAAGCCAGGAGCAGATTGCTTCCAAGCAGCTAGGAGGAGGATATCAAAGGCTACCCCCGCAGTGACATATTTCCTCCAACAAGGCCACCTCCTAATAGTGCCACTTCCTGGGCTAAGCATATTAAAGCTACCACAAAGGATAACTAGCATAAACATCACAAATAGACTTTAAAGATATTAGCTATGTTCCAGGGAGATAGCTCAGTGGGTACAATCATATCTAACTAAGCCTGATGACCTGAGTTCATTCCAGGACCCTGGATCTCATGTAAGAAGCTAGATACCATCTGTAATTTCAGCACTCCTGTATCAAGATGGGAAGGAGAAACAGGAGGATCAGCTGGAAGCTCACAGGCCAGCTAGTGTAGAAACCTTGTCTCAACAAGGTAGAAGAGAGAATCAATTGCCGAAGGTTGTTCTCTGACCTCCCATGCAGGCTGTGGCGCATGCTTTCCCCTGGTCCATATGTGTTCTCGTTTCTCTTTCTCTCTCTCTCTCTCTCTCTCTCTCTCTCTCTCTCTCTCTCTCTCTCTCTCTCTTAAATAAATAAATAACCTTAATTGTGCAAGGTGATGCATACTTATTGTCCCCTCTAGTTAGGAGGCTGAAGTAGTAGGTTTGCTGGACCTCAGGACTTTCAAACCAGTCTGTACAATGAAATAAAATAGATCAGTCTCAAAGAAGGAGAGGGTGTAGCTCAAGGAGTGATTACTTGGCTAGTATGGCAAGTGCCCCCCCCCCCAAATTTTTTTCATTAGGAAAAATAATACTTCCTTCACTGGGTTACTTTCTGAACAATTCAAGATGAAAGAGAGTATGCCTGGAGTGTGCAGTGTTAATATTGTTCAGGTCCAGCTTTCCCTGCTCAGTGCCCTCTCAGGTTTCCATTCTTCCTATGTAGGTAAGTGATGAACTGGATGTCTCTTCGGCCTTGAGAACATAGATAATTAGAATGCTCTTGTTTCCTTCCTTCATTACCATGATAACATGTTTTACAGACCCCTTGCCTTTCTCTTCAACCCACTGCTTAGTTTCAAGTTCATTGCCTGTTTTTTGTTTTTTTTTGTTTTTTTTTTTTTACTTATTTTATTATTTATTTTTATTTATTTGCTTTTTAACTGTTTCTGTGTGGACTTGTGTTCCCTTTTGAGGTTGAGTTTTGCAAGGCCTCAGGAAGTGGTGGAAACACCTTCCTCAAACCTGGTTGCACCAAAAGCCCATCAAGTCAAGTCTGGTCCCCAAAGAGGAAGAGAAAGCCCAAGTTCCTTACCAGTAGATAAGAGCTTCTCATTTACCAAGGAGACATTTTCTTTTAAGTGACAGCATTTATTGTGCTGTGTATTTTATACTCCACTCTATTGTTGTTAATATTCTCATCTCCTGTCTGCACCTAAACATTTTCTTATATCAACCAATCCTTCTAAGGGTATAGGGACTAGTGTACCAAGTGATTAATAATGAGGAAACACCATATGTTAAGAGCCTTATTGCTGGTAATCTCCCAATAAATATTTTCATTTAATTTTCACAGTCGTCTCTGACTTGCATATTATATTCTTTTCATGCACGATGTGGCTCACAGAGATAAAGTGGTTTATAACCTCATAACTGATAAGCTGGGTTGCTGGTTCCATGCTTAAAAGTTATTAGAACTCACCTTGTGATTCCTAATTCAGCATTCTTCCTGTGGATACCACAAATATTTAATTTTATTTAGACAGGAGTTCAAATGGGAATAAGCTGAAATAGAGGGACAATAGGCATCACACACACCTGATAGCCATATTAAAAATATTGCCCTGGCATCTTTGATGTCCTAATTGGAATTGTGGGCAATCTTATAATTTGGCATTTAAAGATGATTGTTTAGCTGATGAGCAGATGCAGCACCACCAGCCTTTGGGCATGTTCTGTTCTAAAAAGAGAGGAAGACCTGCTTCTCCCTACCAAGGGCGAGGTATGTGAGCTCAGCTCTGATTTGAAACACTTTGTGCTTCTGTTTTGCCCCCAAGTTTTTTTTTTTCTCCTTAAAGTCGGATGCCAATAACCTACATTTTCTGTACTGTAGAATCAGACAGTTAGAATATCTGGTTCTTACCTCAGCGGCTTTGGTTCCTACAAAAGAGTCCAGAAGTGAAGCAACTTTGTGAAATTGGTGGCTACAAGGTAGACCTTGATAAATAACTTGTCCTCCTTGTTTTATGGCATGGGTTAATGATTCAATCTGCGATCTCCTAAGAGTACTTAAGTTACATTGTGTAGAAAGGTAATGAAAATAACAACTGGGTTCAAGCTCTTGTTAACTATCTGGGTCTGAACAGTTGCTTTGTACTTTCTAAGCCTTTGCCTTTTGTTTTCTAGGCCTTTTTCTTCATGTGTTTAAAGTTAGTGATTCTAAGAGACTTATTCTTGTTGTTTGTCCAGGAAGCACACAGCGTGTAGCCCGGAAGTCTGTTAGATTCTAGACTATAGCCTCAGTTGTTCCTTAGCCATAAGTCCTCCACTTGCTATCTGTATTCTAAACATTTGCTGAAATCTCTTACCATCTGATGTCTTCATCATTGAGGCTTATACTTTATGTATATTTTAAACTGCCACTTTAGCATGACTTTGGGAGGGAACATGGGTAAATATGGTTTTAATCTGCCAACTTGAATTAGAAGCGAACTGCAGAAGTTGTTAAAGGAAAGATGAAGTTGGATTTGTATCCAATTTTCAAAAATGGGATGCGAATTCATAAGAATGAATGAGATGATAGTAAAAGATTTTCTCAAAGAAGTGATCTGAGAAGAGAACAACCAAGGCAGAAGCCTAGTGCCTGTTATCACTCAGCTTTGGAAGTGCCATGCCACCACTTCTGTCTTATGTTATTGGTTGTCACACAGGCCAACCCTTTTCTAGGTGGGTAAAGATTGCTTCCAACTTTGGGACCTGGGTTATCTACAATATTTCTAAGGGAGTATAAGCAGGCTCTGATTCTGTTCCATTTTCTAGGTTTGGTAGGTATGGGGAGAATCCTGTATGTCTTTAAGGGATGGCTTCTGGGGATGCGGGTAGCAGGGACTCATCCTTCAGAAGCCTCCTGGGTCTCATTATGTGCTAAGGATCTTTCTACGTTAATAATAATGTCTGTTTCTACAAACAAGAGGACACTCGTGAGAGTTGGAAGCACCAAGGATTTCTTTACTGTCTAGTACGAGGTGAAATCATCCTCACTACTCTGAACATTTTAATTTTTTTAGCAGTGAAAATTATTTGAAAGAACTGTACTTGTCTTTAGTACTTGGTATTTTAAAAACCATTCATCTTCTGATCTCTTAAAGGAGAAGTGTGGGGAGATGGACACAGACTGGCCTTGAAGTCAGTGTGGTCTTGCATTCCAGTTTGGCATCGACTGACTGTGTGACTCTTAAGTCCTATTCTCTCTCTGACTTAGGACGTTAAGCTAGAGTGTCAGGGCTTTGAAAGAGACTCTCACAGGTACTGGCTAAGTTTGGAAAGTGGGAAGAAACTGAGGAAGTGGTCTTACCCATGTCCGCTTCAGACACAGTAGTTCTACTTTTGCTTAAATGTTGAGGTTACTGTGAGATCTGATTGTAAAGAGACTTTGAAGCTTTTAAAAAAGTCTTGGAAATGGATGGCTGTAGTGATTAAAAGTCTTAAAGTTTTCAGAAGAAAGAAAAAGGTTGGTTTTTGATGTTGCAGGGCAAGGAGACTAAGAGTACCCTCTTTTCTCTATTTCTGCAGGTACAGCATCAGAACAGCATATCTGGATGACTCTTAAGAAACCTAGATTTTCTTTTTCTCTTCCCTTTCACTTTTAAGAATTTTTATTTATTTTAAAGGGTTGGCAGACATAGGCATTCGTTACCAATGGATATATCTTCTGTCCCTAAAGTGGTACAGCTTCTCCATGTCTTGAGGGATAAACACCTTCCTTGGAAAGAGAGGGCATGGGACAGGCTCTGCTCTATGGGGAGTTGGGGGGTGGGCAAGAGAAGAGAGGCCTGCAGTTGACACTGTTTAGGAGATTGCTCTCTTTTAATATGTATTTATTTTTATTCTTCTCTCAGTTTTGTTTGTTTCCCTCCTCTCCTCCTCGTCCCTCCCCCACACCCATCAGATCCCATCCTCCATTTCCCTTCAGAAAAGGAGGCCTCCCAGGGATTTCAACTAAACTTGATATGATAGAATATCAAATTGCAATAAGACTAGGCTCATTTCCTCATATTAAGGGCGGGTGAGGCAACCCAGTGGGAGAAAAAAGGCTCCTAAAAGCAGGCAGAAGAGTCAGAGACAGCCTGTGATCCTATTCTTAGGAGTCCATAAGAAGACCAAGCTACATGTCCATAACATTTGCAGAGGGCCTAGGTCAGTCTCATGTAGGCTCCCTAATTGTCAGTTCAGTCCTTGAACCCCTGTGAGCCTTAGGTAGTTGATTCTGTGGTTTTGTTTTGCTATTTTCATTCATTTGTCTTGTGAATTTTGGATAGATGGTAGTTAAAAATTTAAAAATAGGGTTGGAGAGATGGCTCAGTGGTTAAGAGCACTGACTGCTCTTCCAGAGGTTGAGTTCAATTCCCAGCAACCACATGGTGGCTCACACATCTGTAATGGAATCCGACGCCCTCTTCTGGTGTGTCTGAAAACAGCGACAGTGTACTCGCATAAAATGTAAAAATACAAATAAAAATAGTTTATGCCAGAGTAGCAAGAATTAGTACTCAATAAAATTTAGTCTTGTTAGATATAGATACATTTATTTTGCTTGAACTGGCGGTTTGTCTTTGGAATTGTTCAGACTCTGAGTGAAGCAACAAATGCCTCAAGGTTGTCTAGTAGAGGCACCTGGCAGCTCAGCTTATAATAACCTGGTTTACTAGTGACAAGGGTAGTTTATAATAGTATGGGTGTCTGAGGCTAGTAAATATCCATACTGGGTTCCTCTGTCTCATGCTCTTTTATGTAGCAGTTTAGGGAACCACTGACTAGTGGCTACCTACTGTTTGATAGAACAGTATCTTATTATATATTCCTGATCTCTTTAGATGTCTTCTCTGGTGTAGATCATGGTACTTACCTGCAAATATACCTGACTCTTTTCTTTTACAATTTAACTCCTCTTTTCTTCTCTGTAATTTAAGAAAAAGCCCTGAAAAGAGAAGAAAAGTAGAATCATGTTGCTCCCTGGAGTCAGTGGAATTGTGTTGTGGTAGAGACATAGGAGAGAGGGATGCAAAGGACCAGAAAGCTCTCTAGGCCTTTTCCTATCTCTAGCATAGTCTGATAAAGGTTAGTCCTTCAACTATTGTGGTCCAAGAGAGTTGGAGAATTTTAAAACTAGAATAGTTTCTTCAAATAGGCGTTTAGCACAGCTTTTACCTTGTGTTTAGATTCAGTATGTAGGGTTCTTACCAAATAGTTCCCACATCTGCTAACATTCTTCCACAGTAGAGAGCTGGACTGCTGTGGTCATTTTCACGATGGGAATTTTGTCTCTGAAAGTGAAAATACACATCTCTGTGGTTTCTAATCACTGGCTTCTCATATGAGGAAACAGGCTTAGACAGATGAAATGAGACTGGTGAAACAGAACATTGTTTTTGACTTTTCCATTCTTTTTCCAGCTTGAAAATGTTGTGCAAGGTAGAGATCAAGAAGTTTAGTTCTAGGACCTCAGATCATCCTTATCTTTAGCAAAGATTGTTTTACTTAGTTTTGCATGTTTTTTTCTCACTTTAGTAATAGAGATGCTTTACTGATTATTAATCTTGCTACTGTTTTGTAGATGAAGAACTCAAGGCCATACAGAAATTCTCTTGTAAAATGTGGTTAGAATTCTTGCTTTCAGTAGCAATTCCAGTTTTTGCATTTCTTTCCATGGGCAGTTCTCTTAGAGAAACTGTTAGCAATATCTGAAACTTATCTTTAAGCACCATGTGGCCTGTGTACTTTGAGACTTCTATTAGGAATGACAGATTCTATTAAAATACAACAGGAGTGGGAATATAGCTCAGAGCACTTATTTAGCATGTGTAAGGCATGGGTTCAATTCTGAGCACTGCAAACAAAACAAAATAAAACATCTAATATACATTTCATCCTAAAAATATCAAACTGTTTCAACTTTATAAGAGAAAGTAAAGAATTTCACCTTCAAGCATTTATGGATCACAGGGTTTATAGACTACTTTAGACATAAACAAAATAACTTCTGTAAAAACATAGGGAATTCCGACTTCTAGACATGGGTCAGAAAGCTCAGCCACTGAACTTTCCCCTTTTGCTCCCTTATTTTTTTGTCTCCTTCAGACAGGGTTTCTCTCTGTAGCCCTGGCTGTCCTGGAACTCACTCTGTGTACCAGGCTGGTCTCAGATTCAGAGATCTGCCTGCCTCTGCCTCCTAAATGCTGAGATTAAAGCTGTGTGCCACACCACCCAGTTTACTTTACATCTCTCAATGGAAATGTGCCTCTTTAGGGACATTACCACATGGATTGAGACTGTGTTCTACTGAAAGAATTTTGATATTTGATCTGGGCAGCAGACCTGGGTTAGATCTTGGATTGGATTACTAGACATACAGTTTTTGAAATGCTAGCTCTGATGTAATTAATTTTTTCATGTCTTTTGCCTCTTTTAATCTGGGAGTTTCTCAAGGTCAGTGTTGTTTCAGACTATTAAGCTATAACTATTAAATTGTGGATTTAAAGTGCTAGGTTGGTTTTAAGAATGCTTACACTCAAGCATCAGGAGTTTCACAGCTGGAATTTCTGACATCCTCCTGTATGCATCCTCTACCCCCAGCTTAGTACAGACTGTTTTATGAAGCTTTATTGCAGTCTTACATTTAGATTTTCATGTATGCACGTGCATGCATAGGTGTGTGCTAGGACTCAATGTAAAATTTGTTCTTATTGTATGTAGGTTGGCATTAACGCAGTTTAGGAATCTCTTCCTCTTCCTCCCCTTATCCTTCTTTCTCTTCCCCCTCCATCCTTCCCTCTCCCTCTTTTTCTCTTCCTTGATTTTTTTCCTCAGAGTTTCACTATGTAGTCAGCCTGTAGTCCAAGTTGGCCGTTCTTCTGCTGCTGTCCCTCAGGTGCTGGAATTATAGGATCGAGTCACTTTGCTCCATTTTAGGACATATTTTTTCCCTTAAAGACGTGTGACAGAGTCTGGAACAAATCTGATGCACGGATACCTAAGACAAAGCTTATGGAATTGCCTGCTATGTGATACAGACAGCAAGTAGAATAAATATTCAAAGAAGGCAGTCTTGCAAAAGTTAAGTATTAAGCTGATAAGACGGCTCAGCAGGTAAAGTTACTTGCTGCCAAGCCTGGTGATTTGAGTTGTCCTCTGACCTCCACATGCAGTCTGTATTTCCCTTCCCCCACTGTATTGAGATTCTGCCATCTAAAGACTAAAATTTCCCATGTCAAGTTTATCCTGAGAATCCTCAGGAGAAAGTACAAAGGTCTAAGGCTAGTACTGCTCATGGTTTGTAACCTTGAACACATGGCAGACTTACGTGAGTCAATGCACAAGTAAGGTTAAGATTTTAGTAACATTAAATTTTAGGTGTTGGGAAATGAGCAGAAACAAGTACATAGGAACTATATGTTCAGTAATTAACATGGTTGTTACTAAACTATACATGAGGAAATATAATCAAACCCCAATATAAGCTTATGTAAGGATAAATGGTTCTTTAAAACTATGCATTAAGGGGCTGGGATTTAGCTCAGTGGTAGAGCGCTTACCTAGGAAGCGCATAAGGCCCTGGGTTGGTCCCAGCTCAAAAAAAAAAAAAAAAAAAAAAAAAAAAAAAAACAAAACAAAAACTATGCATTAAAAATTTCCAGTGGAAGCTAAGAGTGGTGGCATACAGCAGATTTCTGAGTTCGAAGCCAGGCTTGTCTACATAGTGAGTTCCAGAACAGCCTAGGGTATAAAGAGAGCCCCTGTCTCTAGAAATAAGCAAATAAGCAAGCAAACAAAAAAGTTCTCAGAAAACCGAAAAGTTTTTATTATATATATATATATATATATATATATAAAAAAACCACAAAAAAAAATTCTACTAGGTATGTCTGTGGTCCCAAGCACAAGGATTTCGGTGAGTTTGAGGCCATCCTGGGTTACAGGGTGAGACATTTCAAAAAAAAACAAAACAAAACACATAGTTCAGGAAAGTAGTTGAAAGCTGTATTAGTGGAAGTTCTCCCTCAAATGTTTATTATGTGGCTTTGGCTTTTACAATTATAAAGGATGCTACTTTCCAGCTAGAAATCCAGGAATCCAGACATTTATTAATATTCGTCTGGAGGCCTATGAATTAGGGCAGCAGATGATCTAAATCCTTTTCTGAGGGTTGAAAGAAGAGAGGATAGGATATAAGTCTCAGACTGAAAGGCAGGAATTGAAAGAAGTGAATTCCTCCTTCATTTACCTTTTGTTCCACACAGGTTCTAAAAGAGCCTGGCCAATATCCATTAGCAGAGCAGAGGGCACTCTGCTGAGTCCATGGATTCAGATGCTAATGTAATCTTGAAACACCCACAAATACACCAACAATATAACTGACATTTAATCTGGGCAGCCTGTGGCATATGAAATTAATTATCATGGCAGCTTACCTTTCTTGTGCTTAAAAAAATATAGGAATAAATTTCAGCTGTAACTATTTTGTGGGTGTATGAGTAGCAAGCTAGCTACCCCCTACCCTCACTTTCTTTATCTCTGCAATTAAGGTAAATAGTAATCTCAAGCTGCTTGTGAAGACTGAGTGAGGTAAGTTTATGACAGTGACTGGCACATAATGAACACTTGCTTAATGTTTTCACACACACACACACACACACACACACACACACACACACACACACACACACAGTTGTGAAGCACTTGCCCCATGAAATACTGGTAAGAACTACATGTGAGAAATACTTGACAAATATCTGTATGTGTTGGTTGGTCACTCTCTAAAGCCCATTCTCCATGTTTTCTCTCACTAAGATACCCACAGTCATTCTTTCTCTTCAAAGCTACTTCCTGGGGAGAAAGTCCAAAGTAAGCTGTTACAACTTGCCTTTGGCTCCTCCCCGAGCCCAGTTCATTCCTGTAAGCTGGGGAAAGGAAATGACTTCACATTGTCCAACCCAGGCTACACTTCTCTGGAGAACATCTGCCTAATCTTGGGAAGGGGTAGCAGTAGGTGTGACTCTGCATGAAAGGGATCCCTGGGCAAGGTAAGGAGGAAGGCCTTCTGGTCCACAGTCCAAACTGGAGCTCTGGGGCAACTCTGAATGTGAGGAAAGAGGTCACTAGTGTCTGTTCTCTGATGAAGGAACTAGATCTTGATTTTAAACCTGTGGAATGGTGGAGAGAGGAAGAGGAGAAGAGAATACTTACTCACCAGGTACCTTTGTATTAGCTCCTGGAAAAACAGTAGCCCGGGCACAGGAGAAAAGAATAACTGTTCTCCCACAGATCTTTGTTCTTTTGTAAAGTTCTTGCCCATTCTGAGTTTTGGTAAAGGGAGCTCTAAAATGTTTATCCCCATTTAATAAGATTTAGAAGATAGATTCGTGTGTTAAACCAGTTCAGAGGTGGTCAGAAGGTAGAACTTCTGTGTGATCTGTTTTATATAGAGACCTTGAACTCATGATTTTCCTGCCTTCTGAGTGCTGAGTTTTACAGTTGTATTTAATCTATATTCACTTCTCAACCTCAGGATTTGTTATTTCATGTAATAGAATTCTCTGTTGGGTGGATGTGGGATCATCCTGTTAATAATAGGATGTTTATTTTTTTAAAATTGTGTATGTGTACATGTGTGGTATATTTGTGTGTGCATAGGTGTGCTTACTGTGCATTTGCATGTGGAGACCAGCAGTCAACTGTAGGCTTCTTTTTCTAGTTCTCTACCCTTTTAAAAAAATGAAACAAAACAAGATTTTAAAAAGATTTTACTTTACGATGTTTTATCTGCTTGCTTGTATGCTCACCAAATGTATGTCTGTTGGATCCCCTGGGACTGGAGTTATGGATGGTTGTGAATCCACCACATGGGTGCTTGGAATTGAACCTGGATCCTCTGCAAGAGCAACAAGTGCTTGTAATAGCTGAGCCATCTCCAACCTCACCATCTTAATTTTGAGACAGGGTCTTTCACTGAACCTAGAGCTAGCCTTACAGTAAGCCACAGAGATTTCTCTGTCTATACCTACTCAGTTCTGGGGTTATAGGTTTGTGCTGCAATGTCTGGTCTTTACCTGGGTGCTGGTAACCTGAATTCAGGTCTTCATACTTGTGTGGAAAGCTCTTTTTGCAATAAGCCATTTTTCCAGCTCCATCATTAGATCTTTAGTAGTGCCCTTGTCATTAATCTACTGGAAATCAATATGCCACAAAGTCATGACAATCAGAACTGTTTAGATACTGCTAAATGTCATTGTGGGCCAAAATCAGCTGTAACTGAGACTTAGTACTCTATATAAATTGTGAGGATAACTAGAAGGTAAAGCTAATATTAATTTGATCTCCTAAAGTATTTACTGTGTGCCAGGCACTGTTGCAAACCTTAAGTATAATAGCTCGTTTTATCCATCTAATAATTCTGAGGTAAGTACTGTTATCACAGTTTATTTATAGAGTAGAAAATGGAGGGAAAAAAAGGTTGCATGAATTAATAGGTGCTAATGTTGTTACAGTATGTGTTGTTAGGGGTTGCCCTAAGTGCCTGACCTGTCTGCTATTTGACTTAATCTTACACTCAGTCTGTGACATTGTTCTTATATTGTCATGGGCTATAGATTTTGTTGTATACCTGTTGCTAAGCATTGTAGCACACTGGGGTAAAGGCTTAATTTCTTTCTAAGGCTTTAGTCTTGTTTATCTAATAAAGCATTATAATTTTCAGAGTACTTTTCTCTATTTTTTCCTTCCAACAATACCAGTATTATCTCTAGTTGTGGTTTAAGAAACTGAGAAAGAAGCGAGATGGTGATGTGTTTCAAGTTGTGGTATTATTTAGGTTTATGGTTTTTGTCAAGTTTTAAGCTTTCTGTATCTCATTTTTTCTCATTTGTGAAATGAATGTAATGAAGCTAACTTGAAATTGTGTGTGTGTGGTGTATGTACAAAAGGACATGTGCTTGAGCGAGTCAGAGGTACTTGTTGAGTCTTCCTTAATTGCTGTCTATATGAAAAGAGGGTTTTTCACTGAAGGTAAATTCATCAATTTGGCTATATTGATTGGCCAGTGAGCTCCAGGGATCTCCCTGTCTCTGTCTCTCACCACCTTCTAGTGCTGTGATTTCAGATCCATATGTGGTGCTGCATGTGCATTTTACATGAGTTCTAGGTATGACTTGGGTAGCATGTACTTTGTGAAGTCATCTTCCCAGCCCCTAAAGTTGACTTCTTAAATTTTAATTTTAAAACATACGTTCATTTATTTGTGTGTACAGGGGAGAGTAGGGAATGTGTTCCATGGTATGAATGTAGGTTGCTCTGAGGCTCAGGCAGTGACCTATGTTTTAAAGTCTAATATGCCTACACCGCACTTGGAACTTGAGAACCTCGGTAAGAAAGTAATGGGGTACTGAGTGTCAGTGAAGGTGAATCTAGTGAGCTGAAGGAGCTACAGTAGTCTCTTCACTGGACTAGTTCTTCAGTGTAGCTTTGTGCTTTGCTCTGAAAGTTTAGCTTTAAGCCTGTTCCCCCTTCATTTCCATATTTGTGAGCTACCCATTATACTTTAGCGAGTTCCTTTTCTACTTGGTCATCTAGGCCTGCTACTTAACCAAAGAGTCCTTGGCTGCTGCCTCTGGGACACATCTGACATGTTGCCTGGTTCTGTCATAAAAGTTCCGTAGGATCACAGGTACAGTGTTCATTTATAGATTGTCTGTGGCTAACCTTACACAAAGAAGGTAAGAGTTGAGTAGTTGAGACAGAGATAGATAACCCACAAAGCCTTAAATATTTTGCCTTTTGCAAAAAATTCGCAGCTCTCACCTTAATGGATAATATGTTTCTTAACGAACACTGTTTGCTTTATCCACAGAGTGTTTGGATAGTGTGAAAAGTTTGGCTTGACTTCCAGTTCTGTCAGAACAAAATTTGATCCCGAATTGTTATGGCTGCTTTTAGCATGAGAAGTTGGTAGTATGCTACAGTTTTGTTTTTATTACCTGAGTAATAAGTTGTATATTTTATATGCATAAATATCCTGGATGTCATTTTAAAAATAGGTTAATGTTTATTTTTTCCTGAATGTTTTGTTTAAAGAACTTATTGGGAATATAAAAAATTATAAAGTATATTTATTAGTCCTTTTATATCTACTCACAGCTTCTGTAATCTATTCTGTAATGGTAATAAGTGGAATTCAGTTATGTTTAGGGACCAGTGACTACAAACAATAATAATGACAATAATAATTGAGAAACCAATGGCTGATAAGGAATTGGTGTTTTTGACTACTAAGGATAATTTTTTCTCATTTTTTTCTATTTTGCTGCTTTAATAAAATTTCTTAAAGAGGAAGGTGGTTGATGGCTGCATGGGCTCAAATATACAAGAACCTGGAAACCAGGCGCTTTGTCTTTCCCTACTCGGGTACCTTCAGAGTGTTTGCTTTCACACCTTGTGCTGTGACATCCTGGCTAAATGTCTGGGTACTGGAGCTCCACAAAGCATGTTTGAAGAAGGAAGAACCAGAGAAAGGAAGAATTGGGCAAAGGAGGAACTAGCACTACTTCTGTGTCCTATTTTACAATTAAAAGTAACCATTTCCCTTGAATTCATAAAAAGTGTCCTGGCTAGAAGTGTGTCATATCATTACCTTAAAGCCTAAGGGAGTCTGGGGAAAGAGTATAGATGTTCTTTACTTAAAATGGTGGGCGTATGTCCTCATAAAATCATCATGTTTATTCATGTAAAATCTTGTGTGTGTGTGTGTGTGTGTGTGTGTGTGTGTGTGTGTGTGTGTGTGTGTGTGTGTGTGTGTGTGTTTGAGTTTGGATTGCATGCATGCTGTTGCATGTTGTGGAGGTCAGAAGACAACTTCAATTGTCAGTCCCTACATCTTGGTCTCTCTTGTTCACTGTTGCACAGGACAGGTTAGCAGACCAGTGAGCTTCTGGGAATGCCTTTGTTTCTACCTCCTATTTTCCTGTAGACGCATGCTGGGATTACAGATGTGCATGTTATTGTATCCATCTTTTCTCATGTGGGTTCTGGGGGGGTCTGAACTCAGATTGTATAGCAAGAGCCATCCGATGAGCTCCTCCTCTTCCTCCTTTTCTTTCTTTATCTTTACCTTGTTTGTTCATTTTTTTTGAAGCAGGCCATCATGTAGCCCAGAAGTTCTCAAACACATGTAGCCAAGAATGACTCTGAGCTCCTGTTCTACCTGCCTCAGTCTCCTGAATATTGGACTTATAGGCATGCTCCACCATAAAGCCATTTTAAATAGAAAACATTGTAAGTTAAAAAAAATTTAATGCATCCAACTTACTGGACTTAATAGTACACCACAGTGCACTCTGTAGTATCAGTCACTTATTCCTGTGATTGCATGTTGTCTTGGGACAACACGAGATATCATACTACATATCATACCTGTGAAAGGTCAAAGCTAAAACTGAGAAGGGCATATTCTACTGATTGTGACTCGCTGTTATGCTAGTGGTAGTGGAGAGTGCCTGTAATCCCAGCACCTGAGGAGTGGAGGAATGAGAGTTTAAAGTAAGTTTGGGTTCTCTTTCAAGAACCTGTGTGGTAGTTTAAATGAAAATGGCCTCAGTAGACTCATAGGGAATGGCACTATCAGGAAGTGTGGTGTTGTTGGAATAGGTTTGGCCTTGTTGGAGGAAGTGTGTCACCGCAGGGGGTGCTTTGAGGTTTCAGAAGTTCAGCCAGGCCTAGTGGCTCACTTTCTTTTCCTACTGTTTGGACATCCAGATGTAGCACTCTTAGCTACCTCACTAGCACCATGTCTGCCTGCACACTTCATGTTTCCATGTTTCCACTTCCAGCACCATGATAGTAATGAATTAACCTCTGAACTGTAAGCCAGTCCCAATTAAATGTTTTCCTTTACAAGAGTTGCTTTGGTCATGGACAGATTCTTTTCACAGCAGTGAAACCATAAATAAGACAACCTACCTGAAAAAAAAAAGTATTTATAGTTTGTATCATTTCATAGAAATGCATGGTGGTGTCTGTGTTTTATTGGAGGTTTTTAACCTAAAGGCGAGAAAAAGTATAACAAGGACTTTTTGTAATTCAGAGTGACTATTCAGATAGACTTTTCTAAGAACCATACATAGAAGTGACTGAAAGATTCTAGGAAACCTTTATAGAGTTGATGACATTTCAGTCGAGCCTAAGAATTGGCCAAGTAGATAGTAATGGGTCAGAGAACATTTTGTTGCTGCATCTCTCCTGATTGTTAGCTGGGGACGATAGTGTGATTCCTCAGAGTCTGTCCATTTCATCATTTGACCCTCTGATTATTGGGATGTTTTTGCAGAATTCTCCATTCTTCTATTCCTCACCTTCCTCTTCTCTTTGGTAGGAGAGCACAAGGTGATTTCTGTGACACAATGAGGAGAGAACCACTCTTTCAACACTTCTTACATAATTCTTTCATGGTTGCCAGAATTTTCTGTAGGTTCTACCTGATAAGGATACAACCTGCTCAGTCTGTGTGTTACTTGTATTTATATTTCCAGGGCTTTTGGTATCAGATAAACAATTGATGTGCTCTTCCCAAAGAAAGACTATTTCTTCTGTTCTTAGCATTAGTTTTAGAAAGTAAAGGTGGAGTCAAAGATGAATCAGACTTTTGGTTTAGTAACTTGCGTATGAAACATTTCCTATAGCCTCAACTCTTGGTTCTCAGCTGGTGGCACTGTTTTGGGAGGCCATGGAACCTTTAAGAAATGAGGCCTCGCTGGGCTGGTCACTAGGGACAGGTGTACAGATCCTCTTGCCTGTACCTCTTCAGCATTTTCTACAAGCAAGTGCTACCATAAGGTTTAGAGCTTCTTGTCTGCTATGTAATGTGACTAGTCTCTGAGGTGTGATCAGCTGTGAGCTCTGACAACCAGGGCTTGAGCCCTAGCTTCCATGCCTCCTGCGTCTTGAAGAATCCTTTCTGCTCTAAGTTGCTTCTAGTCAGGTATTTTGTTGCAGCAATGAGAACAGTAGCTAACATACTAACTGAAAAAGCAGAAGTGCCATTTATTGGGATAGGGAGATACTTTGGACCTGGTACGCCTGATGACAGTTTTGTCTCCAGTCCTATCAAGTATTAGCTGGTGGAGAGTAAGAACCAGGTCTTGTGATCTTTGCATTCATAGCACTGAATCTGTGTAGAACATATTTTTGAATGGTGACTGGATGATGAGATTATTTATTGTTTCCATGAATCATCAGACTATTTCCTAAACATGTTATGCTCTTCTTTTTGGACCTTATATGTAATCTGAGTACCTTTGTCTATGAAAATTCTACCTCTTCATTAATACCATGAGTCAGCTTCCCTTTACTCTCACAGATCTGAGATAGTTTCTAAAGAGAACAGTTTATCTTGGCTTATAGTTGTGAGGTTTTATCGTTTTGGGCAGCACATTATGTCAGGGGTGCGGTGTGGGTCATAGACTTTCCTCTCATGGCTAGGAAGCATGGCTAGGAAGGAGAGTGGGCTGGATCCCATCATCTCCTTCAAGAGCTCATCTCTCATGTCATCAAAATTGCCTACTAGGCCCTACCTGTTAAAGGCCCCACCAATTCCCAACGACACCAAACTGGGGACCAGGCCTTTAACACATGGGTCTTTGGTAGATTCTAGATCCAAACTGTGATAAGCACTCAACCCAAGTAACTGCCTCTTCCATGAGGCTTTCTCTCATTCTCCACAAGTGATTTGTTTTTCCCTTTTGGGTTCTTCTTGGCTTTGTTGCAAATATATTTTGATTTATGTGACTTTGTTACTGACTGCTGCCAAATATATTTTACTGCTTTTCATTTGTTTGTTGTTGTTGGTTTATTTATTTATAGAGTTTCTTGAATCCGAGGCTGTCCCCAAACTTACTATATAGTCGAAGATGTCCTTGATGATCCTCCTGCCTCCACCTTCCATGTGTTGGGATTGTGGTTGTATGCTGCCATACAGCCTCCTGATTGCTGGGATTATAGGCATGTGCCACCATACAAAGCTTTATAAAATAGTCTCAGAATTGGTAGGGCTTACTAGGCCCTACCAGTTAAAGGCCCCACCAATTCCCAATGACGCCAGCTTATTTGTTTTTGGGTCTTGTGCTTCCATACTACTTAAAATATTTTGAAAGCTATTATTATTATTATTATTATTATTATTATTATTATTATTATTAATTTTATATTCTTCCTCATTTCAGAAAATGTCCTTAGTAGGCCTTTGCCATCTAATTACTTCAAGAAAGAATGACACATTACATGGTTGCTTTGTACCAAAATTACCATTGTTGACCTTTTCATACATTTAGTTGTGATATCAGAAGATTAAAATTTCCATTCAGCAAATTTGCAGTGTATGACTCTTTAAAAATGTCTCATGCTTTACTATTTATTTGTTAATCCTTCTTTTTCCACACTTTCACTGTTTTTATAGTTTGCATTTTCTAGGATATCATGTAGTTTTTTGAATGGCATCTTTCACTTAGCAACCTACATTTAAGGTTTTGCCATGTCTTTTTATATATGCTACATATGCTAGTATATGGACTTATATGGTTTATTCACTTGCTGATTAAAAGATGTCTTAATTGCCTCAAGTTTGGGGCTGTTGGCTTGTAAAAAGGGGCCTTGGGTGGGTGAGTGGGGAAGCTATAAACAGTCATTTGGATAACTACCTAGCTGTTCAATGTTGGATTGCTTAGTAAGAATATATATATGCTTATAAGAGTTTCCTGTTGTTTCATATCCTCTTCAGTGTTTGATGTCAGTATTTGGGATGTTAGCATTGTCTTAGGTAGGAATTAGTAGTAGTGTTACATAATTGTTTAAATTTGCAGTTCTCTAATTGCTTTTCATGTTGAGAATCTTTTTATATGATTATTGTCTTTGGTAAACGATTTGTTCTAATCTTTTTCCTTCACCTGCCTTTTAAGACAGAGTCTTACTGTGTAGCCTAAGTTATGCTGGAATGCATGATCCACCTGCCTCAGCTTCCTAAATGCTCTACCTAATTAGCTCTAAGCTAATAACCCCAGCTTGCCTGCCTGCCTGCCTGCCTGCCTGCCTGCCTGCCTGCCTGCCTTCCCTCCCTCCCTCCCTCCCTCCTTCCTTCCTTCCATCTTTGTTTTGATTAGATTTGTTTTCTTATTGTTGAATTTTAAGACTTCTTTGTGTATTTGAGTACAAATCCTTTATATACTTTGCATAAATATGCAAAGCACAATCTGTACATGTACTTTGCAAATATTTTTCCTTGTCAGTGTCTTTTTTTCATTTTTTTTTTTAAAGATTTTATTTATTTATTATATATAAGTACACTGTGGCTGTCTTCAGACACACCAGAAGAGGGCATCAGATTCCATTACAGATGGTTGTGAGCCACCATGTGGTTGCTGGGATTTGAACTCAGGACCTCTGGAAGAACATTCAGTGCTCTTAACCACTGAGCCATCTCCCCAGCCCCTCTTTTTTCATTTTTTAACATTGTCTTTTGAAGAACAGTTTTATATTTTAATCAAGTTCAACTTGTCTAGTTTTTCTTAAATGAATTGCCCTTGATGATGTCATCTAAAGGCCATTGCTAAATCAAGATCATTTAGATTTTCTCCTGCTTTTCCTGCATTATCTTATAGACATTTTATAGTCTTGAAATTTAGATCTGTGATCCATTTTGAGTGTGTGTGTGTGTGTGTGTGTGTGTGTGTGTGTGTGTAGCTAAAAAGCCCACGTCTAGGTTCTTTTTTCCTTCTCTTTCTCTGTCCCATTCTGTCACTCATACTATATAAATTAGAATGAAGAACAGTATGAAGAATGACTATCTTAAAACCACTTTAGACTGAGTAATGGTACTTAACTGTAATTCTAGTACCCAGGAAGCTGACAGAATTATCAGCAGTTCAGGGTTCTCCTAGGGTCCATAAGTAAATTCCAGACAAGTCTGGGTTCATACACTGTTTCACAAAACTAAACCAAATTAAACAAAAAAACCTATAACAACAACAACAACAAAGAGATCAATAGAGGGGTGTGATGGTTTGGTATATGCTTGGCTCAGGGAGTGGCAATATTAAGAGGTGTGGCCTTGTTGGAGTAGGTGTGTCACTGTGTGTATGGGCTTAAATCCCCTTAACCTAGCTGCCTGGAAGTCAGTCTTCCACTAGAAGCCTTAAGATGAAGATGTAGAACTCTCAGCTCCTCCAGCACCATGCCTGCCCAGATGATGCTGTCCTTTTGCCTTGATGATAATGGTCTGAACCTCTGAACCTGTAAGCCAGCCCCAATTAAATGTTGTCTTTCCAAGAGTTGCCTTGATCATGTTGTCTGTTCATAGCAGTAAAACCCTAACTAAGATGAGGGGTGTTAGATTTCCTGGAACTGGAGTTACAGATGATTTTGTACCACCATGTAGTTGCTGAAACTGAACCCAGCCAAGCAACAAGCCATCTCTCTAGTGTTTTGTCTGTCTGTCTGTCTCCCCCCTCTGTGTGTGTGTGTGTGTGTGTGTGTGTGTGAGAGAGAGAGACAGAGAGACAGAGAGACAGAGAGACAGAGAGAGACAGAGAATATGAATAAACCATATGTCATGCTGTGCATATGAAAACCAGAGGGGAAAAAAATGTAGGAAGGAGTAGGGTCTCCCTACCCTGTGCCCAAGGATGGAACTAAGGTCAGCAGTCTTGGCAGCCAGTGCCTTTACCTGCTGTTTCACCTTACTGTTCCCAGTTCTTTTTTAATGTAGAAAGTCCCATTTCCTTTTCTAAATACTGTAAATATTCAGGGCGTATGAAGGGTAAATAATAAGAGAGCTGAGTTCTTTCTGTATAGAGGTCTTCTTCTGCAGTTAGACTAATTTGGGTACACTGAGTGGAAGTGCAGACATTTGTCAGAGAAGATGGCTGCATATTATACAAGTCAGGTTTCATGCTGGTTACCCACTCTTTGGAGTTAGTATGAAGCTGACCAACAGTTATCCGTTGTAAACAAAATAGAAATAAATAAGAGGACTAAAAAGAAACAGGCTTAGGATTCAGACCGTATATATACACGGTCATGTCACTCACTGGATGTGTAACCCTGAAGAAGTCACTGCAGTTTCTTATCCACCACGTCCTGTCTTACACCTGCTCTGTGTGCTGCTTTCTTGCAGTGTCTTCAGAATGTGTAATTTATTTTTATCGTAGACATTTGTTTAAATTAATACTATCTTCTCCCTTCTGTTGCCGGTAGCTCTAAAAAAATTCTGTTAACTGTGTTCTTGTCTATACTCCTTTCCGTTGATCAGGGATCTTTTAAAATGTCAATTTTTGTTGCCCTGTTTGTCTAGAGCCCATCTGTTGGTGAAACTTAAAGCAGAATCTGAACTTATGAGCCTGTGAGATGGCTCAGTGCATAAAGGTATTTGGCACTAAGCCTGACAAACCAAGTTCCAACCCTAGGCCACATGTGGTAGAAGGAGAAAACTGATTCTCATGAGTTATCTTCTGATTTCCACATGCATAACCATGGCGCATATGTGCCACCTGCCCTCACCCCATACCAAATAAGGAGATGTAAATAATTTTAAGCCTCTAAACTCATTAATTATGACCTGGTAGAGATAATCTGCATAACTTGATTTCAGTCATGTGCCTCAAGGGCAAGGGATGAGTTGGGTGAGTGTGGTGAGTGATATTGTCTCTTGGGTGTCCTGGAAATATGTGAAGCTACATTTTTATCACTTCAGTCTTCAGGAGGCACTCTTTATTGGTAGGGGACAGACCAGAGTAGTTTCTTTAATGTGTTATCCAGCTCCAGTGCTATCATAGGGACTGGATCTGGCAGGTACTTAAGAAATTCTGAGATTGGTGTAGGGCCTACTCCATAACGCTGTGCGTAGGCACAGGTTTGTAAAGTACAGGGACATGCAATAAAGAGTCCTTAACAAACAGTAGCTGTTGCTGAACTCTTTCTGTTCAAAGGAGAGGGTGGGTGCTATAATTTTTCATAGGACACAGTTCAGAGAGTCGGCAGAAGAGATGCATTTCCCCTCTCCATTCTAGTGTGAATGAATCTTGAATCTGATTTGAGGAGGTCTTGACTCTGGGGTTCAAGAGGACTTTGGCAGGCTCTAGAATAGCTGTTCTCAGCTTATGGGTCCTCATCTCTTGAGGGATTGTTGAACGACCCTTTCTAGGGTCGCCTAAGACCATTGAAAACGTCAGATATTTACATTACAATTCATAACAGTAGCAAAATTACAGTTATGAAATAGCAACAAAATTAGTTCTATGATTGGGGGTCACCACAACATGAGGTAACATATCAAAGGGCCGCAGCATTAGGAGGGTTGAGAATCTCTGCTCTAAAAAGCCTGTCTGGTACCTCTCGTTGGAGTCCAGGTTCGGGGAAACAGCAGAGACAATCAGAACTTTGGTTATGTATCTGTTTCCCGCCCCTCAGCGCTCTTCAGAAAAAGGGGGCGGGGGCAGCGCTCTCCCCGCCTCCTTTCCTTCCTTTCTCTGTTCCTCCCTCCCTCCCCGCCCCTTCACTGAGCTTCTGTGTCTTTGCTGCCGCCCTACGTGGGCCTGAGTGTGCTGCGCCTCAGGAATTGGGTGGCTGTGCTTCAGCGCTTAGCCGAATCCAGCCTGTCAGGCTGGTTCAGCCCGGGCTTTGTCCCAACTGCTGAGCAGGGAGAGGTGCGGCTCTGCGACAGATACACCAGATCATCAGAGATGCTGGGCCCCGCACCCACCGCCAGGTAATTCTGGCCTTCCTTGGGCCTGGCATAGCTAGACTGAGCTGGGGTAGTAGGAGCGGGTGTCTTGCTGCCTTCTGGGAAAGGGAATGGGAAGAACATTACATTCCACTTATTTTAAGAATTCTTAATGAGGGAAGGGCCTGGCGGTGTAACATTGAGATAAGCCACTCAGGGCTAGGCCTGAGTGGTATTGGCTAGGGAAGGTTATGAAGGGGAAGCTGGATTTTTGGGGAACTGCATGCCTCAGGGGCCCCACTCCTTTGTAAGCATGCTTCTGCTTGGTGGCCAGGGTGATGCTTTTCTGTGCTGTGGTTTAGCTGCCTGTTTACTGGACCAGGGATACTGTTCTCTGGTTGGAGACCTAGTGAAGATAGGAGACCCCCCTAGCTGTTTCTGTTTAGGTAGTCTCTGTGAGCCTTAGTTTCCTTGTTTGAAGAGAAGGTCTTAACATTCTGTTTGTAACTGCTGCTTTCCTAGGCTGTAAAATTACCTTGGAAAGGTGAACTAGATTGAGGAGCCAGCTTTCCATATGCATCTTGCTGGTCTCTTTAGAACCAGTGACTTCAGGGCAAGACTGGCTTAAAGTGCTGATGCTTATGTTGGGGCTAGATATGCTGAGTGTAGGGTGTGGGGTTGAGAAGAAAGAAACAGGTGAAAGGATGCTATCTTTTTCTTTCTTTCTTTTTTTTCTGAACTGGCCAATTCTTTGATTTTTAGATTACTGCTATAAACTAGGCTGTCTTTCTCTGGTGCACTGTTATTGATCTGCTAAGTAAATGACAGACCTTGAGACTGTGTAATATCTTAATCACTGTAATTTCTTCCCTTATTATCTGGCACCAAGAAGTACAGACACGAACTTGTGTTGATTATGTTGGACCTTTCTCATCTTGGTTTCAGAGGAGCTAGGCACTTCCTCTGGTAATCCTTCCTCTCCTTCCTTTTTTCCTGCCTCCTCCTGCTGGTGGGCTTTCCTTGCCTGTCCCCTCACCTGTTTTCCTATCTCACCAATTTCCTTCCCTCTCCTTGACCGCATACTTTCCACTTGTCTCTTTTCCCTCAAAAAACCAGGCTTTCTTTTTTTCTTTCTTCTTTTTTGTTTCTTCCCTGGATCCTCTTCCTCTTGGTTAAGCTCTCTTCTCTTTTATTTTTGGAATTTTTTTATTGTGCTTTCTCATAGTTTTAAGTTGCTGGCTTGGAGGGACCTTTGCTGTGATGTTTGTAAGGTCCAAACATTCTAGCTTCCTTGTTTTTGGCTTAAGCTTTGTTTTCTTTAAGTGTCAGACCTTCCCCTTACTGCCCTCAAGCTGTGTTTTTGGGGCTTCCCATTAAGTTCTTCCTGGATTTATTTCCCATCTTTTTCCTTGAGAGCCAAGGCAGAATGTGGGCAGAAGGAAAAGTCATGATAGGAGCAAGAGTGTGAAGGCTTGAGCTGGAGAACAAGTACAAGTCCAGCTAGAAGAGACCTCGCCGAGAGTCCTTCATTGAGATAGGGGCTGGGAGATAGCCAGTACCAGATGGCTCAGTGGGATAAGAGAAGAAGGTGAGGTTGTGGGGCGAGAGTGCTCTTTTGAAGAAGAAGCTGGCTTTGGCATCAAGATGGAGGTTGTTTGAGGTAAGGGTAGCTGTGGAGGGAAAGATTTATAGGATATATAAAGGTATGTAAAGGATGTGTAACCATATAAGTTAGTTGTTTCCCCCTCCTGATGGTAGGCTTTTTGAAGAGGTTTATTTTTGCTCTGTATCCTCCCTCCTCAGGCAATGACCTAAAGTGGGAGAGTGAAAGGGGAAACAGAGATGAGACTGACAGGGTTATTGTTTCATTGACACTGACTAACTAATATATGCAATGTATGTGCATGTGCGTATGCATGTACACACACACACACACACACACACAACACACACACACGGTATCAATGTGGTATCATCCATTAGTAACTGTTCTTTCTGGCTGGTTGAGAACACTTGCCACCAAGAATGATGATCTGAGTCCTATTCCCAGGTACCATATAGTGGAAGGAGAGACTTATTCCTATGAGTTGTCCGGATATGTGAGCCATGGTATGTGCTCACGACTATCCTAGCACATACCTCTATAAATAGATGTAATTTTAAAAATAAGTTTTCTCTCAGTCACTTATAGTGTATTAGCTATGGTGCTGGTTTCTGGGTACTGTCGGTTTTAAAAGGAGATACTTAGATTCATTTGCTGTGTTCAGATGCAGGTCATGGGGTGTGGACCCTTGTGTGGTAGTGTAAAGGGGAACACAGGAAGCTATGATAGTGTAGTGGAGGAAACAAATCAGTGGCAGGGCTGGATTGTAAACTCAAGTCTTCTTTAACTGTGAATTTACTTAGAGCATGTTATCTTGTGATATTATGTGCATGTTGTATGTAAAGAATTTTGTTTTTTCTGTCTTTGGTACTAAAATGTAGATATTAATGAAGTAGAAAACAAATTTACATGTGGTAGATTATTATGCCCTGGTCAAACAAATTCTCAGTACCTTGGAAGGAAGCAGACTTTTGTCCCTGTTCATTTCTGGCTGCAGGCCATTTAGGTGACTCACTGCTGAGCACCCTTTCTGAGTTATTTGATCCCTTTCTCTTCCCTCTTTTCTTATATTCAATTTTTGGCAGAAGAAAGAGTCCAGAGACCAGATAGGCTAGGTGTTTGCTTCACAGACTTCTGTAAGATAAGAATATAACACCCTAAGGGCTGGTGAGGATCCAGCGAGGCAATGGATGCAGGAACACACTCTGTGCAGTGATCTGTCAGTATTCCTGTTACTGTCCCTGGATGCATTCTTAAACACCTAAGAAGATGCTCAGATGCTGTAGCCCAGAAGTCCAAGGATGCAACTGAGAAATCTAGATTGTGTCTCAATTCTTGAGGAATAAAAGAAAAGGAAGGAATATATAGAAGAAGCTTTTAGGATTGATAATTGAGCTTCATGCTGAAAATGGAGGTCAACGGTAATATAGTGCTTTATTCATCATGTCAGAGAGATGGTAGGGGCTAGTATAAAAGATTTCATTTTGAGTGACTGCTTATGATAAGTAGACAAATAGAAAAGAAAGTAATTAAGGTCAAATCTTCACTTAATGATTGCTAGTTACTTGTTTATCTAAGTTTCATATATTGAAAGATATTTATATTGTTAACTAATTTTATAAAAAATAAAAAATATGACCCTGGAGAGATGGCATTGGCTGCTTTTCCGGAGAACCTGGGTTCACTTCTCTGTAATTGCAGCTCACAACTGTCTTGTAACCCAGTTCCAGGGGTTCTGGCACCCAAATGCAGACATACATGCAGTCAAAATACCAATGCACATAATAAATTTTTTTAAAAAAGCAAAAAATTACAAGTTGGTACTTAATAAATAGCTATATTTATTCTTAATCAGAAAAAATAAACACTAAAGTCACCTCTTAAGCAAGTAAGTCTTCCTTTGGGGCTCAAGAGATAGCTCAGTTGTAAAGAGCACTGGATGCTTTCTCTGAGGTGCTGAGTTCAATTCCCAACAACCACATGGCACCTCACAACCATTTATAGTATGATCTGATGCAGATAGATAAAATGTGTGTGTGTGTGTGTGTGTGTGTGTGTGTGTGTGTGTGTGTGTGTGTGTGTTTGTAAAAATAAATAGTATCTATAACAACTTTTTTTTTTTTTTTAAAGAAAGCCTTTCATTACTGTTAGGGCCTCTCTTCTGGATTTATGCAGCATCTCTCTGCACTTGCTGTTGATGTCTTGTTATGTGGATCCTGTATCTTTTCCTCCTGTTAGGCTGCATTTACTGGCGGGCAGACTCGGAGCCTAGTAAATTTAAGAGCCAGCTGAGTGCCTTTTTAGTTACTAGATATATGTTAGTAAATAAAACAAACTTAGTTTCTATTGTTCATTAAGGAAATGTATAATTGAGTATAATTAAAAATTGTGGTAGTTGCCGTGATAATCAAGAGCACCTTTTGATCATGCTAAGTCTAACTGTGCTACAGCTGCCACTCTGACCAGTACCTCCAGCCTAACAGAAGTTTAGGTAGAATTGACTGCCAGATAGAGAGCTGTTCGGTCAAAAGGTTAAAAACTTGGTGTTATCAACAACAAAGGTGGTGTGTGAGGCCTTCGGGCTGGGTGAGGTCATCTTGGGGAGAGTGGATTGTATGAGTCGAGGGGTCTGGAGTCTTGGATATATGAAAGATACTGATGGAAGTGTATACAGAAGGGAGAAAAGAAGGCAGAAAGGTAGAAGGGAAAGAGAATCCAAAACAGTAGAGTATGTAAAAGAGAACCGAGGTTAGCTATAGTGACTGCTGATGAGAAATTGAACAAGAAAAGGACAGAAAAGTGGCCATAGATTTTTCAAAATGGATATGATTGGCAATCTTGACAAGAATACTTTTGGTGAAATAGGATGGATGCCGCTTGGCACAGAGGGGAAGGGTGTGGAGACAGCACTGTAAATATTAATAGATAGTTCTTTTGAGAAGCTCTGCTTCTGAGGACAAGCAAAGACACAAGTGGTGTTTGGAAGAGGACGATGGTGTCAGAGGAGAGTTGTGCGCACACGTGTAGGATACTGTATAATGTTTTTATATTTTTCTAATATTTCTTGGGTCAGATAAAAGGAAACATTTACTTAGGATTTTGAGTTTCCTTTTTCTTTGCTATGCTACATCAATTTCTAAACTCTTTGGCTCTACTTTTAAGATAAATGTACCTTTTTAAAAATGGTTTATCAGGCAGGGTTTCTGTTTGTAGCCCTGGCTATCCTGGAACTCACTCTGTAGACCAGGCTGAGTTCGAACTCAGAGATCCTCATGCCTCTACCTCCCCAGTGCTGGGATTAAAAGTGTGCACCACCACCACTTGGCTCTCAACTAAGAACCACTGAGCCGTCTCTCTAGCGTTTGTCATCTTATTTCTTCAGGTCTTGAGTGTTTCTTCCTCAGCAAGTCCTTTCCTGGTCAACCCTGGTTTCATACTTAACGCACACACGTGTACTTGACACTGTTTTATTTAATTGCTTATTTTTTGTCTGCATCTTTTCTAGACCCATAATTTCTGCAAACATAGGAGTTTTGTTTTATCCAACTAGATTAGTCTATTACATTGTAAGTACACAACAGGCTTTGTTAAATGGCAGCACAGCAAATGACTGACTATATCTGAGGAAAGCTTGGTGTAACTGAAAGGTCATTCCAGGGAAGAAGTCAGGCAAGAAAAGAGTATAGGGAAAAGACGTTTTTGAGGGAAGAAATGACATCATGATTTCGTTGTAACTGGAAGCAAGAAGAATATGGTTGCATATGTAGGGAGGCATGTAGTTGTGGGGGTGGAAACTAGAGTTTTCCTGAAGAGATTTTTGTTTTCTTTTTAAAAATAAGCCCACCCACTTAGGGGGTGAGGTGTGGGAGATCATACATTGTCATACTGGAAAATAATTATAACTTTGAAATGAAAGCATTAACTAGATTTTATAGTGTTCTCTGAGACAATGCTGCTTCAGTCTATAGAAACCTTTGGGAGATAGTTGAATGTTGCTGAGGGAAAGGCAGACTCTGTGTGTGTGTGTGTGTGTGTGTGTGTGTGTGTGTGTGAGAGAGAGAGAGAGAGAGAGAGAGAGAGAGAGAGAGAGAGAGAGAGAGAGAGAGGGATGTGGGCAGGGAGGGAGAGGGAATGTGTATACTATGTGGGTCACAGAGATCAAACTCAGGTCATTAGGCTTGCCAGTATGTCTTTCTTTACCTCTTAAGCCATCTCTCTGGGTTTGGGTAATTTTGAGAGACTGACTAGGCAAGGAGAGAAGCCAAGATGAGGATTGTAGGGACTGGTAAGTAGTTTATTAGAGCTTGGAGTGAAGTTTCAGAATTTTAGTGGAAATTCTTGAACTAGTTAGCTATTGTGTTTCGAGTGTACGTGGTTCATTTATAATGTTGAGTTGTTTATATTTGGTGGTCAGACCCTGGGTATGATCAAATGGGTTGGCTAACTTCTGCCTGAGGTAAGAAAATGGAGTGAGCAGCATGTGGACAGGGACATCACTGTGGCTGTCAGACAGCATAGTGGTGACAAGTCAGAAAGTGAGTGAGTGACTAGGAAATCAGCGCTAAGAGCACAGCCATGTGACAGCAGCCAGCATAGTCACGCACACACTTGAAAAAAATAAATAGCATTGAAAATTAAGGATAAAGTCTGTAGGATGAATATGAAAGAAAAGACAGCCTCCAGTTTCTCTGGGTCAGGTAGGGGCTGCAGTTGCAGCTAGAGAAGTCAGCTTGGGTGATAGGCAGGTCTCTTTTAAGGCTAGCATGCAAAAGAGCTAGCCAATGACAAATAGAAAGTTCCATCAGAAATAGAAGAACGGTTTGAATCAGGAAAGGAATGTTAAGAGTTAGGAAGGTGTGTGTGTGTGTGTGTGTGTTGTGTGTGTGTTCTAAGTACATAAGTACAAGGTAAGACTAAGTGAATTTTAAGTCTTGTTTGTTTTGTTTTTCAAGACAATATTTCTTTTATGTAGCTCTGGTTGTCCTGGATCTCCCTCTGTATACCAGGTTGTCCTTGAACTCAGAGATCCACCTGCCTCTGCCTGCAGAGTGCTGGGATTAAAGGTGTGTGCTACCACAGCCCAGTGAATTTCATCTTTTAATTAAAATCTCTGCCATTTCCATATCCTTGTTGCCTCTCTTTTCTCTTAACTTTAGGAAGGTTCTCAGCATAACCCTCTGTCTCATTCTGTCTCAAATTATCATTAGTGTCTAAAGAGTACTTTTAAGATAATCAAAATAATTAAGAAAGTAGTCATGCCCTTATAAATATTTAAGTTAGTAAGCTTAAGTAAATTATATACCCTGGTAAGTTTCAGATTCCTTTAAAGATTTGGCATTGTCTGACTCTCAGAAGCCTTCCAGGTTGTTCCACCAAGCCAGATTATCTTAGAAAGTGGACTCTTGCTCATTACCTGAGGTGCTCCATGTCTCTACTGGGTCAAGACCATGGAGACAAAGAAATTAATCATAGTTTTGTCCCTTGAGTTATTCCTTGTCTAGTGACCATAAGAAGTGAAGATGAAACTTGACATTGTTTCATAGAAGTGTGAATAAAATGCAGTTAAATGTAGTAAAAAATATTTAATAAAACCCCAGCTAGGAGTTTCTTCCTGCCTTAGACCACTTATGTTCCCAGAGGAAAGACACACACAACCATGTACTTTTACATATGTCTTAGGTAGCACAATAGCGGGGCAACTGCCTACTGTCCATGCTGTTAGGATCCATTTTCCTACTGATAACTCTGAGTTACTGCTTTCTAATTTCTATGTTCCATCTGGGCTGCTCTTAACTCCAATTGGCTGGCCCACATGGCCACTTTATTATGGCTCAACTATCCCATTGTGACTCTCCTTCTCCCTCCTGCATATCCTTCCTCTTCCATGGCAGCTTCTTTATGCTCCTCTTCCTTTCCCGCTTCTCTTCCTCAAGTCTGGGAAACCTAAACCCCGCCTCTGTGTCTTCTCCCTAGCTATTGGCTGCTGGCTTTTTTATTTATCAATCAGAATTAACTGAGGTCAGGGTTCCTCAGTGTCTTACATGTTCACCCTCTAGTCTTTGGGGCAAACAATTTTGGGGGACCCAAATTAGTATTAGAATACAAGCAGTGTTAGGCCAACCCTCTACAGATGGGTTTTGAAGGAGGGTAAATAGAGGCTTCTTCAAAAGTTTCTTAGAGGAAGTGAGTCCAGTTGGACCTTGAGGAGTGAGTAGGAGTTTGCTAGGCAGACACATTGAGGCATCTTAGGCAGATAGAACTAGAACGATGCAGGTGAAGGTGGGAATATGAAAGTGTACTGATGGAATGATGGGTTTGAGGAATGGTATAGGCAAAACTAGAGACAGATGGGGAAGAAACAGAAATTTGTTGGACAACTTTTTGTATCAAGCAGCATGTTAGGTGCTGTCTCTTAAAAAGTTTTTGTTATAACTCTAAAGTAGTCTTGTTTGCATTTTACATAAGAGTCAACGGAGCATCAGAAATTAAAGTAGCTTTAAACCACCTACAGTTTCTTTCCTGCTGCCCCAGCAGTTGCTTTCTTGTTGCTATACTAGAGCAAGTAGCTGGCTGGAGGCTTCTCAGTGGGAGTGCCTTTGACGCATTAGAAGGGCATCTCTCAGCAAATTCAAGGCTACAGTATTCCAGGTTCCTGCCAAAGCAAACCTCTTGGCACGATTTAATTAAAGATCAGATTCTAATATTCAGGCACCAAGGGCATACTGTACTCCTCAGGCCTGAGTGTTGGCCATGTCATTATGCAGCTGCTCTGGGTTGTTCAAAGTTAGAAGTGTGGTTGGTATGTGGAGTAGGTCTTATTTCTTCTTCCTGTCCCTCCTTCATTTTGTTGACTAATTTATTGTAAACTTCTACCATTTCTTTAACTGTGCTGGGAATTGGCCTCGGCCCTTCTACTGAACTCTATTTCCACCACCCTCCTTCTTTTATTTAAATAGTGACTGAGGGACTATCTGGAAAGTGCATTAGAGGGACTGGTGAGGTGGCTTAGTGGGGAAAGGCACTTAGTAAACCGGATGTTCTTAGTTTAATCCTCAGGATCCACACAGTAAAAAGAGAATGGATTGTTATACATTCCCCTCTGACATGCCCATGCATATAATACACGAGCATGTGAACACGTGCTAAACAAACAAACAAACAAACAAATGTAATAACATTTTTATTTGTTTTTTTTTGTTTGTTTGTTTGTTTTTTCTTCAGAGCTGGGGACCGAACCCAGGGCCTTGCGCTTCCTAGGCAAGCGCTCTACCACTGAGCTAAATCCCCAACCCATGTAATAACATTTTTAAAAAGTAAATTAGAAGTCGCGTAGTATATTCCTTTGCTTCTAGAGGTAACTGGCATGTGGTGCGGTGATCACACAAATATTTTTTTGGGTCCTTGGGTCTTGTGCTCACCGTGTGCATATTGTGGGTGACTGGCTACATCTCTGAAACTGTGCTTCTTTTTATTTGTTTCATTGTTCTATTCCCAGTACCTAGCATGGCCTAGAAAAATGATGCCTAACAAGTAGATTTCTAAGCTTTTTATAAATTCTGAAGTGTGATCTAGTGTTAGAGGTTATTAAAATACCTGAAATGGCTGAAATCTTATGTGTAAAGGTAATTTACCCAGCTTGTTCTCCAGGGAAATTGTTTCATAGGATTTCAGCAACTCATCTGGGAAAGGTAAAGGACTGTCTCAAACCCTAAGCCCCATGTTGTGAGCTCAAGACATCCCAGAATTCTCAGTGCAGGTGGATAGCAGCTTGTCTTTTCCTTTAGGTAATATCTCTTTTCCCATTGTAGTTTCTCTGTAGCCTTGTTCTTTAATCAACAGCTTTTCGTTTTGTTTTGTTTTGTTGTTTTTTTTAAACCTGAGTCATTTGCTGTCCAGATATAGAACTGCTTAGAAAAGTGTTTTTTTCTGAATATATGTCAGGCAGAGCACAGTAGGTCCACTAACTCCTGGTTTGTTTGTTTTTTTTCCTTAAAAAATTGTATTTTAAATTAACATTCCCTCCCTTCTCTTCCTCCCTTCCTTTCTTTGTAATAGACTCTTGCTACATAGCATTGTCTGGCCTCAAATTTTCAGTTCTCCTGTTTTTTGTGCTTGAATTGCAGGTGTATGCTTGTGTGTTTGCCATGTTCTTATATGTCAGTTCACAGTATATGCAAGCACATACACATGTGGAGGCCAGAGGTTGACCTTGGGTTTTCCTTGGCCATTTCCTACTTTATTTACTGAGGTCTCTCCATGAACGTGGAGCACAGTACTCCAGCTAGCTTAGCTAGCAGGTTTCTCTGGGGTCTCAGCTTCACTGGAGTGATTGTAAAACAGAGAAGAACTTATGTGAGGACACTTTTCAGAGGAGGTGAATGGTGTGGACGAGGCTGCTTTTGAGGTTATAGATATGCTACTGTTGGTGGATTCCAAGTATAGTTGGGATGACCCAGATGGCATCGTGCATTACAAGGTTTCAGACATTAGATTGCAGTAGAGTTTATCTACCCACTAATAATTCTCTTAAACATGATAAAGTGGCCAAGAATAGAGAAAAATGTGGTGAAGCTTTCCTGTGGTAATCCTGTGTTGTGGGCCTAAGTGGGAGTTACATTCAATAAGGCTGCTGGCGAAGGGCCTGGGAGGCCAGGGAGGGAGAGCCTGGTTAGGTATAAGGTAGCTGGGAGAGTATAATTTTGGAACTGGCAGCCTAGAGTAGGAGGGCATTGCCAGCTGAGACACTGAATGCTGTCTTGGAGGAACTAAGGGACCTGAGTTCTGGGAGCTGGAGAAGGCAAAGAGGTCATCAGGGGAGTGAAAGTAGAAGAAAGAAATAAAATCTAGCCACCCAGCTAGTCAGTTCAGATAAACAGATCCTTGGTTTTGATGTCATTTGTTCAAAAAGGAAAGGAATAATTGTTTTGTTAAAGGTTGGTCAAGATGAATTTTAAAAATATCCAGTTGAGTTTGACTTTAAAAAGTTAACTAAGGAGCCTGGCAGTGGGGGCACAAGCCTTTAATCCCAGCACTTAGGAGCCAGAGGCAGACAGATCTCTGAGTTCAGGACCAGCCTGGCCTACAGAGGGAGTTCAGGACAGCCAGGGCTACACAGAGAATTTGTCTACAAACAAACAAACAAACAAACAAACGGTTAAGATTTTTTTTTGGGGGGGGCGATCTCTCGTCATTGCATTGACGTGGGGCCTGCTCAACTCCTTCCCCTTCCTTGTTCTTTTTCTCTCTCTTTCCAATGTCATTAAGAATATATAGTGAGGGCTAGGTGTGGTGGCATACACTTTTACTCTCAATACTTAGGAGGAGAGACAGGCAAATCTCTGAGGGTTTGGGGTTAGCCTGGTCTACAAAGTGAGTTCCAGCAGAGCCACATAGTAAGACACTCTTTTGAAAAACAAAACAACAAAAAAGGAGAATATTTTGTGAGCTAACAGGCAGTATAGCTTAGTGATAACACCCAGAGTTCATCTCTAGCACATTAAAAAAAAATAATGAGTGTATCATGTGAATTGAATGTGGATAGCCTTAGTTTGTAAGGCCAATTGGTGTCCTACTATAAAGGACTTTTAATTTTATCTCTACTAGTAAATTCCTTTCAAGACAGCATATATCTGTCTTTCTGTAAACTGTATATTAACTTGTATCTACTATAAGTTAAAAAGGCAAGGTACTGTTGGTCTGCAAACATGACTCCTGGGAAAGTCATCTGTAAACAATTAATAATACAAAGAAATGTGATAACCTGGAAATAGGCACATTGCCTTGGAGCATAGAGGAAAGGGCACCCGGCTCTTTGGAGACCAGAACATTTTCTAAAGGCAGCATAGAAACAACAGAATTAATCCTCAAAGAATGGATGATAGGAAAATGGGCAGATGAAACATCACGTGTGAAGGGATGGAGGTGTGAAAGTTATGGCATAAAGACATTAAAGAAGTTGGTTTAGCTATACTGTAAAAGGAATTAAAATGAGTGGAGGTATGGAAAATGAGACTGGTGAATGGGCCTGGTCAGGTAAGAGAGAGCCTCTTGAAGAAGCTGATGGCATTAGCTTTACTCTGACATGCCAGCAAAGGATTATAAAATAGAGAAATGGCGCGCCTTTAAATTTTACTGATAGACCCTGGAGGAGCCGATGAGGAAAAAACAGTGTGAAAGAAGTAGATGTTTTCCATTTACTAGACAATATTAAAACGACTTGAATAGAATTTTCCAAGTTTAGAAAAGCCACTACTTTTATTGACTACAGTGTTCTCTCCGAGTTCTCTCTGTGTCTAATCCTTTTGATTATTAGAATGGCAAACGTACTGCATTTTAAAGCATTGGTTTCTGAAGCAATGGCATTCAAACCTGGCTGGCACTGAGCTTACTTATTTTCAAAATACAGAATTTTAGCTTTACCCAGACATACTAAATCAAAGTTTATGGTTGTCAAGCCATGGCAATCATATTTCTAAAAGTGCCTGGTGATTATTATGTAGTTTTGGGAAGATTTTAATTCCTAAAGCATTATTGTATCTAATTCCAAGGAGACCATATTCTGGGTAGTTGTGATTAAAGGTAGAATTTTCTACTATTACATGAATTACATGAAGGAAAAATATAAATTCTGGACACATTCATATTTATCTATGGTTAAGAACAAGAACATTCTAAGGCACTAATGCCTGTTTTCATTAAAGCCTTGATATACTTGTTGGTATATCATGGGGATTTTCCTCTTTTAAATTTATTCTGTGTTTGGAGGAGGGATATCCAGAAGAGCTGGCACATGGGCAGCATCTTTCTTGTGAAGGACCAAAAGGTATAAGTACTGTAAGTTTGTGGGCATATGGTCACTACTCTGCCAGTGTGACCTGAAAGAGGGTATAGGTAATATGTAGATGCATGAATGTTGTTTGGTCCTGGTAAAGTGGCCGCAGAAACAGAAGTTTCACTGACAGTTGGCAGTAGTCTCATCTGTTTAGGGAAAGACAACTTGCCTAAAGTTATAAAGTTAAGTGTTGTCCGAAAATTCAATGTATGGAATGCTGCTGGAGGTGTAGTTAATCTTTGTGTAGATGAATGAGTGGAACTGAAAAAGCTGTGGGATTTCTCAACATCTAGTAAGTGTTACTGGATTTCCCACTGATTTTTCACCTGGTCCATGCCTGCTTTTCAACTATATCATGGTGTATATATACCTATTCTATAGGCTCTGGGGGGAGAGACTGGGTTACTAGTAACATCGGGATTACTGACTGAAGTGGCTAGTAATATTCATGACAAGTGCAGAATGGATGTATAATTTTAATTTTAAAACATTTAAAATATGTAATTACTTGTGCTAAAAAATAATGAGTGTATTATGTTTTTCTTTTGATTCTAGTAGCTGCTGCTGCTGGTGGTGACAATGTCAAATAACGGCTTAGACATCCAGGACAAACCCCCAGCCCCTCCGATGAGAAACACCAGCACTATGATTGGAGCTGGCAGCAAAGACACTGGAACCCTAAACCACGGTTCCAAACCTCTGCCTCCAAACCCAGAGGAGAAGAAAAAGAAGGACCGGTTCTATCGATCCATCTTAGCTGGAGATAAAAGTAAAGTATTTTGTTGATTTTTATCATTTGTGTGCTTTAAGAAGACAAAACAAAGCAAATCAGCTTTTCTCCTCGGAGTAGTCTGAGGAGAAGGTCTGTCTGTCCCTGACTTAATTCTCCTTCAATATCTTTTATTTTCTTGTTAACATGTCCTGCCTTCCTAGAGTGGCTAAAGCTGAAACTGACATGTTGCTCAGGACTATATTTGAACAAAAGTTTTAAGAATAATTTTGCTCTTGCCAGCTTTCAGACAAATTGAAAATATTTGTGTGTATCTATTTCTTTTCCTTTTTTAATTTTTAAAAATGTTTATCAAATCATAAAACCTAAGGACTTTTGAAGTATCTTTGGAAATTTCTTTTTCCCAGATTACTTTTACTTGGAATTACTGCCTTTGCAAATTTTGATTGCCTTATTTTTTGTCTAGGCTTTTGGTCCCATACTCAAGATTTGGGGATTTAGAGTTAGTAAAAATAGGAATGAATGGTTGAGCAAAGGAGGCATAGATAAGTAGGACTCACTGTGAGTTTAGTCTGAGGAAGACTTACTAGGCAGCCTCATTTCCTCTTGTTTTTAAAGACTAGCTCTCATTCTGTATCCCTGGCTAGCCAGCCACAAATGCATGACAGTCTCCTGCCTTAACTTCCAAGAGGTGAGATTATGCCCACCTTTCATTACCCTCTTATTAATAAAACTTGAAAGAAGAAAAATTAAAATCTTGATGAATCTGAAAAAGTCACTGACATCTTTATAGGAAAAAAAAAGTGGGAACATCAAAGTTTGAGTGTCACCATAGATGACTTTTGCCTGATACTAACAATGCTAACATAGGCTGGGCAGTGGGAGCACATACCTTTAATCTTAGCACTCGGGAGGCAGATGCAGGTGGATCTCTGAATTCAAGGCCAGCCTGGTCTTCAGAGTGAGTTCCAGGACAGCCAGGCTATACATAGAAACTGTCTTGAAAAAGAAAAGGAAAAGCTAACTTGATGACTGCTCATCTTAGGTAAAGTTCTCAGTTGTCCACCCAGGGCTCTTTTTGTAGTGAGGTTTTCTATCTTGGAAGTACAAGCTTCAGGTTCAGATGCATCTGATTTACCACCATCAAAAAGGGAACTGCAAAACAAGAAGCAGCTTTCTGAAATTATAACAACACAGAAAGAACTACTATAACTTAACTAAAAATCAGGCAACTCGGTTTAAAAATAGGCAAAGGATCTGTGTAGACATCTCTCCAAAGGAGAGAGAGATGGATGGAAAATTAGCATATGAACAAATGTTATCAGTTACCAGGGAAATACAGATTCACACCACCACACACTAGGATGGCTGTAACAAAAGAGCTGGATGCTA
Source organism: Rattus rattus (assembly GCF_011064425.1). Classification (NCBI taxonomy): domain Eukaryota; kingdom Metazoa; phylum Chordata; class Mammalia; order Rodentia; family Muridae; genus Rattus; species Rattus rattus. The sequence continues at coordinate 96,167,004 of NC_046155.1, forward strand.
TCAAGTGTTGGTGAGATATGGAGATATTTGAGCCTCATAATTGCTGGTAGGAATATAAGATGGTATAGCCTCAGGGAATGTATTCCGGCAATTCTTTGGGTGCTTAAATGTAGAGAAATGTTACTATCCAGCATTTCCATCAAAGAGAAACAATGCTTTAGCCTCATTTTTCATGATACCCAAAGCCAGAACCATCTAATATAAAAATAAAATATAACATTGATATAATAAAATAGTATTTGTTTTTTTTTTTTTATAAAAAAGTCCTAAGCCATACTACCTCTATTGGCGAACCTTGAAATATGTTGTTAAGGAAAAGACCCAGTCATAATGGTCACATAGTGTGTGGCTCCATTCACGTGAAATGTCTAGAAATGTAAATTCCTAGATAAAAAGCATGTTAGTGGTTGCCTAAGGATGCAGAGTAGGATGGGATTAAGGGAGGGGGTGATGACTAAGAGATGGGGAATTTCTTTTTGGGATGATCAAAATGTCTTAGATTGTGGTATTGTTTGTCCAGCCCTGTGAAAATACTAAAAGCTCAATTTACTTTATAGGTGAATTATAATAGTATGTAAATTATTATCAATAAAGTTGGTGTGTGTGTGAATGTGTGTGTGTGCCTGCCTGCCTGTGTGGTGTATATGCCTATGTCAGTAGTGTGTTTATGCACCCGTAGAGGTCAGAGGAGGACACTGGTACACTACTGTATCCCATTCCACTTTATTCCCTTGCGAAAGGGTCTCTTACTGAAGTTGGAGCTAGGTGGACATTCCGCAAGCCCCAGCAGTCCTCTCTTTCTGTCCTGCCAAAATCCTCCCCGTTGGTGGGGTTACAGATGCACCTGGGCATCCTTGTGTTTTAAATGGATACTGGCGATTTTAACTTCTATCCTTATTCTTACATCCTTACCCACTGAACTGCTACCCCAGCCTCTATTGTTTGCTTTTAAAGAAGATTCCCATCTAAAACAGGATAGAAACAGCACCTTCAAACATCATTGCAACCAAAGACTAGTTTAATTTGCCAGGAATCTGGATACCTAGGTAGTAATCTTGCTTCTTTCACAAGCTGGATACCATGCCCCATTTTTGTCAGTGACTTCTCTGTAGACTTCAGTGCTTTCATCTTAAAAATGAGAGCCAGAGCAGCAGTTCTTTTTAGCTCCTACCCTATATTTATATAGATGAGCTATGTGTCCGGCTTGTCTGTGTCGGTGGAAAGAAACCAGGACATTGTGAGGTATTTTTATTGGTGATAGAGCTGTAGACCTGGAGGTTCTTCTGGAGTTCCCTTAGGCCAAATTTGGTCTGAAAAATTAATCTTATCCTCAAGATCAAGTCTGCATCTTTATAGGTTGAAAACCTAGAGGTGGAGAACAGTTACAGGAAATTTTTGCAAGCCTGTATTTTATTTTATAGCTATGGATTTTCTATAGATTCCCTTAGCACATTGGTTTTTCCCTGGCTTTAAGACCCTGTTGACTATTATTAATAATGTATATCAAGATGGAAAAAATGGCTGAGTTTCTTCCCTTGTTTGGAATCTTAGTTTCGGCTAGCAATCTGTTACTTCCCTGAAAGATGTATAACAGGACTAGCCATCTTTAACATGCTCTGCCTTTATATAGTATTTGAAGATTAGTAGAAGCTGTGTAGGGAACTAATCAGAAATGAACTCCAGTAACCGTGACTGAGATCTACCCCTTGCATCAACCCTGCCATTTATTCTTTTTAAATATCGTTATAGCATCATCTATAAAATGGGAGTAGCAGCTCATGCCCATCTCTGTCACTAGTAGGCATTTTTATACCACTTTATGTGATAAATGTAAATTTTCTGAACTATAAAACCATACAGAGAAGAGGTTAACTTATTTCTATGAAATCTCATTCTTTTATTAGATACCATTATCCAATACCCACAACTTATTTCTAGTAGGAGAGCTGAAGCTTAGAGAATAGTAAACAGTGCCCATGGTCTCATTGGCAGAAAGTGAGCAGAATGAATGTAGACCTAAGTCTTCCTAAAGCATCTATTGCATCTACTACTGTGTTCCTGTTAGTTGTTCTCGTATTGGACTCACGCATGGTACTTTTAAGACATACATACCCGTTCCCAGCCAGACGTTGGAGGCAGAATTTCTAGAGATGCAGTATTATGTCTCTAAAGGAAACAAGAATGACAAGTTCTTTACGGGTTACAATAGTGGTTAGATTAGAGCTGGCAGTGGGTGGTATCTGAGGGCATTACCTAATGCTGACCTCTAGCATGGCCTCAGTTTGCGTTTGAGGGAAGGCATACATGGTTGGAAGGAGAAGCTGTAATTGAAGGCTTGTAATGGTGATGCTGAGTTGCAGATTCCGTGTGGGAAAGCCTGGTCCCTGTGGTTAGGGCTTGGAGCCTTTGGTTTATTCTAAGAAGGCATACAGCATTTAGTTTGGAACCTCTTTCTGGCTGCATTTTCATGACCAAAGTGAAATTCTCTGAGCTTGGGAAGCATTTGGTGAAGTTAATTTTAATACTGAACTACAGGAGTATTTATCTCTTAAGTTTGAAATGTTTTACTGCCTTTTGCTCAGATTAGTTCAGTTGAGCCAATGAGAGATGGTGTTTAAAACTAATTTAAAAATAGGGTTAATGACTCTGGCTGAAACTTTAATGTCTGCAGTAAAACATGGGATTTTGTAGTAAGCTGCTCTCCCCAAGCTAAGCACAGGATTAATACACACACACACACACACACACACACACACACACTTACATACATACATACATACATACATACATACATACATACATACATACACTTTTCCTATATTCCTATCTTTAAACTTAAGATCTCTACTTATATGAAAGCAAGGTGATTCTTTCTCCTTTCCTTTCTGTCTTCAGTCATACTTGAATTTTCTATCTTAATAAGTTTATTGAGAACTCTTACTTTAGTAGTTGCAAATATTAATAATGAAATATATTTTAAAGGTTCTTTAGTTTATAAAACCATATATTTTAATTGATTCACAGAATAGTAAATTGTGCTTTTTTTCCCTTTATTTCATCCTTCTTTAAAAAAAACCTAAATTGTACTGTTTGATACCTTATTACTGTGTTAAATTCTAGCAGTGTTGGGTGTTATCCTTATTTTTTTAATTCCAAAGGAGAGGCATCCAATATTCTATAGTTATATGTTTTTTATAGGCTTTGGTAATAAGCTTTTATTAGGTTAAGTAAATTTTGTGATCCTACTTACATGTTGGATATCACATTTTAGCAAAAGCTAAATATTAAATTTAATTGATTGTACTCCTTTTTTTCCTTTCCATCTTTTACAGTTCATTTTATTTTATGTGTATTTGTGAGTACCTACATATGTGTATGTGAGTGCCTGGTGTCCACGGAAGCCAGAGAGAAGGTTAGATTTCCAGGAACTAGAGCTACAGACAGTTACTAGTCACCATGATGAGTGCTGGGAACTAAACCCCGGTCTTCATGAAGAGCAGCAAATACTCCTAACTGCCGAGCCATCTCTTTCTCGTTCATTTCTTCCTTCTACCCTTTGTTTCTTTTTAAACTTCTATTGATTGATGATAATGGTGGTGGTGAGGAGGAGGAAGAGGAAGAGGATTTGTGTGCTGTGGCATCTGTGTGGAGGTCAGAGAACAACTTTGTGGAGCTGGCTCTCTGCTTCCAGCACGTGGTCCTAGAGATTGAATTCTAGACATCAGGCTTGTGTGGCAAGTGCTTTGTCCACTGAGCCATCTTATTGGCTCTTTCTTTATTTTCTTAATATGGTAAATTGCATTTATTTAAAAGGTTGATATATAACTAATACCATATAGTTCACCATCTCAAAATATATATATTTAGTATATTTACAAAATTAAACAGTTAGGAGCTATGAGTATAACATAGTGGTATATATCAGCATAAACATGCATAAAGACCTATGTTCAGGTCTCAGCACCAAAAATATTTGTTCAGTCATTACAACTAGTATCAGTATGTTTTCATTAGACCAAAGAGAAATTCCATTACTATTAAGTCAGTCTTCATTTTCTCTTCTCTCATGCCCTGTTGACTTTTCAGTCTGAGTTTGTTTTAGATATTTCAATAAATGTAATTACAAAATATGCTGTGTTTTTATGCTTTTTAAAATTTATTTTATTTTATTTTTATGTGTATATGAGCGTTTTGCCATTTAGATGTGTACCGTGTACATGTCTGGTGCCTAAGGAGGTTGAAGAGAGTATGGGATGTCCTGGAGCTGGAGTTACAGATGGTTGTGGGTGCTGGGGAGTGAAGCTATGTCTGCATTATGCTAAATAATGCAACTTTGTAAAGTTGTCATCTGATCTGCACAAAAATGCCAAGGCATATAGGGAATATTCTTAAATACGGAAACATCTTTCCAATCTTTCCAGCTCTCCTCCCCAGCTTCTCGTACTTAGCATAATGCTTCCAAAGTTCATCCGTTTTATAGCATGGTGAGAACTTCATTTCTTTTTTATCAGTGAACTTCATTATATGAATATACTGCAGTTTATGCATTTATCAGTGAGGGAAGTGTTTCATCAGGTCATCGTTAGAATGTTCTACAGTGGCTACAGAGATGGGGTTTGTGGCCGTGGGCTATTGAAGCCCCAGGAGCATAGATTTGCTTTTTCCCCTTTTGTTCCTCAATCCCCAAGTCAGAGTATATGCCTAGTAAGACTCTATCAAAGTTATTGGCTTTCCTGTGGCAACATCCTGAGCACATGTTGTCTCCTCTAGGCCTTTGCTTACTCTGTTTCTGGAATGCCCTTCCCGTCTCTGCCTAGCTAGTAGCTGTTTAGCCTCAGTGATTTCATCAGTTAGTGTCTCTTCAGAAGGGTAGCTCATTGTTTACATTCATCTAGATTCTGAACAGTAATTGGTGTCCTAGTATGCAAGAGACTTCTCGGGTTGAACAGTGAGCGCATGCCAAGCTGATAAGATCTGGTGTAGTGGCCTGTGTCTTTAGTCTTGGAGGCAGACACAAGTGGATCTCTGAGCTCCAGGCCTGCCTGGCATACAGAGCATGACCTAGGACAGCCAGGGCAACTTTGTCTTGAAAAACTTAAAAAAAAAAGAAAGTAAGTTCTGACCTCAGTCTTCTTGGCTATAGAGTGGAGATGCTCCGTGCTGTCTGCCTCCTGGGCTTGTTGTGAGGAGGCAGTGAGGCAGTGGCCGTGCATATATGAGGGAGATGGTTACTTTTTTCAAGAAGTAATGACAGATTTGGCATTTTTTTCTAGTTCTCGCCTAAATTTTTGCCTTAGGAACTCTGTTTGCTGCAGGGGTTCTAGCTGGTAGTCTACCTAACCTTACATATAATTATAATTCTCTAAAACCTTCTAAGGGATTAGCTTAGACGGAATGTAGAAACAGCCGTTTGAAACAGAAAGCATTTCCAAAGCCCTGCCACATGTCCTATACATTCTAGCTTAGGGTGAGACAGATGCGATAATGTCCTAAGTGACTGCTTATCTGGGGCCATGGTGTAACCCGTAGCCTTCTCTTTCTCAAAGCAGCTGCTGTAGAAGGGAAATTGCCAAGTATATAAATAGCCCAACTCTTAGCAACTGGAGTGTAGGCTAGAGGTTCTTTTGAAGTTACAGAAGAAAACAACCTTTGGGACTAGACCTGGGTTCAAATCACAGCCCTTGCAGCCATATTGATAAACTAGCTATGTTCTGATCTATACACAGGGAGTAGTAGTATTTAGCTTTCTTAAGTCAGCTTGCAGTTCTTTAGCAGTGGTAGAGTAGAAGAATGGAAGGACCGAGGCTCGCTCTTCACTTGCTTGGTAATTAGGCAGGTCTGTGCCACAATCTCTTAGTTTACAAAGGAAAGCTGATCTTCAGGCCTGCGGTGATCACGTACAAAAATATGTATGAAATACCTATTAAAATTATGGCATGTCATCTTGGGAACATCTGGGTACAATATTTTTTTTTCTTTTTTCTTTTTTTCGGAGCTGGGGACCGAACCCAGGGCCTTGCGCTTGCTAGGCAAGTGCTCTACCACTGAGCTAAATCCCCAATCCCTGGGTACAATATTTTTGAGTGCTTGTCATTCTTATAGACTGTTGTGCCATAGAAGCTAGGAGAGCCCTTAAGGTCATCTTGTCCATCTCCTCACCATTTGGATGAGAAAGATATGGTGAGGTGGAGGTAAAAATGACATAGACTTTAGATCTTTGACCCACTCCATACTTTATAGCCTTTTTGGCTCTATATAAATATATATATGCATATTAGATAGAACTTGCCCTTCACAGGAGCTTAATGAAGAGCTAAAATGATAATAATTTTTTTTATTTATCTCACTTCTTTTTTTTTTTTTTTTGGTAGCAAATAAAAAAAAGGAGAAGGAGCGGCCAGAGATTTCTCTTCCTTCAGATTTTGAGCATACAATTCATGTTGGTTTTGATGCTGTCACAGGGGAGTTTACGGTAAGTCCTGGCTGTAAGTCTTAAGAGTTTGGGCTATATGCTATTAGATTCAGCCCTTTCTTGTTTTGCTAAAACTTCTTTCTTTACCAGTGACTTTGCAAGAACACTTTCCTGATCTCAAATTTCTCTTTTCGTTTTCTTGGTTTGATTGTTTGCTTAAATATTTGAGATTGAAAACAAGGCCTTGCACATGTTGTATAAAGCTCTACCAACTGAACTACATCACCAACTCAATCAAATCTTTCTTAAGAGGCCCCATGACAGCGAGTTCGGGTCCGGGGGTCGGCGGGAGCACCAATGCAGGAATAAGTCAGACTCGGCCCCTGCTCTGAAGGCGGTAAAGCCTGGTAAAAGGGCAAATCTCTTAAGGAAGATATAGAAGAAGCTGAGTAAAGTTTGAGGGACCAGGGAAATGGATAATGAACAGGGTTATTTTTGTCTGATATTCTTTCAGGGTCCCCTGAATCCATGCCTTCCTGAAAACATTTCATGTCTTTCTTTAAGGGGATGCCAGAACAGTGGGCCCGCTTGCTTCAAACATCAAATATCACCAAGTCAGAGCAGAAGAAAAACCCACAGGCTGTTCTGGACGTGTTGGAATTTTATAACTCCAAGAAGACCTCCAATAGTCAGAAGTACATGAGTTTTACAGGTACAGAGATTATTTCTCTGGTAATCACAGCAGACGCTCTCACATGCTTATGGGTTAGCAAGAAAAGAGAAAGTGCCAGTGTGATGGCACTCTCACTGAGATGCTTGTTTGGAAGTGACAACCAAAATGGAGACTTGTCTCTATTCTGAAGCTGCATGTATTAATTACTGTTACAATTATGTATTTGTTTGTTTTTTTTTTTTTGTGGGGTGGGGGCATGCATGCCATGGTAAGCAGTTGGAGATCAGCAGACAACTTCCAGGAGTAGGCTCTCTTTCCACTGTGTGGGTTCTTGACTTTGAACTCAGTTCTTCAAATTAGGTAGCAAGTGCCTTTACCCACTAAGTCACCACCAGCCCCCTCCATGTTAGTTTTAAAAAAGCAAAGTATTATATAAAAGGAACATGGACTTCTGTATAGTTATAAAGCATGGACATCTAGTTGTCATTGTTGTTATTTCTAATATCTTTATTTAATAACGTTAATAAGTGTCTTTGAAGTTGCAAGCCCACTTTCTTCTTTAAGAAACTTTTTTTTGAGCTAGTTTGGGCTCGTTTAGGCTTACAACTCATGGTAATCTTTTAGCATCAGCCCTCAGAGTGCTGGGATTACAGGTGTGCCATCATAGGGTGAGTAAAGGACTTAAGTTTTATTGTTTGAATGGAAATCAGGTCAGTAGTAATTATAAATGTTCTTTAATGTACTTTCTGTGTAAGGGATTATGTTTAGAGTGCTTTTAGAAGTGGAATTGGGATTAGACTCAAGTCTTCTCATACTTAGCTCCATATATTTTCAAGTACTAAATGCCTATAATAATTTTACTTGTATCATGTCCTTCCATAGCAGAGATATTTTTCTTTTTCTAGGCTAAAGATGTATTAAAGACCCATATTTCTGTAAACTTGTCTTCTTTATAGCACCTTAAGAGTCCTAAAGCATAGCTCTGCATTGTGGTGCATTCTTGTAAAACCAGGTAGATAGATGTGATACAGGAGGATTAGGAATTAAATATCATTCTTTGCTACCCAGCAGGTTCAAGGCCAACCTTAGCCAAATGAGACTTTGTCTCAAAAGCAAACCAAAACCTCAAACCAAACAAAACAAAACCCACAACACACCAAAAAACGAGGGGGAAAATAGAACATTAGACTAAGAAGTACATATATACCAACTCTTCACTGTTTGCAGATATGAAACACAGAGGTGGCCTTTGTAGTGTGCCTGAATTAGTGTCAGGCCTAGACTCTTGTGTCTTAGTCTGGTGCTCTTTGTGTCTGCGGCCTTCATCAAAGGCAGAACTGTTGGAGAAGGTGAGAGCCAGGATGAACTAGCTGACTTTGAAAGACGGTTTCCCCAGCCAGTATCTGGCTCGTATCAAAGGGTATACAGATGGTCGGATGATGGACTGCAGCTTCTCCCATGATGCCACAGTAGTGCTCAGGGGAGGCCATGCGTCTTCCCAGCAGCATTTCCTTCCCCTCATCTGTCCCCACTGGGTCTGTCTGTCTTTTTCTTTTGAAAGATTGGATCATTCTGAGGAAGAACTGGGGTGAGAGGTTGCTAAGTAGCTAAGTTTTCTAGTAAGTCAGGAAATCGGAACTTAAAATATTAGGGACTTTAATACAGAGACATCATATTGGAAGCTCTTTTCTATGTACATGTATACATCTATAAGGAAGTTGCATGTATGCATATGCATTATTGACCCTGTGGACTTCATATGTGGTTGAAATTATAGACCCTTTAAGTATTTCAGGATGAGTATGTATAGCTATGCACTTTCATGTAATTATATATATGGCCATCTATGTATGCATGTTTAGATTTATAGTTTAAATAATTATTGTATTTCCACAGATGCAAGTACCTACTTTTGTGTATTAACATAGACAGATGTGTATGTACACACGTGCGTGTGCTCACAATTAAGATAATACCATGTTAGTTTGTGTATGCTCTCATGTGACTTATCTATAGGGATTGTCAGGGCAAAGATTTACTAACCCCATTTTACAAATTAGGTTTTAAAAATTATAACTTACTCATTATGATGCAAATGATATGTTTCTTATTTTTATTTACTTTTTTGGAGACAGGATTTCATATATTCATGTTTGGCCTCAACCCCAGAGAGATCCTTTTGCCTATACCTCCTGAGTGCTGGGATTAGAGCCATTGAAGGCATGTGCCAGCATACTAGCTTTGGAAGCGTGTTTTTAATTTAGGCCTCTAAACACTCTGGTCTCTATTACCCACAACTCTAGCTTCCTCCTCGCTCTACCCCAACACTGAATTTTTAAAAAAATGTTGGTAGTTACTGTGATAATAGATTCCCTATGCCGGGTAATGTTAGGGAGAAGGTAGACCAGATTGGCATCTCGTCCAAGTTTTAGCTCTACTTTGACACTAACTTATAAAACCCTATACCCGTGTTTTCTGCCTTTGTGAACTAGTTTTCTCATTCATAAAAATAATGTTTGAAAGCACCTTCTACTCTTGGCACTCTGTGCTTTAAAATTCAATTTTGATCTATGGAAATTATACAGAGTCTTTAAAAAGAGAAATGTTTATTGAAAATATTCTATTCATATGTGTACATGCACCCAGATTTGCTTGCCTTGCACATGTATGTAGTCAGAGGACAATTTACAGAGTTTGTTTTCTCCTTATACTGTGTGGGCCCTGTGGATTTAACTTGGGTCATCAGGTTTATGTGACAAGTGCCTTTATCTGCTGAACCATCTTGCTAGCCCCACATTCTTGGTTTTGTTTGTTCGTTTTTGTTTTTTATGTTGTCAGAAGCATATTTTTAACTATAATGCCTAGTTCTCAAAAAGGCTAGGAGTATTGGTTAGAGGTAGTGCAGTAAGATATAGTTTTGCTCACTAGGCTGATACCATTTTGTGTTTTGAAAAAGTATGATTTCTCCAGGGTTTAACCATTTAGAATGTTTTTGTTGTTTTGTTTGTAGATTTTTCACTTTTTATTTTGTACATATGAGTTTCACCTGCATATATGTCTGTGCACCATGTTCATGCATGGCATCTGGGGAGTCTAGAAGACTGGGTCAGATTTCCTAGAAGTGGAGTTAAAGTTGGTTATCAACCACCTTAGGGGTGCTGGGAACCCTACATTGGTCATTTGCAAGAGCAGCAAATACTCATAATTGCTGAGTAGTCTTTCCAGGGAACAGGGTATGCTTTAAGAACATATTGTCATAAACCACCTTACTTCCTCCTTTGTGGATCCTCTATGTGCTGTAGAGCTGTAGAGCCAAAAAGCCATACCAACTTTTTTTTTTTTTTTTTTTAATGTAATAGAACTGGGATCTTGGCCTTTCTTTGGTCTGGGTTCTTGATGACAGATATGTCAGATTTGATAGAATCTTTTCTGAATCCCATCGATGATGAACTGGCAAATAAATTTTTAGGATTTAAAGAACCAAATTAAAGACAGCAATGGATCTTTAAACTTTTTTTTCCTCCTTTTTGTTAAAATTTCTTATGGGTCTCTTTCATCAAGTCTGAGATATTACTGGTTATAAGATGACAATTATTTTATATACCACTCCAAGTCGGTGACCTTTCTTAAATGATGATCGTCTGTTGCTGGTTCCTCAGGCACATGTGTACTTGTGTGTGTAAAGGTCACAGGACAGCCTTGGGTATCACTCCTCAGGCACTGTCCATGTGTCGCTCACTGACCTGGAACTGGGATTTTAATCATGTATCACCGCATTCAGTTTGTTTCTTTGTTTACATCCTTGCATTTGCACACTAGCACTCTTCTTACTGAGCTAGCTCCCAGCCTCCAAAAGATCCTTTCTGAAAGCTGAAACTATAGGTTGGTCATGATTTATGTGAGTAACATAGCATGGATTCCTTCCCTTTATCTTAGAACGTAGGAAAACTCTCAACCCTTGAAAACTCCTGATGTGAATACTGTTACGGCCTGGTATTTAGATTAGATCAAAATTTAGATTTCGAATCATCTATTTAACCTGTGTACATGCTGGGCAAAGTACTTAACATCTCTGAACTATATTACAGTGACTATAATAATAATACTCAGAGCCATAGTGAAGATTAAAGAAGACCATGATAAGGGGTATTGTGCTTAGCATGGCTTCTGTTCAAGGACTGATCATGCTGTTACTATTATCTGAAGCTGGCAAGTGTTTGGTCATAGCACCTTAGCACTTAGAAAAGCATTAGCTATACTTGTTTATGAAACTTCTCTCTCTATCTCTTTTTTTTTTACAGATAAGTCAGCTGAAGATTATAATTCTTCTAATACTTTGGTAAGTCTGTGCTTCCTCCATTCTGAAATAAGCGGGTATGGAAGTAAGGTTCAGGACAGTGTGGTAGAAATAGCCTGGCTTCAGAGACACTCATTTTGGTCACTGCCATGCTTTAGATTCTCTATCTACAGAAAAAGAACTGGAGTGGTTAGCTGTTATCCCTATTTGACCGTATGTTTCTTCCAGCTTTACAGCGCTGTAGAAATTCCAACCTTGTGGCCTGAGATGTAGCTTTTAGTCTGTTTCCTTTGTAGGTTTGAACATTAGAGATCCAGTTTGTCTTTCTGTGGTTGAGATTTTTCATCAGTAAAATGGGAATGATACATTCTTCCTTACCTGGATGTGTTTCCAGACAACTGAATTTAGGAGGAATCTCCTTTCTCTCATCAGTAAGGCCCTTATCTGGAGGGAGTAGATTCTATTTATTTAAGAACATTCATTGTGCCCTCTGAGGCTATAATGGTGTTCTGTAACTTAAAGGATTGTTAAAGGAATCATTGAAGAATTGGCTGGGAAGTATACCTAGAAGACCTTAAAAAGTCCTCCTGTGTCCTTTGTTTTAGAAGTTGCTTTTTTCATGGAAATATGAATAAGAAATGAGATACTGATATCTTTGAAAAGGTCATAATAAATAAGCTGTGATATATGGGAGAATATTGTTTTATATATGGGGTATTGTCTCTTACAGAGAACTGTTTATAGCCAGGCTTGGCGGCCAAGCCTGTAATCCCAGCTACTTGACAGTCTGAGGCAGGAGAATGAAAGTTTAAGTCCCACTTGGGCTGTAGCTGTGTAAAGTGAGTTCAAGACCTGCTGGAACTACTTCAGAAATGGTCTCAAAACAAAAAGTTAAAAGATGGCCGAGGGTCCAGGTGAATGGCAGAGTACTTGCTTGTCATGTGAGAAGCTGTAGGTTCAATCCCAAGAACTTCAGAAAATTAAAAAAGAAGGCGTTTACAGCAAATTGATTTATTAAACATTTACAGAAACCTCTATTCTCTGCCAGGTCTTTTGACAGTGTCCTAGCCTTGCAAAGGATAAGAAGGCATGTGCAGTACAGTTCATTATGCTATAAACCCCGTGAGGTCAGGGGCCGTATTTGTCTTACTAATAGCTCTGTCTTTGGGATGCAGCAGATTCTGACATTTGCTAAACATTTATTGAGTTAAAGATTGAGTATGTTGGTGAAAGTATCTCAATGGTAACATCTATGCTGAATGAGGTACTTAGCGTAAGAAGTAGATGAAGAAATTTCAGATAGAAAATTATATGCATGGGGAAAGAGGTTCACAAGGCATGTATATTCTGGGAACTGCTAGTAGTTTGATATGTCTGGATGTAAAAATGTGCCGGAAGAGAGGTTGGCGGTGAGGAGGCATAGTAAAGTAGGCCAAGACACGTAGGAGTTTGGCTTTGTCTAAAAGCTAATGAAAAGCTTAGAGGGATTTTAAACAGGGAGAATAGTAATATATAACACACTACTGAGCACTGTCAAACCTGCTGCCAGCAGGCAGAGCCATTTGTGCTCTTGGCAAGTATAGAAGGTACCAGTCTGGTCCTCTGCAATGTATCGGGTCCTTTTTATTCATTATCTCTTTTATTTTTCACGCGTGTAGTGAAGCAGATTGCTACCCTTGTTTTATAGATGATAAGACTGAGCTAGAGAAAGGTCAATGTCAGTACACGTAGGAGTCCCACTCTGCCCTGCTCTCTTAGTCATGCTGATTTGCAACAAATGGAAGAGATAGTGATTTAAAAATGGGGAAAGTATTTGCAGATGCACTGTCTTTGAAAAATGAATTATTGATCAGTAAATTATTGAAGAAAAGCCTGAACAAAGTGGAGTTGTGGTCTGTGAGTTAAGTGTCTTTACACTTTTGTAAAAAGAGTGGCTGTTACCTATTACTGAGTGGCCACTCTGTGCCAGACGTGGTGTTAAGATCTTCATCTTTAACATAATTAATCCTTATAATTAATTACCTTGGGAAGGAGGTACTGTTGTCCTTATTTCCTGGACAGATAAACAGATCTGAATAACTCACCAATAAGAACCTAGTTAGAAACCAGTTGTGCAAGCCTGTGCTCCCAGCAGTTGGGAGGCAGAGGTAGTGGGATCAGGAGTTCAAGGTCATTCTTGGCTACATAGTAATTAGACTGGCTTGGGTGACGTGAGACTCCATCTCAACAAGCACTGGACATAAAACCACATAAAAACCAGAATCTTCTGACTCTCCCAGTCTAGGGTTATTCATTGTGTCAGGGAACAGAGGACATAGGACAGGTCTTATAAAGGCGACTACAGTAAGGCAACAGCTTTGTTGTTAGTGTGGGAGAAGGGCCCTGTGGCTCATGCCATATGGCTTCCATAGAGGATAACACCTGCTCGGTTTAGTGTCTACAAGTAGAACAACTCACACTGTCAAGGACAGCCGTAATTGAGAGCATTTCCCTTATATGTCCCTGTTTTATATTTCCTTATTTGTACGTAATCAAGGATATGATTTTATCATTGTAGCATATCATTGATTTCTCTATTGGTTTTATACATATTGTTGTATTTCATTCATGAAATAATTAAGCAGAATTACTATCTCCCTGCTATAGATTAAGAAAATGTGGCACAGAAAAATCGTGAGTTGCTCCCTCCTATTGAATTAATAGTAAAAGTCAGTTAAAACAAATTCCATTCCCCTGAACATTCATGTATTTACTCATTTCATAAGCATTTCCTCAGCATCTTCTTTGTGCCAAAGCACAGGCAACATAAAAATTAATGTGCACTCTCCTAGACCTTGAGAGAAATTTTAATGGCAGATGAAGGAGATAGGAGCCAAAAGAGAAGGTTGCACGAGTAATGTGCTAAGGCGCCATGTTTGATTTATGATTCATTCTTTCTGATAGTTGAGAAAGTTTACATACTGGGTCCTAAAGGTTTGCTCATTTAACTAACATGATCTTGTAGAGCTCTTTCAGCTCTAAACACTTATCTGTGTCTAGATTCTGACTCTTAAGATTCTATGGCATTTTTATGGCTGATTCTTATTTATAGAATTCATATCAGCCAGGTATGGTGGTGCATATCTGTAGTCATCTTCAGGAGGCCGAAAGAGGACAATTATAAGTTCCAAGCTAGTGTGGACTGCATAGCCTGACCCCATCTTAAACAAGAGAATGTATATATTGTGTGATAGGTTCTTTAGGTGCTGGTAACAGCTTTGCTCCTAATCTCACAAGTTCGTGATAAACCAGAACATATAAAAAGGATGTGTAACATTGTATGCACTCATTGATAAGTGGCTATTAGCCCAAATGCTTGAAATTGCTCTAGATGCACAGAACACATGAAACTCAAGAAGGATGACCAAAATGTGAATGCTTGACTTCTTCTTTAAAAGGGGAACAAGAATACCCTTGGCAGGGAATAGGGAGGCAAAGTTTAGAACAGAGGTTGAAGGAACACCCATTCAGAGCCTTCCCCACATGTGGCCCATACTTATACAGCCACCCAATTAGATAAGATGGATGAAGCAAAGAAGTGCAGGCCGACAGGAACCGGATGTAGCTCTCTCCTGAGAGACACAGCCAGAATACAGCAAATACAGAGGCGAATGCCAGCAGCAAACCACTGAACTGAGAATAGGACCCCCGTTGAAGGAATCAGAGAAAGAACTGGAAGAGCTTGAAGGGGCTCGAGACCCCATATGAACAACAATGCCAAGCAACCAAAGAGCTTCAGGGACTAAGCCACTACCAAAAGACTATACATGGACTGACCCTGGACTCTGACCTCATAGGTAGCAATGAATAGCCTAGTAAGAGCACCAGCGGAAGGGGAAGCCCTTGGTCCTGCCAAGACTGAACCCCCAGTGAATGTGATTGGTGGGGGGAGGACGGTAATGGGGGGAAGATGGGGAGGGGAACACCCATATAGAAGGGGAGAGGGAGGGATTAGGGGGATGTTGGCCCGGAAACTGGGAAGGGGAATAACAATCGAAATGTAAATAAGAAATACTCAAGTTAATAAAGATAAAAAAAAATTAAAAAAAAAAAAAAGGATGTGTAACATAGTGTCAGGTAAAGCTAGGTAATAAGGAATGGGCAATGCTTTCCTGTCTGAGGGGTAATGTAACAAAAGCCTGTTTATTAAGGGCTTATTAAGAGTCCAGAATATAAAATAAGTGCAATTATTTTGGAGTTTGGCTAGAATAAACTATTTTAAATAAAAAATATATATGGATGTGCATTTTAGTATAAGTTCAAGTCTTATTCCCGTTCCTTTAGGAAGAAACAGGGTAATGAACTGAATTCATGTGCTCATCTTTTGTTAGCCGAAAGATATATTTCAAGAAAGACAGTATTCCAAAACAAAACACAGGTCACAACCTAATCATTGTGAAAAATTCATAAAAGATACAAAGCCTGTTAGGAGGAGTTCAGAAGCAGTTACATGGCACATGCCTGAAATTCCAGTACAGGAGATGGTAGTAGGGATTACGGCTAGGGCACCTATGAGAGAACACAAACACTAGGAGAAGATTTCTACCACAGATGTAAAGACAGGGAAACAGCCCTGCAGCTGAAGGAAATACTATTTACTTTTTTGGATGTATTTTATTTATTGATGATTTCATTTTGATTCAATGTAACATGATCATACTCACTTTCAACACCATCTTCTCAGTCCTCTCCAGGATCTCCCAAAAATCTACCTCCCACTTTCATGTCTTTTCCTTTTGTATTCAAAACCTGCTGAGACCAGTTAGTGCTGCTTGACTAGAATGTTTGATTGATCTTGTTGGCTTTAGTGCAGATCTTGTGTTGGAAACTACAGCTACAGTGAGCTCATGAATGCAAGTGGTACATCATATCTAGAAGACAGCATTTTACAGCTCTCCTCTCTGTCCTCTGACTTTTAATATTCTTTCCACCTCCTCTCTGCTACAGTTCCAGTTGTTACCGAGCCGAGCACTCACTGATGGGTGACTTATTCTCACCAGTTGAACAGTTTATGAGTCTCTACATTAACTTGCCCACTGTAGAAAGAATTGTCTGGTTACGGCTGAGAAGCACTAGTCCATAAGTGTAGACTAGTCCATAAGTGTAGACTAGACTAGTCCATGAGTGTAGACTAGTCCATGAGTGTAGATGTAAATATTTAGGAGGCAGTTTGATAGCAATAGCAGTAGGTCTTCACTGTGGCCTGTGACCTCCTGAGCCGGGGGCTGGTGACCAGGTTCACAGTGCCAGGTGGGGGTTCCTTCCTGTGAAGAAAATACTTTTAAAATCCTGCATCTCAAGAGGAGGGTTCTCACACTTTTTAATACCCGGAGAACTCTTCCCTTATATGCCTTTTTCATCCTATGTTATCCTAAAGAAAGATTTGCCAGGAACCTCTTCTCTGTAATGCACATATTAAATCATTCTTAAAATGTAAAAATATAATAAATCAAACATTAAAGGACAATTACACATAAGTTCAGTGTGAGAATTTGAAAATAAGGGGCAATGAGCACAAGTTAGGAAGACAAATTAGAGAACAGAGAGTGGAAGAGAAAAAACAACTATGACACACACATACTCAAAGGAAAAGAAATACAACAGCTCCTCAGGGGAAGAAAGCATGAGTAGGGACTAGAGAGACGGCTCAGCGGTTAAGAGCACTGACTGCTCTTCCAGAAGTCCTGAGTTCAATTCCCAGCAACCACATGGT
The DNA here is from genome assembly GCF_011064425.1 of Rattus rattus. Taxonomy (NCBI): domain Eukaryota; kingdom Metazoa; phylum Chordata; class Mammalia; order Rodentia; family Muridae; genus Rattus; species Rattus rattus. Next base: position 96,184,138 of record NC_046155.1, read on the forward strand.
GGCTCACACCCATCTGTAATGGGGAGCCTATGCCCTCTACTGTGTCTGAAGACAGCGACACTGTACTCATTAAATAAAGAAAAGCATGAGTCTTCAGATGAAAGGCCTGTCAATAACCAGGTCACATATTCAGAGACCAAAGATAGAAAAATTTTAAAAGCCTCTTTAAAAAATTGAGCCAGTGTAGAGCCAGTGTAGAGCCAGTGTAGAGCCAGTGTAGAGCCAGTGTAGAGCCAGTGTAGACATTGGTATCAGACTACTTGTTAGCAGTGGTAGATAAAGGAGTGGTATCCTTTGAGGTGTGAGGAAAATTATAGAGTCATAAATCCTATACCTAATAAAATGAGCAGTTGATCCTGTCAAAATAAAGACATGTTTGGACATGTGAAGATGGGGGTTTAAACATACAGATCATCTTTGAGAAGTTAAACATTGCATAATAATAATTAACCCACAGAGATTAAGAATATTCATTTAAAATTTATCATTTTTATCCAAATTTACATTAAAAAGTTCAGTTGTTAGTATATAGGCATTCAGCTAGCCTGCCCTCAGGAACCTAACAATTGCTTACAACATGACCTTACCACATGACCCTCTCACCACATGACCTGCTGTAGGCCAGATGTGACAGGTGTGTGCTGAGAATAGAAGTGCTTGCTGGCCACTTGGCAGCTCTCTCTCTGTTCTCAGAGTCCTTCTATCCGTTCTCTTTGGGCTTCTCCATCTCTCTCTGTGGCCCCTTTCTCTGCCCTCATGGTTCTGCTCCTGACTGCCTGTCTACATGTCCACTTGTCTGCTTCTGTCATTTTGTTGGTCCTCACTCCTCTCCCTTCCCCCAATAAACCTCTTTTACACCAGGTCCTGTGCATGGAGTAATTTCCCAGGGATCCTGGCATGGGCCCATCAAAATTACCCACCTTGCTACATTGTATTTCATAAAACCAGTGGGACTAAAAACCATCAAATAGATAACACTATTTCCTAGCCTTCTCTTCACCATTGTCTTGGCAATCCTGATTTGGTATTCTATTTTCTGTAATTTTTTTATTATTATTACTTCTGACATTTGGTAAAGCACATCTACTGGTAGCTTTGAGAAAGTAAGTAGGAAGTAAATAGTTAATGTTGTTTGGATCTTGGAATTGGAGTTTCTATTTCTGTTTCCTCATATTTTATTAATACTGATTACAGAATTCTAGGTTGATAATTTTTTATCAGAATTTGGAAAAATACTTTTTTGTCATTTACCTAAAGTACTACTAAACCCAAAGCCATTATTATTTTTGCTTTTTTATATAGTTTTTTTTTGTCACCTGAAAAGCTCATAGGATCCTAACTAACATTCTTGACTTTCAGGATTATATAGACATTTTCACCTTGTGTTATGAAAGGAGCAAATACATTTATTACGAACTCTTTCAACATGGATGCTCCAGCTTTCAAGTACTGGGGAATATGTTTGGATTGTTTTCTTTATTTCTTCCCTCATTTTCTTTGTTCTCTTTTTTCTGGAATTCCTTTGATGGGGACGGGGGGCTTTCTTCATTTTTCATTATACATATTGAGTTTTATTTCTACTGCATGTTTAATTTCCAAATGCATTTTCATTTAAAAATTTAACATTGTATTTTGTGTCTAGAATTAGTATTTGCTTAATGATATACTTTATTTTTATTTTTTCCTTCCTATTCAGCCTGGTTTGTGTGTGTGGGTGTGCATTTTGTTTGTTTTCTGGGTGGTTCTTTTTCTTAATTGTTTTGGGTTTTTTTTCTCCTTTATTTTAGTTTCATATTTAAAATTCTTTGGAAGCCCCTCACATTTATGATTAAGATACTAAAACCTTAGTAGAATTTAAGCTCAATTTAAGGTCAGTGATTTCAGTAATTTATCGTTTCAGAACCACCTCCGTAATTGAGACCTTTTATTGGTGAGCATCATGATAGGATAGTGCATTAGTTACTTTTCTCTTGCTGCTGTTATACAGCTCCATAGCCAAGCCAACTTATAGAAGAAGGGTTTATTTGGGGGCTTACAAAGAGATAGGCGTCCATGACCACCATGGCAGGGGGGTGGGTGGGCACTGGAGCAGCAGCTGAGAGCTCACATTTACACACAGGAAGCAGAGAATATATAGGTAATGTCACTCGGCCTTTGAAGCCTCAAAACCTGTATTCTGTCAACAAGGCCACGCCTTCTAATTCTTCCCATATGGGGGACAAGGCATTCAAATACAGTCCAGATCATTTAGAAAAACCCTTCATATTTTCTTTTTAGAATTTTTCTTTAGGGTTCTAGGTCAGACCCAGGGAAGAATCTTGTCAGTTTTCTTTGTTGATAAAGTTCTGACTACAAGAGTAGTTACCGAACTGTTTCCCACAGGCTTGTCCTCATTTTTCATTCCCATCAGCAATTATGAGGGTTCTAATTACCCCCTCTTGTTTTCTCTCTCCTGATTATAGTCATCTTGGTACATGTGAAGTAATATCTTATTGTGGTTTTATTTGCCTGTCCAGATGAGTAATGGCTTTGAGCATCTTTTTATTGGCCATTTCTATTGTGTTTCTAGACAAGTTTCTTACCTGCTGTTGATAACTTTATTTCTTTCAAGTTTATAAAGATGTGTTTTCATGGCCCAGCATTTCTGCTGTGGGAATAGTGACTCGTGTGGTTGAATGTTTCTTCTGCATATACTGGATGGGGTGTGAAGGTCAAATTGAATGTGTTTTCTGTCTCTTTTCTTAGGTTCCTAATTATTGAGAGGGAAGAAACGGAATTCCTAAGAATAATTAAAATCTCTCTGTACAATATAATTATTTCTTGCCTTCAACATGTCATTTATTGCTTTACATAAGATAACTTTTTACATAAATATTTTATAATCATATGTTGTATGATTTTGTTTATAAAATTATTATTTCAATTGTTTTTACTTCTTACACATTATGAAACGACCTTCTTGATGCTAGTAGTATTTCTGTGTCTCTGTCTGTGTGTCTGTCTGTGTGACTGTCTGCCCGCCCACCCACCTGCCTGTCTGTCTCTTCGCCCCTTTCATTTTCTCTCTCTGCTGGGATTAAACTGGGATTAAGTCCTTCATATGCTAGGCAAGTGCTCTACCATTGCGGTACATCTCCACATGCTGATGTGTCTATAAAATGTTTGCTTTAGTTTCTATAACCCACTGCACTCTTTTATAACTTCTGTTTTTATGTACATATTTTCTGGTTGTTTTGCCTTAAACTTAATGTAGGAAACATGTTTATAGTGTGGCAATTGACTTGATATTTAACAGAATTATTATGTTTGGATTTTTTTCCATTTGCTTCCAGTTTTTCATGTGAATCTTGACTTTAATTCTTCCTCTGCTTTGTGTTGAAAAAAATTTTTTTAGTGTGTGTGCATATGTAGTATGTTCATCCCTGCATGTTCATGTGGAAGCCAGAGGTTGATGCCAGTTTTCTCCTGTCACTCTCCACATTTATGAGAGAGGGTCTCTTATTAACCATGGAGCTCAACGTTAGTGTTAGACTGGATGTTCAGCAGGCCCCCTGGATTCACCCTATAGTTCTGTGTTAGAGATACAAGAAGACATGTCTGGGTGCAGCAAGACACTCCTGACTGTGCTGGTTGGTTTTAGGTCAACTTGTCGTAAGCTAGAGTCATTGGAGTTCAAAGATCCTCAATGGAGAAAATGCCCTTCAGAGGCATGTTCTTAATCAGTGACTTATGAGAGAGGACCCAGTGTGGCATATTTGTTTTACCTCTTTTATCAGGTTCTCTTACCACTCTCCCTTCTCTACCCTTACCCCACCACAATTCCCTTCTAATTCCCCAACACTAGGTAGGAGGGAAAGAAGGTTAGAGGGAAAGGGCATAGACCTCATTACACTACGTCCAGCTGATTAGGGACTTCTTGTTTCTTGGGGCTAGCCCAATCTTCATCATCAGGAAACCTCCAGCTTCTCACCTAACTGCAGCAACAGCAACCAGGAGCAGCCGGAGGAAGCAGCAGCTGCCTACGTCTTGGCCTACCTCCCACCCTTCTCAGGGCTCTTACATCATACCCTCTCCAGAGTCCCCAGAATTAAACTATCTGCAGCTGGCAAAGATCACCCCACCCACCCACCCCTTGCCCCCAAGAGCACACGGCAATCATAGTTAACAGTTGTGGACAATTTGAAGCAACCCCATATCCCAGACCTAGGATTAAAACAAAAAACGTGCATATAACAACTGGGCTTTTAAAGAAACCAAATAGCCCAGTCCATTGCACTGGTGGATGATGCCTTCCTTGGGCTGAAGGTTCTGGGTTCTATAAGAAGGCTGACTCAGCCAGTGAGCAGCTCCCCTCTATGGCCTGTGCATCAGCTCCTGCCCAGTTTGAGTTCTTGTCCAGATTTCCTTTGGTAATGAACAATAATTTGAAGTGTAAGCCAAGTAAATAAACCCTTTTCTCCCCAAGTCACTTTGGTAATGGTGTTTTATCACAGCAGTGAAAACCCTGGCTAGGAGACTGCCTTTTTATACCTCTGATTCTTGGTTTGTGCAGTAAGTACTTTCCCCAGGGAGCTATCTTCCAATCCCTTAAATAAGTACTTGTATTATTATATTTCTTAAAGCTATGAAGATGGCTTAGTCATTTGCCATTAAAGCATTGGGACCTAAGTTCAATTCCCAGGACCTACATGGTGGAAAGAAAAAGCAAATTCTTAAAGATTGTCCTCTGACTTCCACATGTAGTCTGTGGCCCAAAAGTCCTCTATACTAAATAAGTCAATGTAATCAAAATGATTTTTTTGTTGTTACTCTGGGAATTACATTATATATTTTAATTATTGTACTGTACTTAATTTTCTTTAGAATTCAGATTAATGTTAACTAAGATCCCGTAATAAAGTCTGCCCTTCTTTTTTTTTTTTTTTCCGGAGCTGGGGACCGAACCCAGGGCCTTGCACTTCCTAGGCAAGCGCTCTCCCCCTGAGCTAAATCCCCAACCCCAAGTCTGCCCTTCTTTACTTCTTCTTTGAGCTCTGTTGCCTTTCATTTATATATACTTAAAAATACTTCTTTAAAGGAATACACTCTACATATTAGAAGCCCAACAATGCAATATTGTAGATTTTGCTTTATACAGTCTTTGTTTATAAAAGAGAACAACAAGATTTGTTGGGCACCTTTAATCTTAGCAATTAGGAAACAATCAGGCAGATCTCTGTAAGTTCGAAGTTACCTTGGTCTACATAGCAAGTTCTAGGACAGTTCTAGAGCTATATATAGAGAGACCTGTCTTAAACAAATGACTATATGTATATATATTATATGTGTGTATATATAACATATATATTAATATTACATATAACAGGTTGTATATTATATCAATATATTAATGTGCTACATTCTATATAATATTAACATTATAATGTAATATCTATTATATTACACACAATATATAATACATGTATGATATATATTATATATTATTGGATGTTTATATGATACCTGTTATATATTATATAATAAAAAAGAACAACAAGAAATTTAAAAATGTATATTTTTAGAATATTTCTTATTTATTTACTTTTTATTTCCTCTGCTCCTTATTTTAACTGGTGGATTTGAGTTACCATTTGATGTTATTTCTTTTCAGTCTAGTGGAATTTTTTTATATATAGCATTAGTTGCAAGTAAGATATGCTAACAAATATTTTCTGGCTTGTTTTTTTAACTGAAAATGTGTCTTCATTAAAAATGTTTATTTCTTTATTTTTATTTATGTTGGGGATGTGTGCACATGCCCATGTGGATATGTGTAGGGGGTGGTAGTCGGGACAGTTTCCAGGAGATGGTTCTTTCCTTCCACCCTTTGGGTCCCTGAGAGCAAGCTCAGGTTGCTGGGCTTTGTGGCAGATACCCTTACTTGTGGATACATTTCTCCAGCCCTTATCTCCATTTTTAAAAGACAGTTTTATTGTATATAGATTTCATGATTGGTAAGTTTTAAAATTTTTAGCTCTTAGAATATATCATCCTATTGCCTTCTGGTTTCCACTGTTTCTTTTACAGTTTTTTTTCTTGAGATGGCATCTTACTATGTAACCCTGTCACTCTCCTTCCCACCTCCTCCTTTCCCCTCTTTTCTCCTTCTTTCCCCTCAAATTATGTAACTCTTCCTTCACATTCCTCATGATAACATTTTAGATCAAGAAGATGACCTATTGCCTATGGTCATCACAACTAGGTGCTTATATGCTTATATGCTTAACACTGTCAGATTTGTAAGTTTTGTGCTGTATTATGATCCATTTTTATTATGTATGAAATTGCAATTTCCTTAGTATATCAAATGTTCAGTCTTTCTGAATTCTTCAGTTTGTCACATGTCGTTGGGACTCTTGGTTTTCCTTTCTCAGGAGCTTCAGATGGTAGGCGGGAGGAGTCCTCACCCTCTGGCTCTGTCTTGTGATGGTGACCTACTTCAGAACTTGTGCCATCTTTTTTCATTTTCATGCCTTTGATAACAGAATCTATCATAGTGTTCGAGGCAAATATGTGAAATTTATGTCAGTTTATCTGAGAAATCCATATTGCCTTTCTGGTCACACTAAAACCATAACAAAAACCGCTGCTCATGTCTTAGTGCCACTTACCTTGAGTCTGGTTATTTTGTTTAGCTTTAGTACAGTTTGCATGGGAAAATCAAGTTGCTGCAGATCATTAGCGAATCTAACTAGTGATACTAGGAAAGTTCATTCTGAGATAGGATTGAAGCTTAGTGAAAGAGCACCCAGCCTGGGGAGAAACCATTGACGAACCTTTTTAGAATGAAAGATCCTAATGTCTGCACCTTGACTGAGGCTGGACCTGCCACATTCATACCTATGACATAATAGGTTCAGGGGTTTGGAAGAAGGAAGTCGGGAATGCTATTTAGACTTCAAGTTACTATATTAAGAAGAACAAAGAATTACAGTGATAAACTATAGGAAATTAAATACTGTTAATTTTTTTCTTTACACGTATTTTCTGTTCTTAATAAAGAGTAAAATTCATAGAATAAGTAGAAACTGAACATGGCTTTGAGTATTTGATTATATAAGGCAGGTAAGGAAACTATAAGCTGGCTTATTATTCTTTAGTCTTTAGGTGGGAAAAGGAAGCTTCCAAAGTGAGCGGATAGTCATGGCTAAAAGAGAAGGAAGCTTACTGAGACAGCTGACTGCCCAAAGGCCTTGGTTGATGAGTTTTCATAAGGGGTATCAGAATTGAGAACCTTCTAAAGAACTGGCAGACCTGGGATCTGGAGTTCTATGTCCACTGGACCAGTTGATTTTGTTCTTTCTGCATAGAATGTGAAGACTGTGTCTGAGACCCCAGCAGTGCCACCAGTGTCAGAAGATGAAGATGATGATGACGATGCTACCCCACCTCCAGTGATTGCTCCACGCCCAGAACACACAAAATCTGTGAGTCTGTGGGGATCTTGAAGGCTATATGATTCATTCAGATAAGGGGCGGCAGAAAGTAAGGAGGTAGTGGCACTACGGCTAGGAGTCTGATGTGTAGGGAGGGGTCCATAGACTAGTGCTGATGTAGTCATTGAACTACGTTTTCCCCCAACTCATGTTTTGAGACTGAATCTTACTGTGAAATCCAGGGTGGCTTTGATTCATAGTGATCCTCCTGCCTCACTCTCCCAAGTGATAAGATTACAACAGACTACTATGCCCAGCTGAACCACCTGTTTTGACCACTTTCTGTATGACTAAAGAGATGTAGTGTTTGTTTTTTCAGCTATTCCTAAAGTTTTCCAGGTAATTGGTGTTTATACCAGTCTAACCTTGATTTACTTACCGGTTTCTTTACAGATAGGCTAGGAAGTTATATAGAATTAATACATTTCACTTTCAGAATAAAATAAATTATCCCAGTTTCTTAGGAAACAGCAAATTGCCAGAGATACTTTCTTTTGTCTTGAATATGCAGTGGTCAGCCTCTCCAGCATCTTTGATAATCCTGAAAGACCTGAGAGAGTTTATAAATATACATTAGTGCTATTAATATGCTGGACATTAAGAGTGCCGGATACTGGTAGCGATTTCTCTTTTAACCTCCTTTGAGGTCCCTGCATTTTAGAATAGCCACACTTCCCTCCTTCTGCACTTTGCCCAGTCTGCAGGTTTGCCTTTTGATTTAGCATCATTGAACAGTGATCTCCATCCGATGATACTCTGAAACACTACTCATGTTTGCTTTGGCTTTTTATTATGAGAACTCCATAATGACAGAACATCTAGGACTTAAGCTCAGTGCTGATTAAATGACTCATGTGAGGTGCTGTGGAGGAAATCCATTTAGATGGCCTATCTCTTAGCCTAAGAACTTATAAATAGAATATGGATTTCCTTGTCTGTAGGTCACAAAGTTACCTTAAGGAAAGTAGCCTGCTGAATCAATGAGATGTCACTGTCTCCCTTGAGTGTCCTGTTTGTGTTTCTGTATGGCATTGGTTTGCAGGCCTATTTATTTAACACAGTCTTCTCTCTAAAGTAGAGAAAAATCTACTTACCTATCAATGTATCTATCACTCACTTATCTATGTGTTATTTATCTTTTTGGTACTTAATATAGTTTGGGCAGAAGGATCAGAGAGAGAGGGCAGTAAATATTGAATACTATATTGATAAATTTGCTTTTCTTAACATTCATCTCTGAAATAAATATTGCTAAGTCCTAATTTATAGAAGCAGACGAGATTTGGATAAGTAATTTGATCTAGTCATAGTCACTTAGTAAGCAAATGTCAGGGTTTAAGAGCAGATAATTAAATCCAAGTCCAGATTACATTCCACGATAGTGCACATACCACATATAGTTTTGTGTGTATAGACATGCACTGGGAACCAGTTAAGGAGAATGTTTTAGAGGGAACAGACAGGTCATCTCTCCTCAAGGGACTATAGCTGGAGAAGCAAAAACGTTTAAGTATCTGGAATATAATTGTTCTACATGAATAGGAATAAAAATTGAGACATTATTTTGTTAGGGAAGTCAGAAAGCCAGTCCTGTTGAAACATCTGATAGGTTCATTTGTTAATTGATTCTGTTTAAACACCTAAATGCCTGCTTTTTATTAGGTTGGAGTTAGAGGACTCAGGGAAGAGTAATGTGTGCTGTCTCAGTAGGCCCTGTAAATAATCAAAAAATAATTATGAATTTTTAATGATAAAAATCTGACAAATACACATCTTCTAGAAAAGGGAGTGTAACCTGGGAATACTTTCTTCTTTACCTTGGTAGTATAGAGTTTCTCCTTTTTTTTTTTTTTTTTTTTTTTTCCGGAGCTGGGGACCGAACCCAGGGCCTTGCGCTTCCTAGGCAAGCGCTCTACCACTGAGCTAAATCCCCAACCCCTGAGTTTCTCCTTTTTTTTTTTTTGGGTTCTTTTTTTTTTGGTTCTTTTTTTTTTGGAGCTGGGGACCGAACCCAGGGCCTGGCGCTTCCTAGGTAAGCGCTCTACCGCTGAGCTAAATCCCCAGCCCCAAGTTTCTCCTTTCTTAATAACTTCTCTCCTTTGCTTTTGTAACAATTACTTTCACGCTTCCTTTTTCAGCATGAGTAAAGCAGTGTTTTGTACAGAGCTAGACGTACCATAAATTCTCAGCAAATACCATAAATTCTCAGCAAATATTTGTTAAACAAACAAATGGATAGGAAATAGAATGTCTCTAAAAGCTGAGGTTTGAATGCTAATATCTGCTGCTTGTGGCCATGTCATTCTCACATGTTAATTTATTATTAAATAAGGTGGGTGTCACTGTTTTATATAGACAAGGAAACTGAAGCACAGAGAAATGAGGTAAACTGGTAGAAGTCATTCAGATAGTAATGAAGCTGAGAATTAAGCCCAGGCCATCAGGTTTCCAAGTTTGTTTTAAATTATTGTACCCTCCTGCCTCTTGATGAATAAGAGTAGTTAGTTCATGGTAAGAGCTCAACAGTTCAAGAGGGAATAACTCCATAGAAAACAATGTCAAGTGTTGCAAAGTGTCAGGTACACACAAGATTCATCTCAGAAAAAACAGAGTTGATACTCTGGGTGAGAAAGGTTTCCATCTAATGATAAAATCTCCAAATTTTTACTGAGCGTCGTCTAGCCATTTTGGAGTGATTTCAGTGCTAAGGCTATCACTAACCCTTCTTGTAAAGTGAGAGCAAAGGAAGGTTGTTTTACCCAGGACAAATGGGCTGTGTCTCAGAAGAGGACTAATGCAGATTTTGACATATAAGAGAAAGGGTAACTGGGGAAGGGGGAGGTTCCTAGGATGTTCTAACTAGAACATTCAGAAGAGTTTCCACTATGCTAACAAAGGCTGCTTTGCCAAAATTTCCACTGATTATGCAGGTATATACACGGTCTGTGATTGAACCACTTCCTGTTACTCCAACTCGGGATGTGGCTACATCTCCTATTTCTCCTACTGAGAATAACACCACTCCGCCAGATGCTTTGACCCGGAATACTGAAAAGCAGAAGAAGAAGCCTAAAATGTCTGATGAGGAGATCTTAGAGAAATTACGTAAGCACTTCATAGCTTTCTTGAATCTTCACTCAGTCTGTGACTGATTAATCATTGAAATGGAATGCTACAATAAAGATCTGGCTCCTAGGTTTAAGCCATGTGCCTGGCTGGCTCTGTAACTCCTGACCTATGGGCTGTAAGGCTTGCTCATCATCTGAACTTTCACCCTGTCTGTGTTCACCAGCTCTGGGTGTGTATATCGTAGGATAGAGACAAGAGAGAATGTGAGCAGCTCACGTTGAGTGTTACGGACATAACCAATAGCTGTTATTTTGTGAGTAGTCTAGAGTATTGTATGGAGAAAGATCGAGGGATCGACTCTTCCTGGTGGAAAGGGTGCTCTTGTTGATGCTTGCTATTGACCTAGGAGAGGACAATCCTGCCATCATAGTTATAGAAAAAGAAGGAAGGGGAAACCAATGTTTTAAGAGCCTGTTCTGTGTGGAAATGACAAGCAAGATAGTTCCTTGACTTTTTAAATTGTATTGAAGTTACTCTGAGAAGATACTCAGGATAATCTTCATTTCTGCAGTTAAGGTTTTTAAGACCCAAAGATTCTATACCCTGCTCCAGATCATAGAGCTGCAAAGGTCAGATCAAGATGTGTTATAAATAGAACATATCACCTATTACAGTACGTGTAGATTGATTTTTATTTTCTGTTTTATTTATTTATTTTTTTGTGGCCTGGGAAATCATTGAAAAAGGATTTGATGTACTGGTTTGATCAAGTTTGTATGCTCACGTTGCTTTCTAAAGCAGAGCTTTGTGGTCTAGTTTGGCAGCTTCCTGTTCTTTTTAATAATTCTTGTTTAACCCTTTTGTTTGTTCAGTTTATTGTCTTAAGAATTGCCCTTGCTAGGGCCTTCACAAGGAGGTAAAAGCCACTCCTCGGCATCTGTGTAATCATGTGTACTCCTGATCCCTAAATAATAATACAAGGCATTATACAAAGCAGTCTGGCCTGGACAACTTCCTGCTGTCCTTCGAGTCTCCTTTCCTCTTCACACCTTTTAAATAGTGATACTTACACTTGATTTGTTTTAAATCAAAAGATATAATAATAATTTGGTGAGAAGCACCAAATCCTAGTGGTTGGGGTATCAGTGGAAAAGCTACTGGGCTGAGAGATTAAGAACCAGACTCTGACTCTTAGCCTTGGCACCAGTTAATGTATGAGTTTGGAGAAGTATCTTCCCTCTGTGGGTTTCAGTTCCCTGCCCTAGAATCCCACTGTGAGACCCGTGGGCTCTCTCATACTTCTGCGTTTTTTATTTAAAGTGCCCCCTGCTTCAGAGTTCTCTTGGCTTTCTTAACCTGGCTAACTTATACTTAAAATCAAAATCAGGGGTTGGGGATTTAGCTCAGTGGTAGAGCGCTTGCCTAGCAAGCGCAAGGCCCTGGGTTCGGTCCCCAGCTCCGAAAAAAAGAATTAAAAAAAAAAATCAAAATCAGTCCAGGCAGCACCTTTCTGAAGCTGTTCCAGTCTCTGTCTGTGCCTTTTGCCATTCCCTATCCCTTCAGCACTGATCACAGCAATCCTGTATTTTTGCAGCACCTTCCATTTGCTCCTCTTTTCCTTAGATTGAGCTTCTTTTGAGAGTAGTGACTGTCTTAAATGTGCCTCATCTTTTTCTCTTTACTTGTAGCACTCAGCATACAGTCTGATATGCAACAAATGAATAAATGTTAATGAGTTAATTTAAAAATTAATAGCTCCTAGGAGTTTGGAAAAGGAGTAAATTACTATTTAAAAAATAGTCAAGGATATAAAACTTTCGGTTGGGATTTATTGGAGGAAAGTTAATTGTCTGGCTGGTATGCTTTTGGGGAATTGGATACAGTTCTTTAAAATTTGCCAACTTAGGGAGTTAAGAGGATCATGGGAACTCTTGTGTATCTTGAGATTCTACTATGCTAACATGGTCTCTGTTTCTTTCACAGGGAGCATAGTGAGTGTGGGCGATCCTAAGAAGAAGTACACACGCTTTGAGAAGATTGGACAAGGGTTAGTAGGGGCATTCTGTTTCCTTGGAGAAATATCTTAAAGTTGTGTGTACTGCATGTGTGAATTTACTTGTTTTTTGGTAATGGTGGTTTTGTTTATCTCATCATCCTTGTTCTTCTTTCTTTATTTTGCCTCACCTATCTGGAAGTTTTATATTATTCCAAATTTTGCAGAATTATGCATGAGAAATGTATGATTACCTGACCTTGCTAAAGTACCCCTGCAGCAAGAGTAAATGAGTCACTTACTGTCTTAGCATAAAACCAGCTTCTCAAACTATAAATGGTTTTCCATATTACCCATCTATGGAGTCTGTAGTAGTGGGAAGGGATCTATTTTTCTAACTTGGTGACAGACTTTGAGATTACTCTCTAGTTTCATCTCCACAGTGCATTTGCTGTCTTCTCAGAGAATTGAACTCAGCAAATCTTAATTGAGTTCTTGTTGTGCGTTGAGGAGTGTGAATATGGCTATGAATCAGACACACTCTGCCCTCAAGGATCAAATCAGCAGGAGACAGAGGGGCATACAGAGAATTATAGTATAGAAGTCAGCTTTGTCTGGGAGGAGGCCAAATGGGACAAAGAAAAAGGGAATAGAGAAATTGTGCAAGGAGCTTAGTGGTGGAACGTGGGTTGTATACAAATATAAAAATCAAACTGTGGACTTACAATTTAATGCAAAATTTTAGGTAACGTGTACCTCTATATGAAAAGAGAAAATAATGAGATTTCTATGGCTATGTCAAAAGGCATGAAATGTAAAAGACACTAAAAAAATTAAGTTTAGCCTTAAAATTAAGTTTCCTACTAGAGAGCACTTTTGTGAGTACAGACTGGTAAAAGATAGCTTACATTTTTGTGAAGAAATTATTTTGCTTGTCTCAATAATGTAGATAGAATTTTGTTTTCAGGTAATCAAATTGAGTAATTAAGAATGTAGCAAATAGATATATGGACAGACTTGAAGTTGGATTACTACTCTAGATTTGAGTTTCTTTGTCTGTAATTGGAGGATTGTGGATTAAGACATTTCTCCTCCAAAACATGCCTTTAAAAAGAGTAGACGTGCAGCATCTATGAAATGTTCTGTGCTTTGTTTCTTAGGTCTGCTAGGGCTAAGGCAAGAATGATATATTTATTAAGCACCTATATCCATGTTGCTGTATTCCATAATTTAAGAATATAAGTACTACACCAGTTTAATGAAATGTTCGCTTGTTTCCCTGCCCCTCCCTTTAAAGACCTGACGACTGTTAAGCTGCCCGATCATACGTGTGTTTGCTTGGGATGGAAATAAGAGAGTGCTGCTCAGTGTGCTCATGTGGCTTTCTACACCTTCATAGACGATACAGTTCAAAAACATCCTGTCTCCGAGACCTTAATATATTTGCCCTATAGTGATGTTGAATATGTAGAAGCTGGGGAGATGACTCATGTGTAAGAGCATACTTTGTTCTTGCTAAAGACCTGGATCTGGTTCCTGTCACCAACATAGGATAGCGCACTACCATCCATAACTGCAGTTGCACATGGTCATGCCCACCTCTGATCTCAGACACCGGCACACATGGCATATGTACACACATGTAGGCAAAACACTTACACACAAAACAAATATTTTTAAAAGTAAAGTGATGTATATTAGCAGGAATACAGAGGTCTGTGGAAAGGAAGATAGACATACATTCTGTAACTAAAGATCTCTTGGCAAAGATAATCAGATAGTGAAGAAAGAGCTACAGTGAATGAATCCTTATTTGATAGACAATATCGTAGAATTACACTTTATATGTAGGTAGCTGGACTGTCAAAGAGTGGTGGTTAGGGAGCTGGTGCCCCTGTTTCTAACCGGAAGGCATACATCCAACTAACTTCCTCTTAAATTGACGTGGCTTCTGTGGGAAGCATAACTTGAGGATTTGCTGAGAACATCTTATAAAAGACCAGAATTCAACATGTCTACAAATTACACCATATATAGGTGACGTATGGTTTGTATAGCTACAAGTATGTGTTGGAAATTACCTAGCCATGTACAGAATGTGTGGTTGTAGGTGTAAGAGTAGGTTTTAGTTACTTCATGCAGAGAGGATTACATGTCTAGCATTACCTACAGCATCTCTCACCCTTTGTGAAGCCCTTTCACATCCTCACTACACCCTCCTCTGTGTTTGAGTGTGTTCATAAACACCTGCAGGTTCGTATGTCTGTCATGGAACCATTCTTACTTTTAGGGTGAAGTGGAAATAATATCAGACTTTTCTGGAATTACATATATTTGGAAAAGTATATGCAGTATCATTTTTTTTTTTTCGGGGCTGGGGAATCGAACCCAGGACCTTGTGCTTCCTAGGCAAGCGCTCTACCACTGAGCCAAATCCCCAACCCCCATTTTATTTTTTTAAACTGAAAATGCATTTCATTTGAACCATAAAACTCTTTCTTTTGATTGGCTATGATTGAAACGTCTGATTTTAAAGTGTCAGGCTATCCTATAGTAAGGAGGGAGAGGATCTTCAGAATTAGTCTATTGCATGTGGATTGGCCAAATTTTCATAGTTCTTAAAAATTAGTTATATTTTTAAAGATTATTTATAGAGTAGAATCTCAAAAGCTGAATATCAATCTTTGCAGCTCTCTCCTACCCTTTCCTAATTTTGGGGGGAAGAGGGGTCTTGCCCATCCTCCTCCCTTGGTTTACTAAGTTGCAGGATTACAGGCAAATACCACCACACCTGACTAGTTAGTTGTAGGTTGGGTTTTTGTTGTTTGTTTTTGTTTTTTAAGAAAAGATCTTCTACTGTAGCATAGGTTGGCCTCAAATTCGGACAAACCTCCTGCCTCAGCCTTCCAAGTTGCAAGGATTACAGGCAGATGCCACCACAGCAGGCTCTAGTTACAGTGTCTAATGTGCATTTTAATCAAAGATAGCAAATAAGTCTATTGCTGAGTGTGTTGCCAAAAAGTAAATAATGAATGTAAGCTGCTTCCAGGACAGCAGAAGACATTACTGACATTCCAAAAGACCGTCTTTTAATAGCACATCATCTTCTTTGCCTCATTCTGAAGTTCTCATTGGGGCCCCTTTCCCATCCTTTCACTCCCGGTTGAAACTCTACAAAATGAAAGCACATTCCCGGAGGGAGTAGACAAAGGTGGGCAAACAGTTGTAAGAAATGAATGTCTTTGAACACGTTTGTATTTTATGGACTTGGCCTTGTGGTTAGCATGAACTAAACTCTTACATATGCGTGGAACTACAGCTCAGAGTCATGACTTGCTCAAGATTAGACAGAGTAAAAGTTCTAGACTGGTCAAAGCCTTCATTCTTTACTACCACACACTACCTTTCAAATGTGAGGTTAGGAGGGCTACAGAGGGAGGATGTGATTTTGCCTCTTTTGTTAACGTATTCCCGGGTTGTGTGTAAAGCTGCATAAACAAATGCTACGTCACTGAACACCTGTGTTTGTTTTCCTCCCTCCCCTGTCTGTTTTCAGTGCTTCAGGCACAGTGTACACTGCAATGGATGTCGCCACAGGGCAGGAGGTAAGTATTCATCACCAACTGTCGTACTTCTACTCCTTCAGATTTTTGTTTAATTTAGAGTTAATACCTCCTCCCATTGGCTCAGTGGGGCAGTTCTAGTGTCTTTCTGTACCAGGCTAGAACTAAATAAGAGACTAATATGATAAGACTTAAAATTTTGCCAAAGCTAACAAAGCTCCGGTATGGAGAACAGGCAGAGCAGGCAGAATGGACAAAGTAAGCGAGGCTGTTGTGTAACTCGGGGTGAGAGATGACGCTGTGGCAGTTAGTAGGTTTGAGAAGTAGCTGCAGGTGTCTTGACAGAACTCAGTGATAGATTTGAGGACAACTTCCAGGTGGGTGATTCTATTCCAGGAGAAAGAATAAAGTGAGAGGTGTAAGTATGAAGAAGGTGGATACTGCCTGAGAAATCTTACTGAATTGCCTAATGTAGGAGATTTAAACCCACGACTCAGCTCTAGTCTAGCACCTACCGAGTGTATGCTTCAGATCCCACTGGACACCAGACTCCTCGTTCGTTTGGAGGTACCTCTTGGTCCTTACTATATGAAGCCACGAGAACGCTGACCTTAGCTAAAACCCACTGACTCAACCAAGATCAGCAAAAGGAGTCCATGAAGGCAATGTCAAGTGATTGAAAGGGTTTTTTGTTTTGTTTTCTTTTGTTTTGTTTTTTTGCAGACTATACTTGGTTGGCTATAAAACAGGAATGCTGATAGGTGGGCTGGCTCTGGTTGGTAGTGACCTGGGAGAAATTCTTAGTTAAAAGAGTATTGGAACTCAGAAATTGAGCAAGGAACTTCCTCTTTGAGTGAAAATAAAGTTTTGTTCCTCTGAGTGGCTTCTAGAATCAACTTGTATTTTTTGATTATCAAAATCTGGTATCTGTCCTTGAGGGACAGCACATATTTTATTGGGTTCTTGCTAGCTTAAGGTGTAAAAGCCAAATATTGATGTTCTGTGTTAGCAAGTCAATTTTTTAAATTACCAGTATAAGCTGGAGAGTGGATCAGTAGTTAAGAGTACTTGCTGCTCTTGGCAACGGACTCAAGTTCAGAGCCCTCATTTGGGTGGTTTAGAACATCCTGTATCTCTAAAGGGGTCCAACACCTTCTCTTGACCTTAGCAGACACTACACTCCTGTGTATAAACACACATAGACACAAACAAAATACACATAATTAAAATAGAATAATAAACACTATTATAGTTAAGAATTTACTGAGAATTCAAAGACGTGGATGCTTGCTTGAAGTTATTTCTGTCACCTTTGATGAGCCATTTGACCTTTTTCTGCCCAAGTGATCAGAGCTGGTTTAGACTCTTAGTTTTCAATCATGTGTATTTTGGGCTACAGAGTCACAGCAGAACTAAGGTTAGGTATTAAGGACTCCTTCCTGCCATGTTTCTAGTCTCTTGGGCCTTGTAACCCTTGATGGGAGACATGGAGATGTTGGATGGTTCCTGGAAGTCCTGAAGATGCCTGTGTGAAAAGTGAGCAGCAGGAAAGAAGCTTGACTTTGCTGTGTGCTTGTCTTGTGGTTACAAAACGATGAATGGAAGCAAATCCATTAGAGTGGCTAATGCAGTGTGGTCAGGAAGGCCTCATTTCCTGCCCGAGGGAGCTCGGTAGTGAGGCAGTGTGATGCTCTTAGGCTTTGTGAATGATTGTGGGGTTGTCATCGAGCTGGAAGAGGGGAGCTTTTGTCTGTTACATACGGATGACTTAGCTAGTGCTGGGCAATCTACCCATTCTAGATCAGTTTTCAAGCTTGGTTTTTACAGGTAATATGTATAATATGTATAGTAGAAAGAACATACTGGGAGAGCTTTTGGAGTCACAGTGGTCTGAGAGCACTGGCTTGATCAGAGGTGGCTTTCTTACATGTCTTAGCTTCAATGTCTGTATCTAAAAATACAACACATTACTTTGAAGGGTTGTTAGGTTTACTTAATAAGTGCATACAGCAGACAGTCCCGCCATCGTTCTTGCCAGTGCTTGTGAGCTACTCCGCTGCTTATCATCTTCATGCTGGCTTCTTTAGGACTGAGTCTTTTATTTACTGTTCTCAGTAAAAGTAACATGCTGCCTGTTCTTTAGTATGCAAAACATATTTTGAGTACATTATTATTTTCAATGTATTTCTGAGGAGACAGAGGTTCAGAAAACTGTGATTTGTCAAATTTAGAAACTTAACAGTCAAACCTAAAACCTAGATTTTTTTTTTTTTTTTGGTTCAAGTCTAGATATTTTTCTTTTATAGAAGTGCTATTGTCTATTCTGGATGTGACTTTCCTGTTTTATTTAATTTAAATAAAAAAATTAATTAAATTTTAAAATAAGTTTTTATTATACTTACCTACTTACCTCTGTGTGTGTGTGCGTGTGTGTATGTATGTGTGTGTGTGTGAGTGTGTGTGTGTTCAAAACAAAGAACTTATCATCTTATTGCTTCTCTTTTCCTCTTAGCACCAACTGTATTTGTTGAACCCTGTGCTTGCTGTTGGGCATTTGAGGTTTTTAACTAAGCTCTGCATAGCGTGCGCGTATACATGCACTCGTGCACACTCATGCACACACACACATGCACGCACACACACCTGATTCTTCAGACACAATAGTGGGAATAAAATGATCTTACAGGCTTTGCAAAAGGGGGAAAACAACAAACAAGCACATTAACTTTGAGAATGAAATTTGCTTTGTCCTGATGTAAAGTTTTTGAATGTGTAAAAGTGATACAGTATTCCAGAGAAGATCTTAAACAAAGGTAGAGAGAACATAGAACATGTACTATAGGGTAAGTAATATTGAGACATTTTATCATCAAGCTGAGGATGATTTCTAAGTAGATGAGCTATTTTGCTTTCAAATGGGAGTCATTCCCACGTGTATGGGTTTGGCAGACTAGTCTATATTAGCAGGACAAATTAAAACAAAATAGCTTTTATATGTGTTGTGTGCATACCTCAGCATGTCTACTAAATGGATTCCGTTACCTGCTGATTCAAAATGAAATAACCTTGGAAGGTTTTATATATGACTTTACTACTGAATTACCACATATACAAGTCAGGTATCCTCTCTGAGCACATTTTCCCCACTTGCTGAGAAAGATTCATATAAGATGCCTCTGAGGATTTAATGAGATAAGTGTGGTGGCATATGCCTTTTAAGTTCAGCAGTTGGGTGGCAGAGGCAGACAGATCTCTGTGAGTTCAAGGTCAGCCTGTCTACTTAGTGAGTTTTAGGCAAGTCAAAATCAGGACTACATAGTGCCTCAAAAAGAAAAGAGAGGGGTTGGGGATTTAGCTCAGTGGTAGAGCGCTTGCCTAGCAAGCGCAAGGCCCTGGGTTCGGGCCCCAGCTCCGAAAAAAAGAAAAAAGAGAAAAAAAAAAAGAAAAGAGAAAGAAAGGTAACAGATTTGTCAACACTTTAGAAAGAGTACCTAATACCTAGGAATCTAAAGTATCCTTATCGTTTGTATTAAGTGAGATTGTATTTGACTTATATAAACACAAAGTCCGTGAAGATCCTTTTTGCATATAAACATTAGGAACTGCTAAGCCATTTCTCCAGCCCCATATTCAGAACTTACTATTCTTTTATTTTCTAAAATTGACTTTCTTTGAACTTCTCGTAGTTTGTTTTGTTTTTCTCTGTCATTTGAAAAGACCGTCTAAACTATGAAACCAGGCTGGTCATCAGTGTACAGTTCTTCTATCTCAGCCTTCTGGGTGCTAGGATAATAGGTAGTACCAACTATTTTTCTAATGACTCTTTAAAGTTTTTTTTTACATTGAGGTATCAAATTTTGATGTATATCAGAATGGCACAGGGGCTTATTAAAACAGTCTGTGCTTGTCAGTAGGTTTTGAGTGGCACCTGAGAACATTTATTTCCAGCAGTCTTTGAGAGGATGTTAAATGCCACTGGCTAAGAGACTTCCTTCGAAGCCATTTAACATTGATAAGTTATGAATACTTTAGGGGTAAGACCATGTCTAGCTCATTATTGCTTCCTTAGTATTTAAGGTCTAGTACTAGATGTGTGCGCAGTAAATGTTGTGGCCTTGGTGCACATTGGATTTACTGTTATTTCAGGTGGCCATTAAACAGATGAACCTTCAGCAGCAGCCGAAGAAAGAACTCATTATTAATGAGATCCTGGTCATGAGGGAAAACAAAAACCCGAACATTGTGAACTACCTGGACAGGTATGGCATGGGTGGGTTCTGTCACAGAAGTTTCAGGCCTTTGGAACCTAAGTGTTAGAGGAGAGGATGAACTGCTTCCATTTAACTATTTTCTGTGCTGAGCTCTTTGATGCTGGAATCCTTCTGAGTGATGGTTAACCCAACCACCCCTCAGCTTCTAGCAACTAATTCTTTTACTGTGCCTTCTGGTTAGGGAAGTAGGCCTTTTCAGCCCATCTGCCTTATGTCCTTGTTTCATTCTGTATTCCAAGCATTTCCTTACCCTGCTCACCTTCCTGAATAACTCTTATTGTCTATATTCTCTTAAAATGTGAGGCTCACTTCCGTCGGGTGTTGTTCTGAAGTCTGACTGCCATAGAAGGAATGATACTTTTTGTTTTCCTAAACTCAACAAAAGCTCATCCATCTGCAATCCCCCACCCCAATGCCTGCCTCATTGTTAACTACGAGTAAGTTTGTGGTCAACTGAAATTTATTACCATTTCCTGCCCATATAAACTTGCAATTAACTGGAAATACAAAATATTTTAGCTTACCAGCCGCAACCTCCTGACTGCTGGGATCAATACATGCACCACCATATTTACCATGTACTGTTTAGTCTCTATCACCTTAAACTACTGTCAAGCTGGGGTGTGATTACTATTGTAGCTTAGTGATAGAATGCTTGACTAGCCTGTGTGAGGCTCTAAGCTAGCACCACCAGAAGAAAATTACAGAACAGAATTAAAATATCACCTTTGTTTGAGGTAAGTGTTAAACTATCTCAAGTGTCCTCGTCTACTGAGTAAGAGACCCATTTTCAGGATAAAGAAAAGATGACAGAACACATACCTTAAGCCAACACACGTTTTATTCACAGCATAGTAAACTTGTATAGACTTTACAGCTTTTAAAAGATCTATTACCAACCTTTCACTTGCTACATATGTTATGCTGGATTATATTAAAATTATATATATAATATATTATATATATATATATATATACATTTAACATATTATTTTACTCAAGGATTTATTCAGTAAATATTGTTATCATATTGGTATCTGCTGTGCTGGACTAGGGTCTTGAACAAGATCCAATAATTATCTTATGGATCTCAAATCATCTACTAGAACTCTCAAGGAGGTCCTGTGGCCCTCCCTTTTGATGGTAATATGGCTTCCAGGTCCCTGCCTTTTCACGTGTGTGTACTGCCTAGATGCTTTGCAGGCATGGGAATAAAGTGAGTCTTTCTAATTTTAGGAGCTATCCTTTGGTATTTGCTAAGATGTGATATTATATTTTAACCTAGTATTTTTAGTTTTAGTGTGTGTGGGACTTCACAGACCATGTATGCTTTGTTTTTTCTGGGTATATACTTAAGCTACTTAAAATTACTGATTCTGCCCTCCAAATTTTTCTTCAAAGGCTGGCTGAGATAGTTTTCTTTATATTCTAAGTCCCTAGGTTTTGAAACTTACTTCAGTGGCATAATGTGTTCTGACTGTTCCTTCTCACCCTATACCTGTCTTCCTGCAGTTACCTTGTGGGAGATGAGCTATGGGTTGTCATGGAATACTTGGCCGGAGGCTCCTTAACAGATGTGGTGACAGAAACCTGTATGGATGAAGGCCAGATAGCAGCTGTGTGCCGAGAGGTAAGGCCAAAGATCAAACAGGAAGTGACCTCCATATTACTGTTCATAAAAGTTCACACCCAAAAGAGGCTTCAGCATGGGCTCTGTGAAAGTAGGAGAAGTTAGTTCTGGGACTTATCATTCACTTTGTATGCTTGTGTTTTATAATTTCTATAATCGTGACTTTTTTCTCTGAAGCTAACTGTTCTGACCGTGGCAGAAAAATTAGAAAGTACCCAGAAGTATCTACTTAAACAGTCATAATTTCAATCTGTAGTTATAACTCTTCTAGCACATACTATTTTCCTTCATCTCTTTTATTTAGACACAGATTTGTCCTTGCTTCCTGATTTGTGTACTGTGAATGGAGGAAGTTAACATTGCTAAGGAGGTAGTGGTGTGGTTCAGATAGCTTGTCAGAGGAGATTTCTTCCTTGATTTGAATATGCATCTAAATGATGTGTAGAGGCAAGCCAGCAAAGTCCTAGGATAAAGTCACTCCAGACAAGAAGCCTGGTGTGGTGGCATATACCTGCCATCCTGGCACAGGGACGGTGGAGGCAGGAAGGTCAGAAGTCTAAGGTAATCTTTGATTACATGGCAAGTTCCAGGCCAGCTTGAGATACAAGAGACCCTGCTTCAAACCAGTAAGTAATCATAATTTTAGACAAAATAAACAGAAAAAAGGAGCATAAATAATACTTTTTTTCCTCATTGTAGTTAGATCTCTAGAGTTCTGTGATGCTGTAATAAACTTTCTAGCAAGTTCCCATGAGAAGCAATATCAGCAGAGGATAGGCACATTTTCACATTTCCAAGTCAGAAAGATCATAGTGGGAATAAACAATGCTGAAGTCTGGGGTTTGGCTCTTGAGAGACTGAGGCAGGGTTTCTCCGTGTACCCCTGGCTGTCCTGGCACTCTCCCTCTCTGTAGACAAGGCTGCCCTCCAACTCAGAGATCCACTTCCTTCTTCCTCCCACTAGTGCTGGGATTTAAGGTTCACAGCACCACTGCCTGGCCCTGAGAGATAGAAAAGTTAGGAGACTGAAAAAAAGAGTGAGATTAAACATTTTATGATATAGTGTCTGAAGGTGGAAAACTTAAGGCATATGGATGAAATTAGAGTTGCATATTTATCCAATGTTAATGAGAAGGAAATGCATTAGCAACATTGTAATTCCAAACTGGGATTTCTAGGTGTTCAGAACTCATTTACTCGACCACTAATGCAAGGACCTTTTAAAAATAATTCCTTCCCAAAAGCCCCCATCACATTCTTCCTATGAAATTTTAATACTACGGATACAGTGGATAATTGAGTATATGTAGCTGCCCTTTGGAGGGTCAAAAGTCATGTTAATTTGTTTTCACCTCTGACCTTGAAGTAAAAGCCTGGTGACTTGAGTTTAAACCTCTGAGCATTAACAATAGGAGAGAAGCAAAGCCACAGAGCTGTACTCTGATCTCTACATGACTGGTGGCTCACACACCTCAACTCCTGTAAGAATAAATAAAATAAAATCTTGACAGAAACCCTTAATTTGATCCCCAGAACTGTACCAACAGAGAACTTGGGAAGAAATATAAATTACTTGAATAAATAGTATTGTTATTCTTAAAATGTAATAGATTTACTTTACTACATGTTACTTTTGATACTGCTTACTGAGACATGATCCATATGCCGAATAATTCATCCCCTTGAATATTTCAGTATATTTATAGAGTGACTATTAAAGGATATGGATTTAAAAAACAAAACACTTGGGAGCTTGAGACCATAGATGAGCTGAGAAGAGTAGTAAACATAAGGCCCTGAGTTTGATCCCAGGTACTGTGCCAGTGCCACCAAAACATGGCCAAAAATCTAAACATTATATAATAGGTGCTTTATTTTTCTTTAAATCTAATAGTGATGCCTCTTCTGAGGTTCATGGACACCAAACATACATACATGTATGATACAAATACATACATGCTGGGAAAACTCTTGCATAAAATAAAATATACAAATCTTATCTAAATTTTTTAAAAATACTGCTTACTTTTAACTAAAAAAATTCTTTTGCATTTGTGTGTATATGTGTGTGCATATACATGTATATGGTGTGTTCAGGCCAAACTCTGCATGTGGAGGTCAGAAGACAACTCTACCATGTGAATTTTAGGAATCTAGCTCAGGTCATAACGTTTGGTGGCAAACTCTATTACCCACTAAGTCATTTATCTCACTTGCCCAGAACCCAGCATTCTCATTTACCACTGTAACTAACGTTAGTCTGTCTGTCACTTGCTCTGTTGGGTACGTATTAAGTTTGTGTGTATGTATTGGGGGGATCATCACAATAGGTGGTTTGGTTTTTGTTTTTCCTTCCTTCCTTCCTTTTTTTTTTTTTTTTTTTTTTTTTTTTTTCGGAGCTGGGACCAGAAAACCCAGGGCCTTGTGCTTGCATAGGCAAGCTCTACCACTGAGCTAAATCCCCAACCCCTCTTTTCTTTCTTTTTAAAAGATTTTTTTCTGTTGGCGCCTGCACCGACACAGTACCGAGAATCGGGCGAAAGCCTGTGGGATGAAAGAAACACACACACATAGGTTATTCGTGTCAAGCCAGAAGAGGAAGAGAGCTTCTGGTTTCTTTATTGACCAAACTATATATCCCAAGTACAGCACTTAGCAGGAATCTGCCAAGCACAGTGGGGAACCCTGGCTGAGACTTCGGTAACAAAGGACCGACTATGTGGCCTGAATAAATTAGGGAAATAACCAGGAAGGCCAGCCTAATTCTGACTCAGGTGAGAAGTACCTGGCCAGACTAGGAACAAAAGGCTTCCACATGTAAAGGCAGGGCTCACCAGGGGTCAAACCTTGTTGGAGACCCAGAAGGGTCTTGTTCAGGCTGAAAACATTCCGTGAATGCAAACTTCTTGTGCCGTAAATTATAGGGAGAGGCTTTTGATCCTACAATCTAAGATTAAGGCCAAACAGTGATAAAGCAACCAGGCCCAAATCCAATACGGCTCCCACATTTCTCATGTTCTTTACTGGTTGTAATCATTACTAAATCTTAAAAGTCTTATCTGATGGCTCTGTGGGTCAGCACAGAATGTATGCTTAGTGTGTGTGTAAGGCCATGGTCTCAAACTTATCAGCACTTCAAAACAAATCTGTCTTTGTAAATGATTTTTAAATATCTCTATGTAGAACTTAAGACAAATTCAGTGGGTACCATGCTTCATAAGGATGTCAAATTCAGTGTGTCCCAAATAGTACAGACTTCCTTTCCCAAAAAATTACCTACTAAAATCACTTTCATGTGTCTCCTTTCCTAGACATGGAAATATATTGATAAAATACTTTTGATTAAAGAAAAATTAGAAGACAAAATCAGCATCCAGTCTTAAAATTAATTAATTAAAATTTAAATTGTGTGTTGTATTTGGGTTGGAAGGTTAAATGCACATGTGGATGCCCAAAGAGGCCAAAGGCATAGGATCCCCTCAAGTGAAGTGAGAGGCAATTTTACCTCAGTGTGGCCACTGAGCCATCTCTTCAGCCTCCTCCACCTCCACCCTGCCTCGTGGGATTTAAAAGGCTTTGTTAGGAGACAGAAGACTTGGTTATAAAGCTAGCTTTGCCTCCTTACATAGGGAAGTCTGTTTATTCCTGGAGGACTTACCTCCTTTGTCTTAAAATAACGAGGTTAATTTATTGTTAGTCTTGTGTATTATAAGTCTCTTTCTTCTGTGCATACTACTTCAACAGTGTCTACAAGCTTTGGAGTTCCTGCATTCAAACCAAGTCATTCACAGAGACATCAAGAGTGACAATATTCTGCTGGGAATGGATGGCTCTGTCAAATTAAGTAAGTGGGAGGCTTAGGAATGTTGACACTTAACTCTGCATGTCGGGCTAAGTCTCTGTTGGGATGGTAATTAAATAATAGTAACTATAACATTCATCAAAGAGACTCACGGTATTTCATAAGATATATTTATAGTCCTCTGTACTATGTTATATCTTACAATGTCTTCTCAATCCTTTTATACATTATAACACTTTCCCTCCTGAACGCCTGCTTCCGTGTTCTCTGATAGGTGCTGGGACAAGTTAGTCACTTTTACCACCTTCTAAGAAACTGTCTAGTATGAGAGACTTGTAATGAATTAGAAAAACGGTTTTATGTAACTCAGCTCATTCCGTGATTTGTTCAGCAAATGTATTACACGCCAGTCTCTTCCGAGGTCCAGAGAAGACTGTCTTTACTACCGGCTCACAGTTTAGGTAACTGTGTAGTTTCAGTTAGTGTGAGTGAACTACAGGTAGTTTTTTTGTACAAGGTGTGGAAGCAGTTGCCCAGACAGAGAGTGTATACCAGAAGTGGGTAGGCAGTTGTGAGAGGATTCTGTCGGTGCAGGGTGAGGGGTTGATAAAAGTAGGGCCATGTTTAAGTGTTGGTGGTTGGGGTTTAATTCAGGGACTTGTGTCTAAAGGATAATGGAATGAGTTAATTATAAGGTTCTGAGTTATGGGAATGTTTTTTATGTATAAAGGACCAAACCATTTGGATTGAGGAAAAGGCAGGAGGCTAGAGATGTTGTTCCTAATATTCCTCCTACTTCTTTTCATGGTTGAATGAGGAATGAAATAGTAGCAGTCAAGTGAGTCCTGCTTTGGTGAGACAGATTACAGAGAGCAAGCTTGCTGCCCATGTGTAAGTACACAGCACGTACTGATGGAGTATCCTAAGTGTGTCTTTCCTCTCCCCATTTCTAGCTGACTTTGGATTCTGTGCACAGATAACTCCAGAGCAGAGCAAAAGGAGCACCATGGTGGGAACTCCATATTGGATGGCACCTGAAGTTGTGACACGCAAGGCCTATGGACCCAAGGTTGACATCTGGTCCCTGGGTATTATGGCAATTGAAATGATTGAGGGGGAGCCCCCGTACCTCAATGAAAACCCTTTGAGAGTAAGTGTGCTCATCGTCTAGAAAATTATTTGGATTTCTGTCTCTAATCCCAGGAAATTGTACTTTTCCTGTGTACCTAGGCATAGTTACACATTTTTGTAATCCTAGACTTACGAGACAATCTTTAGATTGCCAGTTTGAGACTAATTTGTCTCAAAAGGAAAAACAAGAAACTAGTGAGATGACATAGTGAGTTAAGGCTCTTCCAGCCAAGTCTGACGACTTGAGTGTAATCCCTGAAACCTACGTGAAGAAAAGAGAACCAGTTATCACAGCCTGCCCTCTGACTCCCACATGAGATATGTAGTATACATGTACCCACACTAAATACACAGTATACACAAAATAAATATGTAACATGCATAAAACCAAAGACAGACAGTGTTGAATTTAAAATATAAATGAATGTAAAATATTAAGTTGTCTGGGGATATAGCTCAGTTTTAGAGCTCAATCCTAGAATTGGGGGTGGGGACAGGGAGGAAGTGCTGAGTCCTGATTATATACAAGAGATTGTTCTGAAAATACAAAATGATTCTATAGTAACAGATGGTAACTGCTGTGGAAAATGTCGGATAAAAGAGATTGACAGGTATAGGGAAGGTTTTGTGTAGAGGAAAGTTTTCTCTTACTAGTTATTTCAGCAGAAACATGAGGGAGTTAAAGGAATAACCATGATACTTAGTCTCATGCAAGAGTTTCCAGGTATCAAGAATTTGATTTGATTTTTGACTGGAAAAATCAAAGGAGGCTATTTCCCAGGAAGGAGTGAGGAAAAAGTAGACTGGTAGCCAGAGTCGGCAATAAGAAAAGCCACTAAGTCTTGTGGGCCAGTGTGAGAATTTGGCTTTTATTTTGCATCATCAGAAAGGATTTTCAGTTAGATAATAGTAAGAGGAGATACAGTCTGTGTTTGAAATGGATCATGTCAGCTGCTTCTTTAGGAAACAGACAGTGAGAGACTGATATAATAGTTGAGACAAGAGTGGTAGCTTGAGTGGCACTCAGAACACAGGAAAGAAGTAGACTTGGGGAGTGTTGGAAGGAAGAGCTGACAAGGTGCCTTGGATGGTAAAGAAAGTGGAGTCAGCAGTCACTACATCCCTTTGCATTATTTACTTTCCTGTTTAATCTGCTGTAATTAAAGCACTGTCACCAAGGCAAGTTATAGGAGAAAAGAATTTATTTGTGCTTATGGTTCCAAGGGAGTAAGAGTTCCTGATGGTAGGGAAGTGGCAGGTTTGTTAGCAGGATCTGGATGCTAAGAGCTTCTGTCTTGAAACATATGTGAACCAGAGAACAAATGGAATTAGGGCAAAACCTTAAGCGCTGAAACTCCGCCTCCAGTAAGGCCTTAATGACCAGTGAGTAGACTGATGGGAACGAATGCCTAACGAATAAACCCACAGGAGCAGAAAAGGAGAAGATTGAGATGGCGTTTACAAGTATTTTCTCCTCTTACATGAGTTTTGCTATGAAGGATGACAGGGAAATGGAACAGTATCATGTGGAGTTGAAAAGGGGCAGCAAAAGGTTGTGTTAGCTAATGGAAGGGAACTAGCAGCAATGGAGAGGAAACAGTATACAATAAAGATGGTGATTTTGATTGTGAGCAAATATGAAGTTACTTTGTTTTACTTTCTCATTTAGTTCATTCTCCCATCTAGTGCAAGAATTCCCCCATAAGGATATCTACCCTTAACTACATGCTCAGATCACCCTTGGATAGCAACAGTTGCTGGAAAGTGCTTCGTTATCTCAAAATGAAATTTGCTTCTCTAGTTTCTACTTTTTGGTCCCAGCTTTGCTGTCTCACTCCACAGATAACACGTCCTCCTCTGCCTCAGATAGGAGGTTAATCAGTGTGGTGTGATGGAGATAACACTGCGATTAGAGTCAGCACTCAGGACAGTGAGTGCAACAGCTGGGTAGCCTTACATCCTTGCCCCGCCTCTTACTCAGAGTTACTGTGGTCATTTAAAATGAGACTGGGTAGCTGGGTGTGGTGTTGTACACACATTTAATGCACTGGGAGTCAGAGGCAGGCAAATCTCTTCGGTTCCAGGCCAGCCTGGTCTAAAGAGTGAGTTTCAAGTCAGCCAGGGCTGTACAGAGAAGCCCTGTCTTGAAAATCAAAACAAAACAAACAAAAGAGTCAAAGATGGACAGACAGGGGGGGAAAAAGAAATCTTTATAATTAAAGAGCTTGATGTTTATGAAAATTTACTATTACTATATTTTTCTTCTCCCAAGAGCTGCTTCATTTAAGGGGCAGGGAAACAGCAGAGAAACAGTTGCTGTCTAACCTAACATGACTTTTTACAGTTCTCTTGGGTGAAAGTGTCAGCAGCAGATTTCTGCTAGCAACTAAAGAGGTGTTTAACTCGATATGCCAAGTAAAGTATAAACCCTTAGGTTTGTCACACCTCGTACATTTACAAAGTGCTTTCCAAATGCACTTTTTTATTGTTGTGGATATATAAAGAATTGTTTTATTAGCAAAGATGTTATATGTTACGTGCATATACATAGTCACATGACCTTGAATGTTAAACTTGATCCTTGGGTTAGTATATTCTCTTCAGGGCATCAGAGCTGCATCAGAGCTGTGTGTTAGAGCATACATAAGCTGTGGATCTCCAGAGAGCATGTCTAGATACCAACAGAGAGAGCTTCAGTGAGAACACAACATGATTCTTCCTTTGTATCGTTAGGCCTTGTACCTCATTGCTACCAATGGGACGCCAGAGCTTCAGAACCCAGAGAAGTTGTCGGCTATTTTCCGGGACTTTTTGAACCGCTGTCTTGAGATGGATGTGGAGAAGAGAGGTTCAGCTAAAGAGCTACTTCAGGTAACTGTCCTTCTGCAGGGGGGTGCCTACCAAGCCCTTGATCGTATCTTGTCTGAGGTTGCTGATTTAGACTTCTCTCCCACCATCTCACTTTGTACTTGGGCCTTCGCTTAAAGTTGTCCTTCAGTTTCTTCTTCAGCCTGTTTAAACTTTCCATGTTTTCCTAGGTTGAGCTCATAGTCTACTTTCTGAGCTTCTCTTCAAGTTTTTTTCTTTGTCTCTCAGATGGCTTTTATTTTGCCTGAATTCCTCTGTCAGAGTTTGGGTGTTGAGAAGTAGCTCTTTGAGAAGTTTAATTTTGTACAAGTTGCATTTTACTGGGGTACATGTAACAGTACAAAGAAACATCAGTCTGGGCAGTGGTTCCCAACCTTCCTAATGCTGTGACCCTTTAATAAAGTTCCTCATGTTGTGAATCCCCAACCATAAGATTACTGCATTGCCACTTCGTAACTGTGACTTTGTTACTGTTATGAATTATAATGTAAATATCTGATAGGCAGGATATCTGTTAGACAGCTCTTGTGAAAGGGTCTTTCAATGACCCACAGGTTGAGAACCAGTGGTCTGAGGGGAGTGCAGTTTTGGAGTCCCTAGAGCCTCATCATCTGCCCTCTTGAGATGTTGGCAGCAATGCTCTGTCTGTCTGGAGTGAAAATCCTTAAGTGTGTTGTGAGATCCAGAGTTGGCTTTACCAAGTACTTCATCCTGAAGTCGCAGCTTAGTTCATATGGTTTCAAAACTACCTTTAGCAAGTGACATCATTCATAGCATTTATTTCCATATGATTTCTTATGCCTTTTACTGAAGCGCAGACTGATAATTTAAGTATCACATGAAGGTTTGTGGTGATGACACTTTATGCCTACAGATCACTCAGTTTACTGTGTGTCACTAGGCCAGAGCATGACTAACCAAACAGGCCCTTAGCACACTGCCCTGACTTAGTTAATTATGAGCCTCCCTATTTTGACACTCTGCTGTAACTTCTGTTTTATTAATATCTGGGTTTCTTCTTATATAGGGACTGACTAGGAGTTAGTTAGTGTTCAGAAAATACAGAGTTGAATAGAGATGTTTACTTACCTGCATGTTTAACATCTGTAAGTGAGGCTACTGTTTACAGCACTGGCCTAGTAGATATGGGATCTGGGTTCTGCAAAGTATAAGCTGTTATTTGTAGGATCCTTTGGGATGAAAAGCCTCCTTAAACACACAGTACAATATAGAATCCCTTTGCCTTCTATATCATTTGTGTGCTGGAAACTTTAGGCATTGGGAAATGTACCAATGCTGTGCTAAGTCTGTGATAGTTGTAAACATTCCTTGTTAGGTGCCAATTTGTAGCTGTTAAAAGTACCCTCTGCAGTTTTCTTCCTGATATAGCAATGTTCTTAATAAGTGTACTACAGTGGCTCTCCTAATTCTGGTACTAAGCCCTAAGAATGTAAATGTTTTTCACAGCAAGCCTGTGAGTTACAGGATTGGTTGTTCCCATTTATGTCATAACTTTTGCCTGATTATACAGTTGACAAATAGCAGATATGGGGTCTCAGCATTATCTCTTCAGCTCCCAAGAGTATATGCTCTTACTGCTTCTGTAGACTCAAAAATTGTCAGAGCTGGAAGGTTTATAGGACTTACCTACTTTACTTTGTTGAGAGAAGGAAATGGAGGCTTCCTGCTGGGTATTAGATGCTGTTGCTCTCGTCAGAAGAGTTAGAAAACTGGAACCTCAGCCCCAGTTCTGCAGCTTGTCAGTGTTAACCTGGTAAACGTTCAGATCCTAGGCTTTTCAGAAACTTAAACCATGAAGTCTCGTGTCTCTTCTTCTGTGAGAACATACACAGGATAGACGTATATAGGATGAGATACTGGATTCATATCTTCAAGCTTTGGTGAAGATCACCTAGGTCTCAGTTCCTCTGTGTATCCTGTCTCTGTCCCAGTGAGCTGAATCAGCTTTCAGCACAGAATGCCTCTACATAACTTCATGTGCGTGTCTGTCCACATACATAACAATACTAACTAGGGATTATAGGAATGATGGAAGAATGAGATGTGTTTCAGAAAAAGAAATTCAGCTCTCATCTTTATTATCAAATGGAAGAAGCGGTCAATATCTTCCAGACAAATGTAAAAAACAAACAAATACAAACAACCCACCAGTGTAAGAGATTCAGAGCTACAGAAAGACTTATTTTCTGTAACATTTTTATATGGTATTTTCTCTTAAATTTTTTTTAATTGGAAATATGACTCAAAGTACATCCCAATGAAAATAATTTTGTAAAGGACCTTAAAGTCTTTACCGGGACACTTGTCCTTGCTGGAATCAACGATTGGACAAAGGTTCTTAGCCATGAATGATGCATGCTGATAGTCCCAGCTGAGGGCTGGAGTTTCAGACTAAGGATTAGTGTCTTCTCCAGAAAGAATACTCTGTTATTGCAGGAGTTTGAGTTTACCTAGGAAGAAACAAAATCATACAAAATGAACTTTTTGTCCACTTCTTTCACTCAAAGTGTCTGTGGATCCATTGTGCTGTGCTGTCAGTGTGTTAGTTACTGTGTTAATATTCTGTATAGTGCCATATGAATATGAAACTATTAATCCTTCCTTTGAGGTTTTTCTTACATTACTGACTTACAAATAAAACTTGTATACTTGGCTAATGAGAGAACCAAGTTACTGGGTATGAGCACGTGCTGCCAGTCTGACGACCTGAGGACAATTTTCTCATGCGCCTGTAATATAGTGAAATGAATTCATTTGCAAAATTGTGTCACACACACACACACACACACACACACACACACACACACACACACACACATATCATGGCATGCATGCGTGCACCACACACATACAAAAAGATAATAAGTTTTCTCCTTCAATTCAAGATTAATCTGGCAATGATGCCCTTATTGTCTTGTAAGAATGGCAAATTCTTACTCTTTACTTTTTCTTCTTCTAGCATCAATTCCTGAAGATTGCCAAGCCTCTCTCCAGCCTGACTCCACTGATTGCTGCAGCAAAAGAGGCAACCAAGAACAATCACTGAAACCACGCTCACCCCAGCCTCATGTGCCAAGCCTTCTATGAAATAAACACTCGTTTCGGGAACTCCGATCCCTCATGTTCTCTTCTCCTTTCCTTGCTTCTCCCATTTCCTGATCTAGTGCTCTCAAGACTTTGATCCTTGGAAACCGTCTAGCACTGAAGAGAACCGCAACTGGATGACTGATCCAGCAGAGGCCATTTCTAAATAGGAATTCCCTTCCAGCTTGTGGGCATGGAGGGGACTGATGAGCAAGGGTTTACCTGAATAAACCTGTTTCTACGAAACAGAAATCTCAACCATCCCATTCCTTACCCCTCACAATTAGTTCTTAACTCTATAAACTTATGGTTTGATAGCATTATCAATTTGCTATCAGTTGAAATTGCTTTTGTTTTTTATTTCTGTGACCAAATTGCCCAAACACTTCATTGTATTTGAAAACCAGAACAGCTTTGAAATGCCACGGGGCCGGATAATCTGCCAGGGACATGGAGGCTCTGTTTCCTGAACCATGACCTTGGTGCAGCTGATCCTGACATGGGAGAACTACCATGTTTTTCTTTGTGTATGCTTCTAGCAGCTGTTTTGGAGAACCATAGCCCAGTAGTGTTCCCCGTGCTATTTCTAGTGAAATGGTCTTAGCTATGTAGCAGCTTTTGATTCCCTGCATCCCCTAGGCTGCTGCCTGCATTCTGTCCTTATTTATAGCATTGAGAGATTTCCTAGAGCACATGCTGAGTAAGAGAAGTGTGAGAAGTCAGAGGGAAAGTGCAGCTACTTTTAGCACATGGCTGGCTCCAGCACCTGTCCAGCTATACTTGTGTGATATTTCAAGATGTCAGCCTGTTTCTACCTGAGACTAGATCTTCTGGTAGCTTAACTATTTCAGTCAAAAGAGAAGGTCTGCAAATACGAGGTGATGTGCTGCTAGTAATAAGGGGACCCTGTTTTTAGGTGCATGACCAAGCTCTCTGCAAGTGGACATGCTTACTCTGGGTATTGCAGATGTTTGCTACCTCCTGCTCCGTGGTTTTGGTTCTCCTGCTGTGGTAGGATGCTTGGCCAGCATTGTGGCTTGTCATGTCAGCCCCACTGACTACCTTGTCATGCTCAGAAGCCTACTGCCTCAGCAGCACAAGTTTCTATTTCCTTCAATAAAAGGAGATGAAAATATTCCACAGGAAGTGTGTCTTTTTTCCCCTCTTTTTCTGTTGAAGTGAATCATGAAGTAATCATGATTCTTTATGAACTGTTTGAAAGTAAGTTGCAGTAGGATGTCCCTTTGTCATTATAGACATCCATCTGTAGCCTTTTGCTTCTGTCTTAGGGATTTATTGCTGTGAAGAGACATCATGACCATGGCAACTCTTACAAAGGAAAACATTTAATTGAGGTCAGCATATTGTCATGGCGGGAAGCATGGCGGTGTGCAGGCAGACATGGTTCTGGAGAAGGAGTTAAGAGTTCTACATCTTGATCCACAAGCAGCAGGAGACTGTCACACTGGCCAGACTTGAGCTTTAGTGACACTTCTTCCAACAAAGCCCCACATCCTAATACTGCCACTCCCTACGAACAGGCATTTGAATCTGTGAGTCCTGGGGCATCCCTATTCAAACCACCACACTTCCTAAAAACAATTTTCAGTTTAGTTATACATTAAAAAAAAACTTAGCAAAACCAAAACAGCAACAACAAAATGTGTTGTTTAAAGACTAATTGTAAATACACACGTATTTAGTGCCCATATAAGAAATGGAACACATCTAGTGTCCTAGAACTCTCTTCATCCTGCCATTCCCATATGCCAACCCCAACTCCCAGCAACCACTGCTACACTTAGGTAAATCATATGCGGCCTATACTTTCACAATATACAAATATACTCCACAGCAGCTCATTCTCCCAGGTTGGTTCTCAGGGCGATGTAATTGTATATAGGTCTAGTCTAAGAACTGAGAGTGATGGGGCTAGGCAGATCGATACTCCAACTTGTTAAGATAAGCACAGATTCAACTTCCAGTTGAAAAGGATAACCTCTAAGATGACCAAATATAACAACAGCTGCTGTAGGTCTAAGGTCTTGGCATACTGAGATTTTCTGCTCAGGGGTATCTGTCCTCAGGGTGCAGTCAAAGTGTCCTGGGCTGCCATTCACAAAGTACTTAGAGTACTTTCCCAGGCTCGCTGGTGTTTGGTAGAATTCACTTCTATCATAGAAGCCAACAATCTAGAGCAGTGGTTCTCAACTTTCCCAATGCTATGACCCTTCAATATAGTGAGTTCTTCCTGTTGTGGTGGCCCCAACCTTAAAATTAGTTTTGTTGCTACTTTGTAACTAATTTTGCTACTGTTATGAATAGTAATGTAAGTATCTGTGCTTTCTGATGGTCTTAGGCTGGAAGGGCCCTTAAAGGGGCCTCCACCACCATGTTGAGACCTGCTGATCTAGAGGAAACAAGTAGCGTAATGTAACTGAAATCAATTGAGTGTTTCATTTTGGCTCACCCACAGTAAGTATGTCCTTGGATAAACTACTTAAAGCATCCGAGCTTCAACTTCCAGATCTAAAGCAGGTGTAATAATAGTGTCTACTCTAAGTTCCTGAGGAAATAAAATCGTTTAAGCTGAGCATTTGGTACGATCCCGGGAAATGGCAAATGCAGACCTATTTTGTAATGCTTGAAGTGACCTGGTTTGTCAGGAGACTTTATGCTAACTCTGACTCTCACTGTCACTAAAATAGGAACCTTACATAATAATCTGTATCTGGGAGTCTAAGTTATACTTTTAACATTTTGATCAAAACTAGTTTCTAATCATAAAATCAACAACCACTTAAACATTGGTAAAACTTGTATCTGGCCGGGCATGGGGGTGACGGTATGTAATCCTAATTTTTGGGAGATAGGTACAGGAAAATAGCATGGGCTGAATCGTGTTCCTGTGTCTCAAAAAAGAGACCAAAATAATATATGTGATCAAAGGTCTTGTCCAGACTGTTAAAAAAGCAGAAAAACAAAACCGAGCTTCTTTTCTTGGTAAGTTGCTAAGTGATAAAAACCTAACAGTATTTCATATCTCTTTTAGACTTGGAGTTCAAAAATTTTTATTAGGGTTGTATTAAAAGCAAAGGGAAATTGCGGGGCTGGAGAGATGGCTCAGCAGTTTGGGGCTCTTGCAGAAGACCTAACTGTGGTCCCAGCACCAGGATCTGACTTCCTCTTTGTATCTGTAGGCACCCACGCACATGGCATACACTCACACAGACATACACATAAAAATAAAGGGAGATTTGCATGTCAGGAAGATGCTCAGCAGATAAAGACACTCATGCAGCCTGCTGACCTGAGTTTCAATGCACGCACAAGCACGCACACACACAATAAAAGAAATTCCAAAGTAATACACGATTTTTTTTCTTTTAAGAAGGGTCAGACAACCCTTGTCAGACAAACACTACACATACTTAACAAAGCTTTAACAAAAGCTTCATCCATGTTTTGGGCTTGATGCTTTGCTGCTGGATGGTTGTTGAGGGTCTGGCACCAAGCCTCAGCATGCTGCCAAGAAAAAGAAACCAGAAGCTGGCACCAGACAGGTGGCATATGTACTCAAGAGTATATCCCTTCCTTCATGTCACCGCTCTCATTCTGTCGACTTAGATAAACGCCAACCTTCGACCATTTACTGATTCTTCAGCCCGAGCACTGAGTAGTAAAACTGTTCTCAGAATAGAGAAGTTATAACTGATTTGGAGAACTTCTGCACTCAGCTTCAAACTGCCGAGAACTTAGGGGCTGGCTACAGTTTTTAAATTACCAACATTTATTTGGCTGAGAAATCTCTAAGCTAAGAGGAACCTCTATCACTGCAGAGGCTTACATGTGTGTTGATGCTTCCATGTTTGTGATTATGTTTCCCAAGTGTTTGAAAAATACAGGCTTTATAGTTAACAGAAAACACCAACCAATCTTGTGGGGTTTAGTTGGTTGGTTGGGTTTTTTTGTTTGTTTGTTTGTTTGTTTGTTTGTTTTGTTTTGTTTTTGCAGAATTTGTCAAAAAAAAAATTAGTGTGCAGGCTGGGATATAGCTCAGCAATAAAATACTTAACATGTTCAAGGAGCCCGGAGTTAAAACCTCAGTGTTGTCAAAATAAGTGCACAAAGCGAAAGATGAAAAGATGATGCAACACTGCTCATCACAAAAGATTCTTATCTCAAGTTTCCTTATAAAAATTGTTGACCTAAAATTCTAAAGAGTCTGGAGTGTTAAAGAAACAAATGAATGACGGGCTTTCAGTTTTTAATTTTGAAAGAATTAAAAGAAACAAGCACAGTTTCTCCAAAGTCAGTGAGGTGGCTTAGTGAATAGATGTGCTTGAGTTCAAGCCCTGAAATTCACATGGTGGAAACAGAGAACCCAGTCCCAGAAGTCATCCTCTGACTTCCACATGTATGTACATATGTCTGCACATGCACGCATGCATACACACACACACACACACACACACACACACACTCTAAATGTAAAAGCAAAATTAACTCCCTCAAACAAAAACAGTGTCTTTACCACAATCTTATTGGAGTTCTTCACTCTTATTTTTTTTCTAGGATCAGATAGGGTCCAACAAAGTGAACCTCCACGGCAAAAGACAGTTGAACTGGATGAACATTGTATCTACAAAACCAAGCCAGTTCTGTTGGGGTAAAAAAAAAAAACAAACCAAACACTATCTCCCTATGATCAGTGAGAGCTGTGGTTTTTAAGAAACCACAATCCCCAAGTCAGCTTTCACTACTGATTTCTAACAGCCTCCCACAGAAACATGTTGAATACATTCATTCTTTGAATGGAATACGCGACTAAACTTACGTGATCGATTCTTTCATATTCTTTTTGGCCTGTTTTGAATGCTTTCATTTTGTTTGTCTTGCTTAACCATGGATCAGGCTCACACCCACGACACCACAGCTTACTTCAGTGTCTCCTGATACAAGATGGGATGGTGGGGAGGGGCTCTCAAGAAGCAATCAGAATGAAATTTTGAAGAAGTCTGCATGTCACAAAAGACTGCTCAACTCTTTGACCTCTACCTAATCTCAGAGGGTGCCAGCTTAGGGTTTCAGAATCTGATTGGGAAGAAAGGGTAAATAATTCAAGGCTTAAGCTTCTTCTCTTCATCTACACAGTCATCGCTCCGTGCACCATGCAACTATAAGGCATACTCACGGGAGTTTAGTGTAGTCAGAAAAGATGCAGCCCCTGCATGCATTCGAAGGGTTGGTAGTCTGTAGCTTCTTCCAAGTACTTATTTAAACAACCGTTAACTGACTCTTGCCAAGAGCTTCAATTGGCATAAAGAGATGAGTAGATGTAGTTATCTTAGTTGCTTTTCTATAGCCATGGTCGAAGAAATTTAGGGAAGAGTTTCCTGGGGGCTGTTTCAGAGGGTGAGCCCATGACCATCATGGCATACATGGCGGTGGAGTTGGGTGTGGCAGCAGGCATGGCACTAGAGTAGTAGCGGAGAGCTTACATTTTGACTCAGCGCTAACTGGGAATAGATGGGCTTTTGAAATCTCAAAGCCTACCCACAGTGATACACAGACTCTAACAAGGCCATGCCTCTTAATCCTTCCCAAACAGTTCCACCTGCTGGAACCAAGTACTCAAACGTAGGAGCCTATGAGGGCCGTTCTCATTCAAACCATTACTGTGGTCTAGCCAGTAGCAAACAAAAGTAATTACCACCAATGTGGCTAATGCAGTAGTAAGACATTTATTTTGAAGGAGATAAAGGGTATTTAGAATCCACTGACAAGGCATAGCAATGAACAATATTTTCCTGAGCTGAGCCTCACGTCAAGACTTACTCAAAGAGGCTGGAGAGATGACTCACTGGTTAAGAGCACTGGCTGCTCTTTAGAGTACCCAGGTTCAATTCCTAGCACCCACAAGGCAGCCCACAACCATCAGTAACTCCAGTCCCAGGTGATCTGACATCCTCTTCTGGTATACATGCATGCATGCATGCATACATACATACATACATACATACATGCATGCATATTTGCATATTTGCATACATATGTGTATTTACACACACACACACATATATATATATATATAGTTATAGTTATATATAGTTACTGAATAAAAGTTGAGAGCAAGAAGAGGGTCTGGCAGTAGGGACAGCATGAGTAAAGACACATGAAAGCATGAGAGATCAGATCAAGGCTTTGTAGGTGCCACTGTCCCCTGTTGCTGCTTGCTGCAGCCATAGTTAATCCTACCGTGTCCTTCAATATCTCAGCTCACAGTGACCCCTTAGGCTGCATCTGCTTTAAGCTGTTTGCCGACAGAATTTCAAAGACAGCAGAAAACATTCATGCTCTGAGTCCTGTAGAAGAAGGATTTGGTTATAACGGTTCTTCTTTTCACAGAATTATTCCAGGATTCATGAGCCAAGTTGGCAATTTTACATGCCACAATGGCACTGGCAGCAGGTCCATTTATGGGGAAAAATTTGAGGTGAGAACTTCATCCTGAACCACACGGTTCCAGGCATCTTGTCCATGGCAAACACTGGACCAAACACAAATGGTTCTTTTTTCATGTTAACTGCAAAGCCTGAGTGCCTGGGTGGCAAACATGTGGACTCTGGGAAGGGGGTAGAGGCATGAACATTATGGGAGCCATGGAGCATTTTTGGTCCAGGAAGCATTTTTGGACCTGCAAGATGATCACCAGTGCTTACTGTGGACAACTCTAATTTTTCTGACTTGTGGGCATCTTACATTCATTCTTTCTGTAGCCCAGGAGGCTGCCCCAACCCCATCTGTTTGTAATTCCCTGTAATCTCTGCTCTTACTGTTGGGCTTCCCTCCAAGTCTAGCTTGATTGCAGAGTTACGTTTATTATTATGAAGAAAAATAAATGAGAAAAAAGAGATGAGTTCAAAAAGTCCGGTGTTGCTGGGGAATCGGCGTAAGTGGGAATGGAGGAGGGAAGTAAGATGGAGAAAGGGAGGGAATGCAACGTAAGGTTAAACTTTAGGGATGCATTTTAAGGACAGTCGGTGTGATTAGAAGATCGGTATGACCTGCTCTTTGTGGGGGCTGTCGGAGAGTGTGAGTAGTAAGATTAACTCTCTCTTAAGCAGTGGCTGCACACTGAGAAATTTAAGGGCTTTTAGTGGGCCTCGAAATACAAGAACACGAGTAGAAGAAATGGAAAGAAGTGAACAAGAAATGCTACAACAAGCAAGGCAGAACTTGGTCACTCTGCCAGACTGCAAAGGAAAGGGAGGTGTTAAGAATGGGACACTGGAAACAAGACAAAACAAAACAAAACAAAACAAAACAAAAGAATGTGACACTGTTTTCAGGTCCTGTCATTTAGAGCCACAGGAGGTGGAGCAAACATGAAAAGAAAGAGTGGATTTAATCCACAGTTTTCAGAGTTTGAAGTATATACAGTCGCATATGCCACTGAAGACAGCCAATGTGCTGTCGAGTTTCTGATTCAATGAGACCTTGCATTGGAAATACAGCAAAAGCAACAGAGGAAGAGACACAAAGTCTGTCTCTGTCCTGCCCATTTCCATGCATGTAGACACGTGCACACCAAAAACAAAAAACAAAAACAAAACCACAAAACAAAAAACCAAAACAACAACAAGAACCCTCTTAAAAATAAAATAAACCCAAAGGTAAAACTGACTCATTGTCATGTTTGAAACAGGTTTGTTTGTTTTCCTTTAAGGGAATGAGAAGAGAATTAAATGGTGATCTGAATAATTTCACTACAAAAATAGCTACCATGAATTATGCAAGCAATAATAGCTACGCTTATTTTTAAATTAGCCATAACAAATCAGAGAGCATTTGTTTACCTTGGAGGGCACAATTAAAACATGTCGCTCTGAGAACATGAGTTCTAATCCCAGGCATCAACCAACAACAGCAACAACAATTTACCACAATACTTGGTCCTAAGACTGGGGGCCTGGTTTCACAGAGTCTTCCCAGACTGCAGCCCTATGCGAGCATGGCCGTGCCCCACGACGAGTGGCCACGCCCCCGTGCATGTGCTCAGTTCAGGGGCTCCCTCGTGCCTGTCCTCCATCTTGAGAAACGCTAGTCTTCACAGGTGTGAAATTCAGATTTGCGTTGGCGACTGTAAAGTTACCGTAAGTAGTGTTCCCATCTCTTCAGAACTCCCAGACATCACCCAAACAAGGAAGTTTCCTTAGGTTTACAGTCCGTAGCTCAGCCTGCGGGGTGCGGGCCCGGGTTGCTCATCACTGGAGGTGAGCCGACCAGCCAAGTTTCCACAGCGCTAAGGAAAAAGGGGTTTCCTCTCCACAGCTGTCAAGGGACAGGAGCAAAGCTCTGCAATCCAGGGATGGCCAAGCAGGCCCCCAAGGCTGTCACCCTGAAGTCCCTGAAGGCTTGTTTCCACCTCTGAGGATCACAGTTCTATGCTGCCTGTCAACATTTCGTTTATCTAGTTTTTGTGGCAAGAGAAATGTCTACTCTCAGTCCCTGGAGTCACTGTCTGAATTTCCACTCAGTCTAGCTAGTGAATGGTGGCATCTTTTAGATTGAGAGTGGACGGGCTTCTGGAGGAATAGATTTGGGAGGATGAAATCGTGGTTCAGTTTTACCCATTTATTTTGAAGTACCCGTGAGAAGTCTAAGTGGAGCTTTCTTTAGACTGTTGTAGTGAGTGAAGAGGCCTGGGGTTGAAATAACTTAATCGATCCCCTCCCCCATAAATGTTAGAGTTGAGTGTGAATTCAGCTACCCCGGCTAGTGCATAAACCCAAACAAAGGATCCGTGGGTACCTTGAAATGCTGGCCGTAATGATCCTGAGTCAAAAGCTGGGTTTTATTCAGTATTCAGTTTACCCTCCTCCCCTCACAGAGCCTTTTCTTCACATCTGCCATTAGCTTTTCCAGTACTTACACACACACACACACACACACACACACACACACACACACACACACACACAGTGATCTCAAACCAATCCACTTTCTTGTTTCCATTGTGATTATTTCGTGTTAAGGAAGATTTCTATTTATTTATTTATTTATTTATTTATTTATTTACTTATTTATTTAGATTTCTGAAAGAGCCATCTGGGGCCACAGGCCGTTTGGAAATAAGTTTTATTTTATACAGTGAAAACTAGTAATAAGAAGTAGAGGGAACTGTGCAGAAAAGCGAAAGGAGAAGAGGACTGTCAGATGGCTTGTAGCCATGCACGGCCTGTGCAGTGCTCACTGAGGGGACAGAACAACCATTTGACCCATGGAAAGGCTTAGCCTTCACCTGTGGCCTCTGTCCTCACTGACTCCCCACCCTGGGTTGTCTTATATCATCTGTGTTAGCATGGAGTATTTGCATTTTGTTATTGCTGCAAAATATAATAAATTTGGCTTCTGGAAAAAAATACATTCTTAAGACATCAGGATTTAAAGAGGTTTAAAGCCGGTCACTGTTGTTTTCTGTCCTGGGGGTTTGAACCCAGGACTTCAACAAACGTTATGCAAGCACCGAGTTACTGAGCTATGTCCCCTTGTAAGTCGCTTTACCTGTGATCACTGAAATTGGTAAAAACAAATCTTCTCGTGAACTATGTTTTTAGCTGGACTTGGTGTTCTATAAATGTTAGGACTAGTTTGTTGTAATCATCTCTACACAAGGTTTAAGAAATGATCCCTTCTGTGTGTATGCGTGTACCTGTGATGGTGCAATAACACAAGTGCATGCACAATGGCTCATATGTGGAGGTCGGAAGACAACTTTCCTGAGTCCTCTCATCCCACCGTGGGTGCCGGGGATTGAACTCAGGTCCTCGGGCTTACAAGGCAAGACCTTACACCCACTGAGCCATCTCACTGGCCCACATATAGTTTTGTCTGTTTATTCTGTTATCTTAGGCACGTTAAGCCTCCTGCCCAATGTAAGTGTAGATGAGTTTATTTCTCTTTTGGAGACTATGTGATTAAGTACATGTAAACTTAAAACATTTTTAAATTATTTTTCATCACTGTGCTCTTTTTAATCTCCACTAATGCTTTATTTATTTATTTATTTATTTATTTATTTATTTATTTGGTTTCATATTTACTTTGCTGGTCTTTTAGTAGAGTATACTGATTGTATCATTTGGCCTTACCCATTCACCCACTGAGTCAACGTCTTTTAAAGACTCATTTTTATTTGTGTGTGTGTGTGTGTGGGGGTGTTACATAAGTTGAACCTTTGGCCCTGTCCATGCTGAACGAGTGCTCTGCCCCTGAATTACCTCTCCAGACCCTTTTTCTCTCTCTTGGTTTCAGTCTCAACAAATGAAACACCCGTGTTTGGCTGCCTATTTTTCGCTTAAACACATTTTGCCTGTTTTTAAACTGAAGAATTTGCTGCATTTACATTTAAAGTAGTACTGACCTTTGAAGAGTTAAATCTGGCTACTGCTCAGGAAGGCTGGCCATTTTGTAGGGCGGGCTACATTCTCTTTGTTCCCCTTGTCTATGCTCTTCACCATTATCTGGCTTTCCTTTGGATTGTTGCTTTTTTCTTTTTTAATTCCAGTTTCTTTGTTGTTTGCTTTGAGACAGTGTCTCTTCATGAAGCTCTGGCTAGCTTGGAACTTGCTACCTAGACCAGGCTGGCTTTAAACACAGAGATTCACTTGCCTCTGCCCTCTGCCCTCTGCCTTCTGAGTACCTGTATTAAACTTGGATGCTATCATGCTGGGATCCTACTTTCCTACTTTATTAGCTTTTTAAAAAATTATTTATTTATTTTTACACTCCAGATTTTATTCCCCTCCCAGTTCACCCCCCGAGAGTTCCCCTTACCTCCTTCCTGCTCCCTCACCCCACCCCACACTACTGCTCCCCCCCCATCTCCACAAGGATGTCCCCACCCCACAAGACCTCTAAACTCCCTGGGGCCTTCAGTCTCTTGAGGGTCAGGTGCATCTTCTCTGACTGAACCCAGACTCAGGAGTCCTCTGCTGTACATGTGTTGGAGGCCTCACCTCAGCTGGTGCGTGCTGCCTGGTTGGTGACTCAGTGTCTGAGATCTCAGGGGTCCGGGTTAATTGAGACTGCTGGGCCTCCTACAGGGTTGCCCTTCTCCTCAACTTCCTCCAGCTTTTCCCTAATTCAACCAGAGGGGTCAGCAGCTTCTGGTCATTGGTTGGGTACACATATCTGCATCTGATTCTTTCAGCTGCTTGTTGGATCTTTTGAAGGGCAGACATGATAGGCCCCTTTTTGTGAGTGCCCCATAGCCTCAGCAATGGTGTCAGGTCTTGGGGCCTCCCCTTGAGGTGGATCCCACTTTGGGCCTGTCACTGGAAATTCTTTTCCTCAGGTTCTTCTCCATTTCCATCCCTGCATTTCTTTAAGACAAGAATAATTATGGGTCAGAGTTTTGACGGTTATATGGCAACCCCATCCCTCACTTGATGCCCTGTCTTTCTGCTGGAGGTGGGCTCAACAAGTTCCCTCTCCCCACTATAGGGCCTTTCATCTAGTGCCCCAACCCCACCCCCTGCCTTGAGTCCTGAGAGTCTCTC
Source organism: Rattus rattus (assembly GCF_011064425.1). NCBI lineage: Eukaryota > Metazoa > Chordata > Mammalia > Rodentia > Muridae > Rattus > Rattus rattus. The sequence continues at coordinate 96,228,609 of NC_046155.1, forward strand.
ACTTCCCAGGTCTCTGGTACATTCTAGAGGGTCTTCCCTCCTCCTTCCTCCTAAGGTGGCCTGTTTCCATTCTTTCTGCTGGCCCTCAGGGCTTCAATCCTTTTCCTCCATCCAATATCAGATCAAGTTCTCCTGTCCCCGCTCCCCCACCCCCTTTCCCTACCCTGGCCCTCCCTACCTCCCTACTTGTGGTTGCTTTCTTCTCCCTCCCAAGTGGGACCGAGGTGTCTTCACTTGGGCCCTTCTGCTTGTTGATCTTTTTGAGTTCTGTGGACTGTATCTTTGGTATTCTGTACTTTTTTGTTTGTTCTTTTGCTAATATCCACTTATTAGTGAGAACATACTGTGCACATCCTTTTGGGTCTAAGTTACCTCACTCAAGATAATGTTTTCTAGTTCCATCTATTTGCCTGCAAAACTCAGGATATCCTCGTTCTTAATAGCTGAGTATTTTATTGTGTAAATGAACCACATTTTCTGTATCCATTTTTCTGTTGTGGGACATCTGGGTTGTTTCCAGCTTCTGGCTATCTCAAATAAGGCTGCTATGAGCATAGTGGAACATGTGCCCCTGCGGCATGGTGGGGCATCTTGTGAGTATATTCCCAAGAGTGGTATTTCTGGATCTTCAGGTAGGTCTATTTCCAATGTTCTGAGGAACCTCCAGATTGATTTCCAGAGTGGTTGTACCAGTTTGCAATCCCACCAGCAATGGAGGAGTGTTCCTCCTTCTCCACACCCTCACCAACAAGTATTGTCACCTGAGTTTTTGATCTTAGCCATTCTGACTGGTGTAAGGTGGAATCTCAGGGTCGTTTGATTTGCATTTCTCTGATCACTAAGGACTTTGAACATTTCTTTAGATGCTTCTCAGCCATTTGTGATTCCTCTGTTGTGAATTCTCGATTTAGTTCTATACCCCATTTTTTGATTGGGTTGTTTGGTTTTTTGTGTGGTTAGTTTCTTGAGTTCTTTATTAGTTCTTTAGAAAAGCTTTATTTAGGGCTGGAGAGATAGCTCAATGTTAAGAGCACTGGCTGCTCTTCCAGAGGTCCTGATTTCAATTCCCAGTACTCCCATGGCAGCCCACAACTGTCTGTAACTCCAGTTCCAGGGGATCTGGCGCCTTCACAGTCATACATGCACATAAAACACTAATGCATATTAATAAATAAATATTTTTAAAAACGTTCGTTAAAGCATAACTAGATACAATAAACTTTACATATTCAAAACATATTATTTTTATTGGGCCTGGTAGCTCATGCCTACAACCTTAGTGACTCAGAATTCTGAGACAAGAAGATTGAGAGTTTGGGCCAACCTGGGCTTCATAGCAAGACCTTGTCTTGGGAGAGCACACCAATTAGTTGTCCATTGTGAAATGCTCAGCCCTGAAAACACACATACAAATAAACTGGACTGAGCAGGTTATATTTAGGAGTGTGTGTGTGTGTGTGTGTGTGTGTGTGTGTGTGTGTGTGTGCGTGTGTAGAGCAATATTTTGGAGGCTATTGTAGAGCTTGGCTAAGGACTGCAATTGGAGAAGTGGCTAGGGAGTGAAAGTATGAAACAAGATAACCTTTGTAGTTCTACGGACCTGTTAGTTCAAGCTTCGAGAGGGAAAACTGAGTAGTGTAGAAATTAACTATAGTGGTCTAAATGGTCCTAACCCTCAGGACCTGTAAGTCCGGAGTGGAAGCACTTGGTAATGATTAAGTGCAGGATCTTGAGGTGGAAGGTACCCAGATTATGCAGATGCATCCAGTACCAGCCTTGGCTACATAGCGAGTTTGAAGTCCCCCCTTGGTCTATATGAGTTTCTAACTGAAAAAAGATAAACAGACAAACAAACAAAACCACAGATACAAAGCCATCCACCCACCCACCCTCCCAACTGAGCAAACAAGAGCTAACTATCCCTTCTCCAGTGAATTACCTTGGTAATACTGACCCATGTTTTCCTTTTCCCTAGTTCTGTTCTCAGTTACTTTATCTAAGTCTCAGCGTAGTTTGAGTCCTCGAACTATTGTTTGACTTTCTATTTCCTTTGACTTTCTGTATGAATCTTACAGCAGTATATTGCTTTCTACCAAAAGCCCACAGAGGTCCTGTTGGGAGTTGGGATTGTGTTAAACCTATAGAACTTAGGATAAATTAAGATCATATTTGATTTTCCTTCCCTTCCGTTCTACGGAACAGGCCGAGAAGCCTTGGTGTCAGCTCTTCTTTAATGGTTTGGTAGGATCTGGCCATGAACCCTCTTAGGCCTGGGCTTCTCCTTGCCAGAGAGATACTTGATTACTGCATTTGTCTTATTAATGGCTGTGGATCTGTTTAAATGGACCACATTTTCATTATCCATTCATCAGTTAATATGCATCTAGGTTGATTCTAGAACTTTGCTACTGTGAATAGACCAGCAGTAAGCATGAATGCATCCCTGCGGTAGGATCTGTAGACTCCTTTGGCTGTGTGCCCAGGAGTAATAGAGCTGGATCATATGGAAAGTTCCTTTTTATGTTTTTAAGAAAGTGCTAACTGATTCCCATAGTGACTGCAGCAGTCTGTACTCTGCCAAACAATGAATAAAGCTCCCTTTTCTTAACATCTTCAAGAACATTGCTGCCATTTGATTTCTTGATCATAGCCATTATAACCAGAGTGAGATGGAATTTCAAAAGACTTCCTATTTGCATTTCCTTGGTGGATAAAGATATGGAGCACTTTTAAAAATAATTATTGGTCCTTTGAATATCTTTTGCGACCTCTAGTTAGTTCCAAAGCCCCTCCCCCATCTTTAAATTAGGACGTTTCCTTGTTTTTTTATTTTCCTTTTTTTTTTTTTTTTGTAAATTCCAAGTATAGTTTCTTTGTTAATCAGAGCAGGCAAGGATTTTGTCCCATTCTATAGGCTGTTTCTTCATTCGGTTAACTATTTCGTTTCCTGTACAGAGCTATTTAATTTCTTGATGTCTCATTTGTTGGTTGTTGGCCTTATTTCCTTAGTACTTATTTCCATTCAGAAAGCCTTACCTATGCCTATATCTTGACGTAGTTTTCCTGCTTCTCCCTCTTAGAAGTTTCAGGGTTTTGGGGTCTTACATTAAAGGCGTTGATCAATTTTGAGTTATTTTTCTGCAGAGTGAGAGAAAAATGTTTAGTTCCATCCTTGTACATGGAGATATCCAGTTTTCCCATCACAATTTGTTGAAAAGGCTCTTTTCTTCCAACACACACTTCTAGCATCTTTGTCAAAAACTAGCTGTGTGGGCTTCCCTCTGGACCCTCCATTCTAGCCCACCGATCAATCTGACTGTCTTTGTGTTAGTGCTGTGCTGTTTTTAATTACAATGGCTGACCTGTAGTATAACTTGAAATCAGACAGATTACCCTGAGACAAGGGTCTCCACTCTCTCCACTTTTACTCAGCAGAGTTCTTGACTAGAACAGTAAGACAAAACAGAAATAGTCTTTTTCCTCAAGATTGTTTTGTCTATCTGGGGTCGTTTGTGCTTCCATATGAATCTTAAGATTGTTGTCTCAGTCTCTGTGAATAATGGTGTTGGACGTTTGAGGGAAGGGTTTCACTGAATGTGTAGGTTGCTTATGGAAGAACGACGATTTTCACATTAATTGTCCCAATCTATGAGCATGGGAAGTCTTTCCGTCTTCTAGTGTCCGCCTCCAGTTCCTTGTTTAGGGTTTAAAGCTTTCATTGTTGCGGTCTTTCACTTCCTTGGTTAGTTAGTTCATTCTAAGGCATTTTCTAGGGCGTTAGGAATAGAGCTGTTTCCTTTCCTCAGAATGTTTTGTAGGAAGGATACAGCTCTTTATTTAAGTTTGTATCCCGCCACTTCGTTGAAAGTGTTTATCATCTTTAAGAGTTTTTAAGCAGAGTCCTGATAGTCTCTGTGTATAAAATCATCATCTGAAAATAAGGATATTGTAACTTTTCCCTACTGGTATCCTTTTTGTTCTTTCTTGTTTTATTCCGGATCTGGGTGGAAATGCTCTGAGGTTTCCCTCGGTTTTCTATTATGTGGGCTGTGGGTTTGTTATATAAAGCCTTTCCTATGCTGAGATGCATTCCCCTTGTTCGTAGACTCTCTGAGATTTTTGTCACAAAGGAACATTAGGCTTTGTCAAAGGCCATTTCTTCATCTCTAGTGATGATCATGTGATTTCAGTTCTTGGGTCCATTTGTGTGCTGATTTGTGCAAGCTGAACTATTATTACTCCATCCTGTAATGAAGCCATAGTTTATCATAGTTAATGAGATATCTGATGTATTCTTGAAGTCAGTTTGTAGGTAATTTGTTAAGATTTTTTTTTTCATTTTTCATCATGAGGGAGATTGATCAATAATTTTCTTTTCTTTGTTTTCTTTCTTTCTTTCTTTCTTTTTTCTGGAGCTGAGGACTGAACCCAGGGCCTTGTGCTTGCAAGGCAAGCACTGTACCAGTGAGCTAAATCCCCAACCCCAATAATTTTCTTTTCATATTGTATACTTGAAAATCAGTTAGGAAGGGATCCTTTTGTTATCTTTTGTGAATAGTCTGCAAGTCGCTGGTGTTAGTTCTTCCTTATAGGCCTGGTAGATTTCAGCAATGGATCCATCTGGGTATGAAATTTTTTTCTGTTGGGAGAATTTCTTTTTATTGCTTCTTTAATTTTGTTGCTTTTTATAGAGACTTAAATTGTTTATATTGTGGTTTAATTTTGGTGGGTCATATATGTTGGGAAATTGATTTGTTTCTTCTAGATTTTCACATTTAATGGACTGTAAGTTTTTTCTTTTTTCTTTTTCTTTTTCCTTAAAGATTACACACACACACACACACACACACACACACATATATATATATATATATACTGTTGCTATCTTCAGACACACCAGAAGAAGGCATTGGATCCCATTACAGATGGTTGTGAGCCACCATGTGGTTGCTGGGAATTGAACTCAGGACCTCTGGAAGAGTAGTCAATGCTCTTAACTGCTGAGCCATCTCTCGAACCTGGACTATAAGTTTTTTTTTTCTTTTCTTTTTTTCGGAGCTGGGGACCAAACCCAGGGCCTTGCGCTTGCTAGGCAAGCGCTCTACCACTGAGCTAAATCCCCAACCTGGACTATAAGTTTTAAAGATATTATCTACATAATGATTTTCTGAATTATTTTGATATCTGTTATAAAGTCTCCAGTTTTATCTTAATTGTACTAAATGGAGTTTTCTTTTTGTTAGTTTGGCTAAGGGTTTGTCAGTCTTGCTTTAAGAACAACTCATTCTTTTATTAATTTTGTGTATTTAATTTTTCCTTTTTATTAATTTCTACCTGATCATAATTACATCTTTCCATCTATTAACTTTGAGTTTGGCTTGTTTTTGTTTGTTCAGGCCCTACCTATGGTGCGGCCATTACTTACTGGAGATCTCTGGACTTTTAATTAGGCACCTTTCACTGCAAACTTCCCTTTTAGGACTGCTTGCATTGTGACCCAGGTTTTGGTATGTTGTGCTTTTGTCTTCATATAATTCTAGGACTTTTACATTTTCTATCTTGATTTTTTCAATGACCGATTTATTACTCAATAGTATGTTTGTCAGTCTCTATGAAGTTTCTCTTTTTATTGATCTCTAGTTTTGTTCCACAAAATTTTTTATTACGTAGACTATAAGAAATTGTGTCAATTTCCTTATAGTTGTTGTGTTTTGACTTGTATCTGTTATCTAGTTTGGAGAATATCCCGTGGGCTGCTGAGAAGAGCATGTTTGAATGGGATGCTCTGCAGTTTAGGTGGAAAGTTAGGCCCATGATTTTATTGAACACTCAGATGTTTCTATACTTCTTTTTGTCAACATTACCTCCATCGGTGAGGATAGTCTATTAACGTCACCCTCTATTACTGTGTTTGAGATTAATGTCTTTAAATCTAGTAATATTTATTTTCTAAGATTGAGTGTAACTATGATTGGGGACTGTTTAGAATTGTAGTGCTCTCTTAATGGACTGTTCTCCTAATAATTATGAAGTGAAGACTAATTTCTTCTGATTAGCCTTGGTTTGAAATCTGTTTTGTCAAATATTAGGATAGTGGCAGTTGCCTGTTTCTTAAGAGCGTGTGGTTCCATTCTTTCCCCAAGGTTTTATCTGCCTTTGATGGTGAGGTGTGTTCCTTAAAACCAACAAATAGATGGATCCTGTTTGTAAATCCAACTTGTTAGTCTATCTTTTGAGTGAGAAATTGAGACCATTAACATTCAAGAGTTACTGTTGAAATGTATATGTTAATCTCTGTTATGTCATTGATCTTGTAATGTTTGATGTTTTCCTGTTCCTCACTTGTCTAACTGTACTAATGTTATTTCCTGTATCCTTGTGGGTGTGCTTTACCTTTTCTTTGAAGGATTCCATCAAATATCTTTTGTAGATGGCTTAATGGTTATGAATTACCTTAGCCTATTTTTTATCATGGAATTTTTCCCCCTTTCAGATATTACAGTGTGGCTGGCAGTTGTTGTTTAGAACTTGAAATACATCCTTCCAAGCCCTCCTAACTTGGGAAGTCATTGTTGATAAGTTTGCTGTTATTGTGATGAGTACACTTTTATATGTGGTTTGGTGTCTGTTGCAGCTTACAATCTGCTATCTTTGTTCTATTTATTATTATAACTATGATGTGAAGAGGTTCTTCTCTGGTCTTGTCTGTTTGGTGTCGCTAATTCTTGTACCCAGATGGGCGTCTTTTCTCTTAGATTTGGGATATTTTCTGCTGCAATTTTGATGAGAATTCTTCCTCTGCTTTTAGCATGAAGGTTTCCTTCTTGTATGTCTATGATTTGGTCTTTTCATAGTGTTCCATATATATTGAATGTTCCATTTGTAGGTTTGTTTTTTAAATTATCTTTGACCAATTGCTCTCATTGTCTTCAAGTTCTGATATTCTGTTTTCCCCTTCACCTTTCCTCACCTTGGTGAGGTTTCTCCATGGAGTGTATGTGCATTGCATGCATATGAATGTAGGGTGTGCATCTGTGCACACACAGAGACCAGAGCAAAACACCAGATATCTTCTCTATTTTCTAATTTACTGCTTTAAGATGGATCTCTCACTGAATCTGACCTCACTTTTTGGTTTATTTAATTTTTGGTAGGATCCATCAATGCTGTAGTTAGAAGCACACATAGCCATGCCCAGCTTTTTACATAGTGCTGAGGACTCAAGCTCGGCTCCTCAAGTCATGCTTGCAGAGCAGCTGCTCTCCCTCACTAAGTCATCTCGTCAGACCCATATGGCGCTTCTATTCAAATATTGGGCTTCTCATTTCCATTCTTTCAGTTTGACTTTCTTCAATATTTCTGTATCTTTATTGGATTCCACCTTCATATCTGTGATGATTTGTATATGCTCAGCCCAGGGACTGGCAATATGAAATGCTGTCCTTATAAGAGTTGCCTTGGTCATGGTGTCTGTTCACGGCAGTAAAACCCTAACTAAGACGATATCCTATATTACATTTCTTATTTCACTCACTTGTTCGTATTCTCTAGGAATTCATCCAGAAATTTGTGTCTTCTTTGGTTTCTTTGAATATGCTTACAGTCATTCTTTTGAGTTATCTAGCATTCATCTTATCCAATCTCATTGGAAGCCATTAATCTGTGAATCGTTCAGTTTTGGAGGAGTTGCACTGGTTTTGTTTTTCCTTATTTCTTTGGTTGGGCTTTGGGGCTTACTCACTCACTCGTCTAGGATCAGGTGATTGGTTGGGTGCTTTTAACCATGCATAGTCTTTCAGTATTCAACTGTAGATTCAGGAGCTTAATACTTGCTTCTCCCTAATTCTTTTTTTTTTATAGGTGAGCCACCATGTGGTTGCTGGGATTTGAACTCAGGACCTCTGGAAGAGCAGTCAGTGCTCTTAACCACTGAACCATCTCTCCAGCCCCTCCCTAATTCTTTATGCTTGCTTAATTTGTGGAGGCTTCCCACCTCTACCTATATTCTCTTTATTGGAGCTTTGACCTCATATTCTATAGATATTATAAAATAGTCATTAATAATGCTTACTTATTCATTTTTCCTCTCTTGGGGATCCTTTTTCAATTACTTTTTTTCTTAACACTTCAACCATTCCCTTCCTCCAGGTACCCCCCCCCCAGTTCCCTCCCTCTATCTCCAAGAGGATGTCCCTGCCTCTACCTGCCAGGGTTCCCCACTCCCTGGAGCCTCTAGTCTCACAAGGGCTAGGCACATCTTTTCTCACTGAGGCCAGACCAGGCAGACCTCTGCTGTATATGTGTCAGGGGCCTCATATCAGCTGGTGTATGCTGCCCGGTTGGTGGCTCAGTGTCTGAGAGATCTCAGGGGTCTAGGTTGGTTGAGACTGCTCATCTTTCTATGGGGTCTCCTCCTCCTCAGCTTCTTCCAGCCTAATTCAACCATAGGGGTCCCCATCTTCAGTCCAATGGTTGGGTGTAAGTATCTGCTTCTGTCTCAGTCAGCTGCTTGTTTGACCTCTCATAGGACTGCCATGCTAGGTTCCTGTCTGTAAGCACATCATAGCCTCAGTAATAGTGTCAGGCCTTGGAGCCTCCCTTGAGATGGATCTGAAGGTGGGTCAGTCGCTAGATCTCCTTTCCCTCAGTCTCTTCTCCATTTTTGTCCCTGCAGCTCTTTCAGACAGGAACAATTCTGGGTCAGAGTTTTTGACTGTGGGACGGCAACCCCATCCCTCCACTTGATGCCCAGTCTTTCTACAAGTTCCTTCTCCCACTGTTAGGCATTTCATCTAAGGTCTCTCCTTTTAAGTCCTGAGGCTCTCTCACCTCCCAGATCTCTGGAACTTTCTAGAAGGTTCCCCCCATCTCCCACACCCTGAGGTTGCATATTCCCATTCATCCTGCTGGTCCTTAGGGCTTTTCTTCTGTCTCCCCACTCCCCCATACCTGATAATGTTCTCCCTTTTCCCCCTCACACTCACCTCTCCCACCTAGGACCCTCCCTCCCTCTGCCTCCTGTGATTTTTTTCTCCCTCCCAGGTGGGATTGAGGTATCCTCACTTGGGCCCTTCTGCTTGTCAACCTTCTTGATTTCTGTGGACTGTATCCTGTGTATTCTGTACCTTTTTTTTGGCTAATATCCACTTATTAGTGAGTACATACTATGCATGTTCTTTTGGGTCTGAATTACCTCACTCAGGATGATATTTTCTATGAGTTTCTATGACCTGCAAAACTCATGAGATCCTCATTCTTTTTTTTTTTTTTTTTTTCCGGGGCTGGGGACCGAACCCAGGGCCTTGCACTTCCTAGGCAAGCACTCTACCACTGAGCTAAATCCCCAACCCCAAGGTCCTCATTCTTAATAGCTGAGTAGTATTCCATTATGTAAATGAACCACATTTTCTGTATCCATTTTTCTGTTGTGGGACATCTGGGTTGTTTCCAGATTCTGGCTATCACAGATAAGGCTGCTATGAACATAGTGGAGCATGTGGCTCTGTGGCATGGCGGGGCTTCTTTTTGTATTTGCCAAAGAGTGAGTGGTATAGCTGGGTCTTCAGGTAGAACAATTTTCAATTTTCTGAAGAACCGCCAGATTGATTTCCACAGTGGTTGTGCCAGTTTTCAGTCCCACCAGCAAAGGAGGAGTGTTCCTCTTTCTCCACATCTTCCCCAGTATCTGCTGTCTCCTGAGTATTTGATCTTAGCCATTCTGATTGGTGTGAGGTGAAATCTCAGGGTTGTTTTGATTTCATTTCCCTGATGACTCAGGACTTTGAACATTTTTGATTCCCTGTTCTGGATTGTCTGTTTAGCTCTATATTCTATCTTTTGAATGGGTTTGGTTTTTTTGAGGTTAATTTCTTGAGTTCCTTATATATTTTGGATATTAGCCCTCTATCAGATGTGGGGTTAGTGAAGTTTTTTTCCCCAATCTGTAAGTTGCTGGTTTGTTCTATTGACTATGTCCTTTTCCTTACAGAAACTTTCCAGTTTCATGAGGTCCCATTTATCAATTTTTGATCTTAGAGCATGAGCCATTGGACTTCTGTTTAGGAAATTTCCCCGTGTCAATGAGTTCAAGACTCTTTTCCACTTTTTCTTCTATTAGAATCAGTGTCTCTGATTTTATGTTGAGGTACTTGATCAGCTTGGACTTGAGCTTTGTACAAGGTGACAAATATGGATCTATTTCCATTTTTATAATACAGACATCCAGTTAGACCAGCACCATTTATTAAAGATGCTTTCTTTTTTCATTGTATACTTTTGGCTTCTTCGTCAAGGATCAAGTGTCCATAAGTGTCACCACAATTTTTGCTATTCCATTTTGGTCAAAGTAGGAGTTGAGACTAGGGACTTTGTTTGTCTGTTTTGTTCTATATTTTAAATTTTATTTGTGTGTGTGTGTGTGTGTGTGTGTGTGTGTGTGTGAGAGAGAGAGAGAGAGAGAGAGAGAGAGAGAGAGAGAATGCATGCATGTGTGTGGGTTTCCTGAGAAGAGGATGTCAGATCTCCTGAAGGTGTAGTTATGGAGGCCGTGAGCACCCCGTGTGGGTTCTGGGAACTTAAGTTCGATCTGGAATAGCAGCAGCAGTCTTAATTGCTGAGACACGTTGCCAGCCCCAGTAGACGGAGATTCTTCAGTGAAGACACAGATGATGTTCATAAGAAACAAAATGGAGCATGGCTGAAAGTCTCTAGTAGTAAAGACTGTCGCATTTGCTCCTTTATGGCTTTATAATTATTTCTATCATTACCACTTATTTTTGTTTTTTTCTTCATGAGTTTTCTTGTTTGTTTTTAAATACTTCTCTCTCTCTCTCTCTCTCTCTCACACACACACACACACACACACACACTCACACACTGGCTGAATTTATAGGTTCTTTGAAAGTCCCTTGGTATGAAAACAACATTCTTTAAGCTTTTTTCTTTCATTTTGTTTGGATTGTGTGTGTGTGTATACATGTTCTACAGCACAAAAGTGGCAGTCACATGAAAACATATGGGATTTGGCCTTCTCCTTCCACCATGTGGCTACTGGGGGATTGAACTCAGGTTTTAAGGCTTGGTAGAGGATGGCATTTTTCATATGTCACCCATGCATTTAACATCCTGGGTTATTTCAAGAGAATATTGCAGAACATGGTGAGCCATGTTACCAACCCAAGATCGTCTCATGATACACTGAGAAAACTGAGTATCTGTTCACTTACCACTTGCCTGTTCCCCTTTTTCTTACCAATAAGAAAATGTCTGTGAGTGAAATGCCATGGCTAGCTTCTGTAAAAGTCCTTAAAGTAAGGCAGAGTCCTCTCCTTTGTTCTCCTATTTTCTGCTAGCCATAACTTGGATGAGAGAGGTGAACAGCAAAGTGGAAGACAACTGAGTTCTTAATGCCATTGTGAAGCCACACGCCCCTCCCTCCTCCTCTCTCCCCCTCCCTTCAGATCCCTGTAAAGACAGGCCCCAGCTCTTCAGTCCACAGCAACTTCAAAGTCCCCCTTCCTCCTCAGCCTGAGTAGATACTGGTTACAGGTGCGCAGCACCACGCGATTACACTGAATTCTCATTGTATGATCTCTAGATGTCGACAAAAAGGAAAACAAATGTGTATTTTTTTTTCAGCTGCGCAGATAACCAACAGAGGAAAGTGGATCTCTGGGTTAAAGGAGAGCTTGATTTAGAGACAGCCAGGGTTACACAGAGAAACACTGTCTCAAAAACAAAACAAGACGAAACAAAACTTTATCTTTTCAACTGTTACTGTTTTTGAATATTCTACCGTGCACAGTTAAAGCTGACTGTGACTGATCCCGCATGGAGAGTATACTGGATAGGCTTATGTCAACCTCACCAAGCTAAAGTCACAAAAGGGAACCTCAACTAAGAAAATACCTCTATAAGATCCTGCTACAGGCAGTACTGTCGGGCATTTTCTTAGTTAGTGATTGATGGACAGTACCCAGCTGTTGGCTGGTGTTCCTGGGTTCTACAAGAAAGAAGTCTGAGCAAGGTATGAGACACAAGCCAGTAAGCAGCACCCTCCATGGCCTCTGCATCAGCTCCTGCCTCCAGGTTCCTGTCCTGTTGCATTCCAGTCTTCACTGCTTTTGGTGATGGACTATTCTACGGAAGTGTGAGCTAACAGAGTCCTTTCCTCTCCATGTTGCTTTTGGCCATGGTGTTTTTTTTGTTTTTTTTAAATCACAGTAACTCCAACTATGGCAGAGAGGAAGAAGGGAAAGGGACAGGAGGTTGGGTTTCGCACGTTAGGAAGATGGCATTTTTCATATGTCACCCATGCATTGAACATCCTGAGAGAACATTGCAGTTAGAAACTGTGTGATTGGGGCTTTTTAGCACCTTTTGGTTGACTAGGGTAGAGTTGTGGTCTCACTTCAGAAGTGAGAGAACTCTACCTGGCGTGGTGCAGTGCCTACAAACGGTATTTGGTGAGTGAGTGAGTGAGTGAGTGAGTGAGTGAGTGAGTGAGTGAGTTGGGCAGCTTGGAGGAAGCTTTTATTCCTCTGCTGTGAATCCCACATTTCGTCCTTTGGTTGTAAATGTGCGTTCTTACCTATCTATCGTTGGTAGAATTGTCTATGGATGGCAGGCTAGAGAAAATGAACAGGAGCTACCCTAGGTTCTGATTACTTTATTTGTCCTTCCAGCAAAAGGGTGAATCATGGAAGAGACCCAAGCTGAGTCTACTGGCAAGTCAAGAAACACAATTGAGAATGTCAGTCTATGGATAGAGCAGTTCTTCAACTACAAATGCTACATCACCCTCCTGACTGGCTGCTACAGTTGCCAGTGGCAATACGGAGAGTGGGAAAAGCCTGAACTTGGATCCTGTTGCTGCTCCCGGGTACAGAGATGGAAAGAAGCTAGACTACACCTACTTAGGTGTGGGTGTGGGTGGGTCCCTAACCACTGCAGAACTCATCAGAAGTCCCAAGGCTGGGTACAGTAAGCTCCAGTTTTCCCATCAAAATATTGTGAATGCCCAGAGCCAGAGTAGAATGGACTTGAGGTCTTCTTTTCCTGCCTTCTTTTTCCCTTTCCTCTCTTTTCTTTATTGCTTCTTTTGTTTTCTGGAGATCAGATCTATGGTTTTGTGTGCCAGGTAAGAGCTGTGCTGCTGACCACCTGGCTAGCCCCTCAATTTTATTTCCTTCCTTTTTCTTGATGTCTCTTTTATATCATTCATTTACTCATCCATTCTCTCATTCACTTTTACATTTATTCATTGAATTTTGGAGAAGACTTGGATGCAACTAGATGTTCACAGGAGATTACAAGAATGCCCAAATCTTTCATTTTCATTTTAAAAATTTTATCAATAGCAGTCCTTGTCTGAGTCTTTATTAATTTTTTTACATTTATTTATTGAGGGAACACATCTGTAGTGATCAGAAGACAACTATAGGAGTTGATTTTGTCCCTTCACTGTGCAGATTTGAGGGATTGAACTCAGGTCATTAGACACCCTTAACCTCTAAGTCATCTCAGCAGCTCCCTCAATCTTTAATTTTCTGTTCTCTGTCAGTTTTCAAGGGGAAAAGTATGTTCAGGGAGGGGGTGATGGAGGAGAGCAGATAGGAAACCTAATCAGTAGAAAACAAGGTTTGCTCCTGGCCAAGCAAGCGCTTGATTTTCACTAACAGAACTCTGTGAAACTGAGTGGTAGCATGAAGCGTAGCCTAAGGAAGCCCCTCTGTCTCTCTAAGCAGCATGTACTGGGCCCTCTGTGATCTCTTTGGTGTATTAGACCGAGTGATGAGCACACGTAGATGACAAGGGGGACAAATCATGCACCTTCACATGACTGTAAGCATCATCCAACTAAAGGCTACGGTTCTCAATAATTCGATCTCTTCTTCCTTGTTATTGTATTTTATAACTATGTATGTCTTCACCTGCCTAGTTGTCTATCTTTGGGATTTTGATGGTTGTGAGTCTAAAGGCCTTGCACAGACTAGGCAAGTACGTTACCACTGAGCTACGCCTCCAGTCCTAGGTCTCTTATTTCTTATGTCTGCTTTGAGTAGTTAAAGGAAAGCATAGGAGACGGGGCCTTCCCTGGAGTAATGAAGAATGCTCTTCTCTTCCTTATATTTTTCATGCCCAGATGCTTGGCTTCTATTCTAGTTATAAATGTGCTTCAGGCATGGTCTACTTACAAAGAACTTGTGTTCTGCTGGGGGAAAAGGAAAATACATCCACATTCTAACATAGTAACAAGTGTATGCATCACACACAGGCATGTATTAAGGGAGAGGTCACAGGGAACTATTTAGAAGGTGAAAGGGGATTCAGAATTAAATATGGTGTGAGAAGTTATCTCAGAGGAGTCTAAGCACATAGGGAGTCTAAGCACATAGGGAGTCTAAGCACATAGGGAGTCTAAGCACATAGGGAGTCTAAGCACATAGGGAGTCTAATCACATAGGGAGTCTAAGCACATAGAGGGTTTAAGCACATAGGGAGTATGTGATTAGTAGGTTTAGGTGGAGCGGAAATGAATAGAGAAGTGCTGGCAAATGAAGTTGCAGAGGCGAACAGGTCAGATATTGTGTAATTTTGAGAACTTACCCCGGTCATATAGGAAATAAAGAATACCTAAAGAGGCCGGGATGTGACTCAATGACAAGCATGTATGTAGTGGATATGGAGCCCTGGGTTTGATCTCCACCACCAGAGAGTTGCAACATTTTAATCTGAGGACACGGCCTGAGCCATGACTTGGAATGGTTATTTGTATGTATGGAGGCTGTGTCAGAAGGTTGTGGGAAGGCCTCTGCTTTCAAAGGGAGACAGTGGCAGTGTGCCAAGGGGGAGGTGGGTGGCGTGGATTAGTGAAGGCAGCCAGGGAGAAAGATGGGTGGATCTGACAGACAGTTGCTCGGGAAGGAAGAATACGATCACCTGAGATCTACAAAGGATACAGAGCGAGGAATAAAGGGAGGCGGCGTTGAAAACAGCAGCCCTTGTGGCCGTCTAGTACAATGGTAGAAACACTGGCTCGGAGCCTCGGAGTGTGCATGGTTCTAGTTGTAATTGTCACTTGAACTGGTTATGAGACATACCCCACTCTCTCTGTAGCTGGGGGTTAAGTAAAGTCCCTAGATGATTTTCAAGTCCCGCTTTTCTTCAGATGGAATATAACTTAGAGGAAAAGACCACCAGATTCAACTTACGGCTCTGTTTCTGACCATCCCTAAATTAGTGATGGTAATTAAGAGATTAACATCTCTGTGCTTCAGAAACCAAATTAGGGAGAAATTAACAGCAAAGCCTACCATGGAGTTGCTCTGAGAGTAGGAGAGGTATCATTAGAATATCCTTTGAATTGGGTTTGCTGTACTGTTACTACTCGATGGTTATTATCACTGTGGTGCTCTCAGGGTTACTGGCTTTGGGAAGCTACACATAGAAAAAAATATATAGAAGATTATTCTGAGTTTGGGGTGGAGGGCAGGGAGAACTAACCAAAAATCTGCAGATCAAAAAACACAGTAGTGTGTCTAAGGAGAATTAGATTTCCAGTGCTGAATTTAGGGACATTTAAAGGAATAAATAATAATTAGGATCAGAAAAGAAAATTCATATGAAATTCTAAAATCTTTACATTAGGCTAAAAAAAAAATTCAAGCTTTAACCTATACACAGAGAGGAACTCTTGAAAATTTTCAAGCCAGAATAGTTATGTGATTAGAAGAAGAGAGACAGGTTTATCTAGCAGAATATTATTAAGTATATCAGATATGCCATACTAGCCAAGAGACTTTTCTGGCCTTTCAGCAGCTTACATTCTAGTGGGCTAAGTTATGCAATAAATAATAGATGAGAAATGCTCTCAAATAGTAAGATCTTTGAAGATAAAATAGAAAAAAGTATTAGAAAATGGGAACTCCAGGGAAGCCCTTTGATCCACCTCCAGATGGAGAGACGAAGCCAGCCTTGTGTTAGGACAAACGCACCCCAGGCAGAACTGCCGAGTACCTTGCTCCTCCTGAGGAAGGATGAAGTTTGATGCGTTATAGAAACAAGGCAGCTAGTGTGGCTGGTCTCTGGGAATGGAGTCTGTGGAGAAGAGCTGAGGCAGGGGATGGGCAAGCACTGATCCTATACAACCGTGCAGGCTATGGAAGGCTGTTTGGCTGGTGACCGTATAACATCATAGGGAGTCCTGGGAGGGTTTGAGCAAGGCAGAGACCTTTGATAACGTGCATTTTTAAGGTATACTGAGGTTCTGTGGAGGACTATGTCAAGATGGAGTCAGCTGTGTCTACACTCTAGGCAGTGTTTGCTGCCTCAGTACCCACGGGCCTCTCTCTGCAGCCCAGCAGGGGACCCATTCTCCCTGTGCTTGCTGTCTTACTTTTGGTTCCTACTCCTTGTAAAACCTCGGATTATTCTTGCCTAGGGAGGGTTATGTCCAACACCAAAGCAGTACTGACCTTTGGCAAATGTTTACAAGAGTTATCGAGGTAACATGAGCAAATGGAGCTAAGCTACACTTCTTTCTCTTTCCAGAAAGAGCAATTTTTCTTTTTGTGCCTGGTAATTGCATTCATCTTGTCTGTGCTTTTTCTGTTCGTCTGGGTAGAAACCTCCAATGAATACAACAGCTTTGACTGGTGAGTGCCGTTTTCTGTATTTTTATTGGTGAATGGACTCCTTCACAGGAGAGCGGCTTGGCTTTCCCACGTTGAAAAGATCCAGTGGTTTAGTAGGAAGGGCAGAGAGAAGTGGGTTTCGCATAGCTTGTGGGTAAGAGGTGTGGCTCTAGGGGCAGCAGTCAGATGCTCAGCACCCTAATTTGCAGCTCCCTCCACCCGTGCTTGCTCAGCGCACTGAATGCCAAATGGTGTTCTCAGCTTCCTCTGTGCTACCAGCATCCCCAGCCTCGGACGGGATCCTGTCATCCTCCTTCCGGCGTCTGATTGCTCATGTCCATACGTCTTGCTTGTCACGAATGTCCTTCAGCCCTGCATTCTCTGCTTTTCCTACAGCCTTTGCTTCCCTCTTTTGTCTATAGGGGTCCCTTGGAACTCCGAACACAAGTCACATATCCCTTCTCAGCTCCCCTTCATGGCTAGGCTACTCCGGACCCCAGCTTTCTTGCCCGATGCACCTATCACTTTTGTAAACCTAACCCGTTATTTGGTGTTTGTGGGAGAAGGCATGTTAAGATGCGAGGCCTCCTTTTTTCTTAGTGAAATGCAATTTATTTTTCTCTTTATAAAAGTTAAATCTAGGGGCTGGAGAGATAGCTCAGTGGTTAAGAGCACTGACTGCTCTTCCTGAGGTCCTGAGTTCAATTCCTAGCAACCACATGGTGACTCACAACCATCTGTAATGAATCTGATGCCCTCTTCTGGTGTGTCTGAAGACAGCTACACTGTACTCACATATATAAAATAATAAACAGTTAAATCTAGTTGGCTATTTTTAACGTAAAAAAATGCAGAAAATTAGGGCTGGAGAGATGCTCAGCTGACCTCCCAGAAAGCCAACTCCCAGGACCCATACGGTAGGAGGAGAGAACTGATTCCTGCAAGCTGTCCTTTGACCTTCACACACGAGAGCACACGCACAACAAATAGACTGTAATAACTTTTTTTTTTTCGGAGCTGGGGACCGAACCCAGGGCTTTGCGCTTGCTAGACAAGCGCTCTACTGAGCTAAATCCCCAACTCTGTAATAACTTTTTAAATGCAGAAAATTGGGAAAATACATTTTCAAGTGACAATCGCAGCCTAGCTTTTTTCCTGTGCTTATTTTTTTATTTTTATTTTTTGGTTCTTTTTTTTTTTTTTTGGAGCTGGGGACCGAACCAGGGCCTTGCGCTTGCTAGGCAAGCGCTCTACCACTGAGCTAAATCCCCAACCCTCCTGTGCTTATTTTATACCATTATGTTTATACTATTTTTTATGACTTTGCTTTGAATTTTTACACAAAATAAACATAAACGTTCAATAGATTATTAGCCCTCATATTGAATATTACCTCTATGTAATTTCAGAATATGATATGACGATGCATAAACTTTGCTTTCTGAATGGTGGGGGTGGTAGGACAGGGACAGAGCCTCGCTATGTAGCTCAGGCCGGCCTCAAACTGGCATCTCACTGAATCCATTCCCACTTTCTAAGTGCAGGGATTACAAGTCTCCACTATCAGGGCTATTTAGCCGGGGGCAGGGGTTGTTTCCTTTTTTTTCCTAGGCATTATGAGCAACAATCATGTCTTGATAAATGACGATAAAGTGAAATTTTCATTTTTTTTTGACTAATGCTCCCCAGTCTAGATTAGTACAACTGGAATTAAGAGAACGAACACTTAAAAGCAGTTCTGTTGTCTTGCCAAAGTACTTTCTCAAGGGGTTCTGGCCGGTTCTGCTTACAGTAGAGGTAAAAGATGGTTCTCACAGCAAGCTACCAATGGCAACATTACGTATTCCAGTTTCGATTACTCAAAAAGTCTTCTTGATGGAGTTACTTTGCTTTAATTTGAGTCATTTGTGTTTCAAAGCAGTTTTAAAAATTATATTCTCTTTAGAAGTGTTTCTTCCTTTGTTCTGTTCATGCTTCGAGCATGTTCAATACGTTTTTATCAGTTTCTAAGTGATTTTATTATGGATCCATTGTGAATTATTCCTCAGCACACCCATTCCAATTGTTCTCTGTGTGTATGGATTTTAGGATATCTGGCATTGAGATCTCCAGAGGATAAGGCTGTGCAATGTCTAATATTCACAGGTTTGTACTCCCCCTACCCCTGGAGGCTATCAAAGCCCCATAGCTGAGCACAGCAGAAGTCGTCTGGTGACAACATACATAAAGCTTTCCATTAACAGGAACCTGCTGGGAACTGTTTCTGGAAGTTCCTATTTTTTGTGAAGATGGCCATATTTCATCTTTATTCTTTTTTTTTTTTTTTTCTTTCGAGCTGGGGACGGAACCAGGGCCTTGGCGCTTGCTAGGCAAGCGCTCTACCACTGAGCTAAATCCCCAACCCTCATCTTTATTCCTAAAGGGTATCTTAGAATTCTAATTTGCAGTTTTTCTCTTAGCACCGCGTCGGCCTCACTGTCCTTTGTTTTGTCTTGCTTTGTTTGTGTTGAGAAGTGTGCTACCTAGCTTTGATCTTTTGAACCTCGGCTGCTCTCGAAAAATTTGCCTTTTAAGAGTTTTTCCTTTATTTGGTTCCCATGACTTTATGATCGTGTGCATGGGTTTCTTTGTTTTTGTTCTGCTTTAAGCTTGTGTTGCTTCTTTAATTTGCAGGTGGCTCACTCAGTAGGTAAAGGCTGACAATAGAGATCCGACCCCTGAACCCCCATGATGTCAGGAGAGAACTGACTGCCACAAGGAATATTCTGACTGCCACGTGCATGCTGCGACATGTACCTCCTGCGCCCACAAAATAGATTAATATAAACAATATTTTTTTTTAAAGAAGACAAATATTTTCCTTAGAGTGCAACTCTCCAGTGAAGAAAAAACTGCTCAGGAGACATTAACAGCAGCTGAAACTGAGCCGGTCCATGTAGAAGGAGCCCACTGTGCAGCCATCAGTAATACACACTCCCAGTTTAAAGAAGTGGTGGCTAAAAAGAGACTTCCCGTTTCAGGTTCCGTTATGTACAAACAGTCACATAAGCAAACTCCTCTGCATCCTACATGACACTCCTTGACCCATCACTCCTCCATGAAGAGTGACCACAGATGACAGAGACAGAAGGAAGAGAAGAAGGAGAGAGAAAGACCCCAGGGCTTCCTTTCCTCTGGTCCGTCCACAGCAGAGCTGAGGGAGACAGAGTGCGTGCCCAGAGTGTGTGGGTTCAGTCAAGTGGGTCACCAGTGATCAAATACCTTACAGACAGCTTCTGGGGCGGAGAAGAAATAAAAGTAAATAATATGGCTAGCAAAATGATTGCGAGGAAAGATGTCGCATTGAATGTCAAGTCTTACGTTTTACTTGTTATTCGGAAGCGTAGTCAATATCAACACAATCATTGTTTGAGTAGTAATACTTTGGCTTCATGTAAACCACTATGAAGGTCATCTTTGATCTTTTTATTTAATCTTCTTTTCGAGGTCTGTTTGGTTCTGCTTTTTTTTTTTTTTTTTGTTCTGTGAATCCAAGGGTTTATTTCTCTGAAAATCGTTTTTAAAAACTTTTTAAAAGTATTTATGTATGTGTGTGTGTGTGTGTGTGTGTGTGTGCGCGCATGTGTGTGTCTGTGTGTATCACGGTGCATGTGTAGAAACAAGAGTACAGCTCGCAGGAGTCAGTTCTCTCCTCCCACCACAGGGGTTTTGAAGATCAAACTCATGTATGTCATCAGGCTTGGTGACAAGTTACCTTTACCCACTGAGTCTCGCCAGACTTGGATCTTAGATGTATAGATATATATTTTTTTTATCGTTCCATTAATTGCATTTTGTTGGGCACAATTTCATTCGTTTTGAGAGCTTCATTGGGTCCTTTTTTTCTGTCCAACCTCTGAGTTGGACCCTGCCCTCTCTTACACTAGACACATAGTTACCACTGAGCTACAACCCGAAGCCCTCCTTACATGAGCTGTCTTACAGAGTGCCCCTCCCTCACAGCATCTTTACCCAAAAAGCTTCTGCTATGAAAGCTACCTGCCATATCCATATATATATATGTATATATATACGCATATATATACATATATATATACATATATATCTTTGGAGTATTTCTTTAGGTTCTGAGGGGAAAGGTCATTTGCGTTTTCTTGAAATAAGAGGTATAGATTCTTTGGCATAGAAAATCCAGACAAATAAGACATCGTGTCTCCCAACAAGCCACTAGTAGAGTTCCCATAAATGGTATTTTAGGAGCAACATGTGTAGGACACAGCTGTCTCATACAGGTGAGAGCAGTTATGGAAGAAAGTGTACTATACCTGGACAAGAAGCTAAAAGGTAGAGAGAACTAGCCACATTGATGTAATTAATTTAGGGGTTTGGTGGGGGGATACTCTTGGCCCAGGGAGTGGCACTATTAGGAGGTGTGGCCTTCTTGGAGAGTTTGTCACTGTGGGGGTGGGCTTTGAGACCCTCCTCCTAGCTGCCTGTGAGACAGTCTTCTCCTGTCTGCCTTTGGAACAAGAGGTAGAAGTCTTAGCTCCCCCAACACTGTGCCTGCCTGGATGCTGCCATGCTTCCTGTCATGATGATAATGGACCGAGCCTCTGAACCTGTAAGCCAGCCCCAGTTAAATGTTGTTCTTTATCGGAGTTGCCCTGATCATGGTGTCTGTTCACAGCAATGGAAACACTAAGACAGAGGGTGATTCTTTTTCCTTTGTTATTGCACAATTTCTATATATCACATTGATTATTAAAGATGATATAAATTTAAATATATTATAAATAGCTTTGTAAAGATCTCTCTTTATTAATATATTTGGCTGATTATAGTTCAAAATTAAAATTAAAAATAAATCCCCAAGTGCTCATGGTTCTGTCCACCAAGTGCTTCTCTTCTTGTCCCTACTATTTGTTAGTGTGTCATGTAACTTGTTTCTGTCTTTACCCTAATGTACGTGCTATTACTGATCCCTCCTATATTTTAAGGACTGAAACCTTTTTTTCAGGGTTGTTTTTCTAGGGACAGGACGCTGGTTCTTTTGGTCCATTTTGGTGCTGTGTGCAGGTGGGATCCTGACTGTCTACACTTCCTTGCTTTTGGTGAGTGATGCTTCTCATTCTTTGTTTCTTGAGCTCCCTCATGGGTTGTCCCTTCCTGTGCTGTTTTATCTATTTTGTTAAGAAAAGAATAATATAGAATAATGGGGAGACTCAATGTGTGACAGATTTCGAAAGGCTTTGAAAGTAAGAGTATGGTACTTGGCAAACATGGGTTTCCACTTTTGGAAAATCATTTTGGAAGTTATAATGTGAAGGCAGAATCTTTCTTTTCATGAGGAAGATGCAGATATATTCTATGCTCTAAACTCTGGGCCACTAAACTGTACCATGCTCACACACGATTAGTGGGAAATGGCTTTGTTAGCTTCCAGTATGAGAGTATTAGTGCCTAGCAGAGTCTTGGTTTCAACAGACTACTTTAGCCTACCTCTCTTGGACAATGGTGAGAAAGGAGAGAGGCCTGGCTTTGCACACAACCCCCCACCCCATCTTCAGGGCGTTTACTCTGAGAGCTCAGTATGAGGCTCAGTGGTGAGAATGCTGTGCACTGTGCAAGGCCTGAGTTTGATTCCCTGCAGTGAAGAACACAGGTTACGAGTAGTAATTTTGGTCAAGGTTTCTATAACTTAACCAAACTCTCCTAAGCCTAGGCTTTTAATTGAGAATAGTATTAATAAAATGGTATTTTTGTAGGGCCGAGTAAAGATAAATAAAACCATATATACAAAATTATTGCAGTAAAATGTAAGTGCTTTGTACATGAGTATGCTAACGTCTGAGGACTCAGGTTTGCAGTTTCTGTGTTCATACTGACTTGAAGACTGGCTAGATTTAGACTTAGATTTAAAATGTATTGATCATATTCCGAAGTTAATGACAATCATAACATCAGCACCAGTTCTGGAAAGAATTTAAATGACCCTTGGGAGAGTTGGCTCGTAAGCTCTCTTCTCTTGTTAGTGAATCTAAGCACTACCAGGCATGAAGTCCATCCCAGAGAAAATAATGTGCAGAAACTCAGGAAGCATCAGTGGTAATGGCTGTGAGATCCCAGAGGAAAGAATAATGAATTCTTCCTAGGAAGCTAATAGAAGCTGCAGGCAGAAAATGGCATTTGAACTAGCTCCACGGGTCACTGGCATGGGGAAGAAGAGCCTAAAAGGGGTGAGAAGAAACCTGGCAAGAGAGAGTAACGGGCAGCCGAAGGTGGGGCCGCCATGACACGGACCTCTGAGCAGCTCTGGGAAGGACGTTGGCGATGACGTTGGCGATCTGGAAATAACCACCCGCCTCCTTCACTTTGCAGTTGTTTGGGTTTCTGTTGCTCTGGGAAAGGATTGAACTAACCCTGCATACGTCGCACAAGGTAAGAAGGAGTCGTCCTCGCAGGAGACCACAGACAGGATGGGAGGAGCTCCGGGTGGTCCTTCGACACGTGCATCTCGTCCTCTTTCGTCACTCCCTGGACAGACCTGCTTGTGCACGTTCACTGAAATACGTGCGTTTCTGGCAGTGGGACTGAAGTACGGAGCTTGCTGAGCCCGTGCCATTCTTTCTCTGTCCCACCGGTCCATGTCATGCTCACCGGCTTCGTTCTTCCTGTCCCAGTCGTAGGCACATGTCTTACTCTTGCCTTCCTTTTCCATCAAATGCCATTCTCATTGAAGCCAGTAAAGCCGGGCCTCACGGTAGTAACCCATCTCCAACTTCCTGAACTTCTACTTCTAAAACATTCCACTTTCTCTATTTGGGCTTGACTCAGCCTCTGTCTGTCATGGTGGAGAGGGCAGTGGCTCTTTCCACGATGGCACTTTCCTTGGGTCAGTGCCTGCTTCCTTCGTTCTCTCCCTGAAACTTCTCCTTTAAGATCTGAGTGACCTTTCCCCAATTGAATCCCTTTAAAATGATGATACCACCATGGCCTCTGTCAGTCAGTTCATACCTGGTCCCCAGAGGCCAGGCAACCTCATTCCACCTTCTCTGGGCCAATATCGTACTTACAGCACGGAGTTTCTGACTTCGTCCTACCACTGACCAGGTTAGCTCCAGTAGCACGTTTTCCTTCTTCTTTGTTATAGACCTTCTCAGGCATTGGTTGTGACCGCATGTTTCTCCAAATGGGAACATGTCAAGTCTTTTGCGTGGCACCCTTAAATCTCCTCTTACTCAAATGAGAAATTCACCTTGGAAGGGCAACTTAAGTATTATTAAAATAAATGGAGATTGAAACCATGAGCATGGGAACAATAGACACCGAAAGGAAAAGAAAAGGTCTTAGTGCCAATACTATCCATTTTAGGCTTTGGACGCATGAAGCGTATTATTCCCTTTCAATAAATCCTCAGCCAATTCCTCGGCATCCCACTTCCATTAGGCACAGCTGTTAGTTTCATCCAGAAACAGACGAGGCTATGCTCTAGGCTAAATTCTAGCCACAGAATCTTACCCTTTCCATACACAACCAGCAAGAAATTGTTGTTGGTTTCTAAAGTGGGAATGCGAGTATGCGATTAAATCACATGTTTTGGTGAACGTTTTTACTATGTCCCACCTCTTTTGGATACATGTAATGATTATCGAATCAGTTTCAGAGAACAAGATGCTATTTAAATCTATCCCAGAATGAAAATCTCTGATATCTGTTCCTCTCAGTGAGGTTAGACTGGTGTATAAAATCATGCTTTCTTCTTCTCCGGCATCTTCCTTAGGATTAATTCCTACACATCTTCAGTGGGATTTTTGTCCATCAATTTGATAAAATCTTGCCATTATTTTCCAAACCTTCTTGTCCTGAAGAATTTCTGGATCTAACTGCAGTCATGACTCTGTGGCGATGAGATAGATGGAGGGGTGTGTGGGAGGGTGTGACCGTCCCTTGGAAGGTCACTGCTTTGGTTAGGCCTTCACACTAACAAGTCCCCCTCTGGGCAAGGGGACTCTTTAGGGCTTGGAAGTTTATTTTTACCCTTTTTCAGAATAACCCAGAAGGGATAGTACTACACTTTCTAGTTTAGCCGGGAAGGCCCTAGTTCAGATTGCAGTGATGAGTCGAAAGTCCTTGTAAACATGCTAGTAACGTGACTTGCTTATAAAAAAACTCTAAGGTATCAGTCAGCTAGCAATACTGGGATGACTCTGAAATTTTCTAACGAGATAGACTTAATATATCTTGGTTGTTTTCACTTTAAATAAGCCCGGAACTGCAGGGGCTTTTTTGTTTGTTTGTTTTTTGTTTTGTTTTTATGATGGAAAAGGGCTTGCTCAAGCTGTGTGATTAATAGAGTGGTAGGTAAGGGTGCTGTGTACACTAACAGGCTCCTTCTGTAAGGCAATATTTCTACAGATTCAGGTCAAAGCACACCTCATATTCTTAGCTCAAAATCAGAATGCCTGACTATTGTGGATGAGTGAAGAAAGGCGTCCATGAGCAGTGGTGTTTCACATGACCAGATCCCCCCAGGGGAAACATTCTATTTGTACCTTATGATTGCCTATAGCCTTTAAATATTTGTAAAGCCTGCTGTTGAACAAGAGGTAAATTCACCAGTTCAACTGTTACATGCATTTAGTTTGCTGATAGGCTGGTAACTTTGACTTTATGTATTTGAGAGCTTGGCTTGCACTTTTTTTTTATTGGTTATTTTGTTTATTTACATTTCAAATGTTATCCGCTCTCCCAGTTTACCCCTGAAATCCCCCCACTCCATGCACCTCCCCCTGAATCCACCCACTCCCGCCCCACCACCTTATCATTCCCCTACACTGGGGCATCAAGCCTAGGTCCCAGGGTTTCCCCTCTTTGCACTTCTTTCTTTATTTTTTAAGTCAAAGAGGAGGAAAACATTTGTAATGGCTGCTATTGAAATTGGGGGGACGGCTAAGGGTGAAGATAACCGAAAAGGGCCGGGCTTAAGGACGGAGATGCCAGATTGGTAGTGGCATCAAGCCACACAGTTATGTAATCCCTTCCAGTCACGCTACACAGCAAAGACTTGGGAACAATGAAAGTGAGTTATTGGAGCCATCTAACACTGAGGACTCACAAGGTAATTAGATTGAAAAGATGGGGTCTAAGGTAGTATAATTAATCATATGCAGTTTGCAAGGAGAGTTCTGATCCAAATCTGGTGTCTAGAAGTAAAAAAAAAATCCTTTCGCTTTCCCCAGGTCTTCATTTTTCTAGTCATCATCCTGTGCTCCTTCTTACTTGGTGTTTTAAGCCAATTCTGGAGGGACAAGTGGCTGATAGCTGGGCTGTCACTGCAGGTAAGCATCACCCCAGAGCTCGCAGCACTGTGTCCAGATGTGTCTAGTCTGACTTTTGGCTTTTCCCCAGATCTTTGCTCCCTTCGTGCACCTGAGCCTCATAACTGTGATGGTTATAATTTCCTGGCCTCTAGCCATCTGCGTGGCCCACTTGGAAACAGAAGGTACATCATGTGAGGCGGAACCTTGCCTGATCTCCCCAACTCGAACACACCTCTTAAAGGGACAGAAATGGCAGCTAGAGCTACCTGTGTACCTCTTAGAAATTTCTTTAGCATGTTATGGAGGCATGTCTTTTATGGTCTCACTTACCAACCCCTGTAGCCTATCATTGTATTTCTAGGACTGAGTCAGCCTTCTTTTGAGAAGGATCCTTTTAGAAAAATGTCTTTTCGCCTCCATGTTAGTGCACACCGTTTATCTGGGGCGACGGGGAGGGCAGAGGGCACATCAATTCTGCTTTGACCCGAATGCTACTCATGAGACAGCCTGTTCAGACACAAATCTCACCGATTTCAATTAATACTCTGTCCTGAGAGCTCTGGTTATATCAGGCAACCCAGAGAAGTCCTCTGTGAGTCCCTGTCTTACCTAGCAACTTAAAGAATCGAGAATGGCTACCTCTGCAGCTGGAGTCTTCTATTCTTTTTTGATGACAGTGGAGACAAGACAGTGAGCTCTGCATGTTGAACTGTTCGGCAAATGGAAAGCAGTAGGGTCTTCTTTCCACAGATCTCTTCTTACTATTGGTTAAGCGAAGGACACTTGCTTCCTGGCTCGTGGGAGGGTGCAGGCAAGTGAAGGGTTGGCTTAATGTCGGTGCTGTGTGTGTGTGTGTGTGTGTGTGTGTGTATGTGTGTGTTTGTGTGTGTGTGTGTGTGTGTGTGTGTATGTGTGTGTGTGTGTGTATGTGTGTGTGTGTATGTGTGTGTGTGTGTGTATGTGTGTGTGTATGTGTGTGTGTGTGTGTGTGTGTGTATGTGTGTGTGTATGTTTGTGTGTGTGTGTGTGTGTGTGTGTGTGTGTGTGTGTGTATGTGTGTGTGTGTGTGTGTGTGTGTGTGTGTGTGTGTGTGTGTGTGTGTGTGTGTGTGTGTGTGTGTGTGTGTGTGTGTGTGTGTGTGTGTGTGTGTGTGTGTGTGTGTGTGTGTGTGTATGTGTGTGTGTATGCGTGTGTATGTGTGTGTGTGTGTGTGTGTGTGTGTGTGTGTATGTGTGTGTATGTGTGTGTGTGTATGTGTGTGTGTGTGTGTATGTGTGTGTGTATGTGAGTGCGCATGCGTGTGTGTATATATGTGTGTGTGTGGTGACTGTAGTAAATTTTAGACAATATGTCGAGGGCAGGAACGTAAAGAGAACAACAATGAACTGTTTTCTCTGTTTCAGTTAAAAGAAGATACATGATGGACGATTATGAGCACGAAATACTGGAGAAATGTAATGTATTCCAAAGGTTAAGAGGTTAGAGATGGAGATCCCAATCTGAGAGTCACTGAAGCATAGGTAGTAATTTAAACAACACACACGTGGGTGGAATCCTCAGAGCTCTAAAATAGAAGGTGCTGGGAAGCGGCTGATAACAGGAATTAAAGATAGATTGTGGTGTGGGAGCTGGGCATGGGTGGAGGTGTGCAGTGGGAAGAGGAGAAAGAAAAAGGAAAAGGAACAAAACTATTTATCAACTATGATGAGTCAACAGTGTTGAACCACCTCTGTGAGCAGTGTTAGCTGCCAGACAGACCTAATTTACAGATAAAAGATGGAGACACAGGGAAGTTACATCATGTGTCCTCGGTTGCAGTAAGGGGTGATAGAGCTTCTACCCACACTCCTGTCACTTGGTACCTTTGCCACTACACTGCTCTGCCCTAAGTTAGCAGGTCTGTTCAGACGATCTTCACAGCCACCAGGGCTCTTTCAGAGCCAGCCAAACTCCTCTTCTGAGACGATGTTTCTTATATTTCCTTCCTTCTCTTCCCTCCCCTCCCCTCCCTCATTCAGTCTCCCTTCCCTCCCTCCCACCCGCCTTCTGTACCTTTTTCCATTTTTACTCTCAACTTCCAGCAGTCTTGCCTTGGTAATAATGTCTTCGTCTGAAATGTAGGTCAGCGGCAGAGCACTTGCCTAGCAAATGTGTGGTCTGGATGCAGTACCCGGCCCTGAAAAAGTCTTCTGTCTGAACAGTCCTGTGTATTCACATCTAACCCCTGATGGAGGGTGTGATAGAAATAGAAGAGTAAAGCGTGGCCTGGCCACTGCGTGCGTAGGCAGTTAGCTGTTGGAGATGGCTCTCTGCCCCTCTTTTCCTTTCGACCTACTTGTCTCTCTTTCCAACTTTTTCAGCTCTACAAATAACTGCTGGACTGTCCTTCCTGATCATTCTTTTATGTCTTTATTTGATGCCGCTGGGGATTTATTCCCCCTGTGTTCTGAAGAAGGAGAATTTAGGGCCTAAGCCTGCCCTCTTTGGACATAGAGGCGCACCCATGGTAGGTCTGAGGACACTGAGCACGGACAAATGCAGGTAGGCATGGGGCCTGTCGATGATTGAAGGGAACTCAGAAGTACCAGCAACTCTGGAGAGGAAAGGGGTTGTTGGCATGATAAGAATAAAGAGTCATACACGTCACATTTGAACTCAGGCCATCTAACGCCTGGTCAGCTTCTCTTTACTGTGCCCAGTGTTCAGCCGGATAGAGGGGATCACAGTCAGTCTCTTTGGAAAGAGCTCAGGGAGCCAAGCTCTGCTTCTCAAAGCCCTTTCATTCCCAGGCTCTATCATAAAATAAATGTTGGGAGGAAAGACTCCAAGGCACAGTGCTTGATGTCCCTTTCTTCCATAGTTGGCGCCAGAGAATACCATGATGTCCTTTGAGAAGGCTGTTGAATTTGGTGTTTCTGGTCTGGAGACAGATATATACCTAAGGTAGGGCTAGGGTAGAGGGCAAGAGGAGATTTGTCCAATTCAGGGGAAAGGACCAGTTGGCTCAAGGTGTAAAGAGAATATGGTGTAATACAAAATTCCATGTTTGTACAGCATATTGGCACATGCCACATACATGAACCACAGCTCCCTCATAAAATATACCCCTTTACCTCTATGTTCTTAGCCAAAAGCTCATAAACCACGTGTAATTCAAATGTTTTTCCAGTGTAGGCCACTAACTACTAACCCGGGACTTACTCATTAATGTTCCCTAGATCTCTGTGATAGTCTAGGCCACCTTCTGAGTGTCGAGGAGATGCAGTTGAGGGGGATGTAGTCATCCTTACCTTCCCGGGGTGACCGTGATATGGCATCATTACAGGTGAGCAGAGAATAAGGCCACTTGTGACAACAAGCCTTTTCGGAGGAGAATAGACCAAGTGCAACGGAGTCTCAGTGAAGGAGGATACTTCCTATTCCGCGATAGAAATAATCTATATGCTCAAAGTTATGCCTAGGTTGGCCTTAAAGGAAAACATCTTGCTAACGAGAGATGAGGTCATTCCAGACAAGAGCGTCAGCCTATTCAAAGGCATATTAATGAGCGATAACGCGTCAGAGAGCTCCATAAATGTGTAATGGGCAGCCGGGTAGGTGTCAGAGGCTACATGGCTATTGGTTTTTGTTGTTGTTGTTGATCTGTTTTGTTGTGTTTGTTTTAATTTTTACTATATTATTATTTGTTTGCTTCTGCATGGTACATGTGTGCCATGGTGTGTGGTAACAGAGATCAGAGGATAGAGTTAGTTCTTCCCTTCCATCATGTGGGTCCCGGAGATCAGAACGAGGCTGTCACATTTGGGAGCTATTTCACCAACTCTGTACTGGCTGTTGTTTCGGGAAGCCAGATCTTGTGTAACTAGGACGGCCTTGGACTCACTGTGTAGTTGAGGATGAGTTGATGCAAACTTCTGACCCTCTGCCCTACTTTCTGAATGCTGGGACTACAGGTGTACACCACCACATCCAGCTTTTAGAAAAAAAATAAAATTTAATTTCAGCTTTTACAGTGATGGAGCTCAAACTCAGGACTTTGTACATGCCAGGAAGGCACATTTCCACTGAGCCACACCCGGTCACTTTGCTTCCGCCGCATTTAATATGCATTGGAAAGAATTATTAAAGTGTTAGGCAGCAAGGTGTATCTATACTCCAAACAAAAACAAAGGAATACCTGGATTATAGCAGGGCCAGGGGCCAGGGGGGGGGGGGGTGGGGGTGGGGGGGGGGTGGAGGTAGGGGGGAGTGGGGGGGGGGTAGGGTGGAGTTGGGGTGGGAGTGGGAGTGGGGGTGAGGGTGGGGTGGGGGGTGGAGTTGGGGTGGGAGTGGGGGTGAGGTGGGGTGGGGTGGGATGGGGTTGGGGGTGGGGTGGGGTGGGGTGGAGTTGGGGTGGGAGTAGGGGTGAGGTGGGTTGGGGGTGTGTTGGAGTTGGGGTGGGGCTGGGGAGCATTGCTAGAACATGTGTATCTAGGCATCTTAGGAAGTGGAAAGGCTTCATTTTTCCTATGAATGTATAGTATACATGCTGAGCATATAGTCCTGCCATACTCACTCAATGAGGAAAGCACAAAAGGGAACTTTTGATTTAACAGAGGAGTAACCTGGGTTCACAGAAGGGAACTGTGACTCAGGCCATAAGGCTTAAAATGCACATGGTAAGGGAGTGATTAAGACTTGATTGCCAGGCCCCCAAACTGGGATTTTTGCATTCACTGAAACTGAGTGTTTCAATGGGACCCTTGGGTCACTTCTGGAAGTGCTCAGTGGTCGTGGGCTTACTGTGGTAAAGTTCTGGTCCAGTGAACCCCTAAATCACAGTCATGTTCTCTGCTGTGATGTTAACTCTTCATACAGATGATCCTTCCAACTTCTTTCTCTGCTTGCTGGTTGACGTCGCTTTTCAAATGTGCGAATGCCTCTACCACTCTAGCAGTCATACCTCATACCTAAGCCTTCGCTACTGCCTCAGATTGCATGTTGTCCAGGGCTCGTCTAGGGCATGAAATTCATTACCAAGAATATTAACAGGGAATGTGCAATACAGAGGACTACTAGATACTAAAACAGCACTCCAGTTTTACATAAAATAGGGTTTACAATGAACCTAATGTCACCCTGGTAGTCTCCGATTTGAAGATTTTGTGATTCCTCTTGTTTTTGTCTCATTTGTCTAAGGCTCTATCAATCTTGTATATTTTAAAACACCGAGCTCTTTTTTTAAAAAAAAAATTTTTTTATTAGATATGTTTCTTTACTTACATTTCAAACATTATTCCCCTTCCTGGTTTCCTGTCCATAAGCCACCATCACCTCCCCTTCCTCTCCCCCTCCCCCATACGTGTATTTCCCCTGTACATTCCCCTTACTCCCCCCATATTCCCCTGCACTGAGGGTCCTACCTTGGCAGGACCAGGGGCTTCCCCTTCCACTGGTGCCCCAACAAGGCCATCCTCTGCTACATATGCAGTTGGAGCCTTGGGTCAGTCCATGTGTAGTCTTTCGGTAGTGGTTTAGTCCCTGGAAGCTCTGGTTGGTTGGAATTGTTGTTTTTATGGGTTTGCAAGCTCCTTCAACTCTTTCAATCCTTCCTCTAATTCCCCCCAAGGGGGTCCTATTCTCAGTTCGGTGGTTTGCTGCTAGCATTGACCTCTGTATTGGACATGCTCTGGATGTGTCTCTCAGGAGAGATCTATATCCGGTCCCTTTCAGCATGCATTTTTTAGCTTCATCACTCTTATCTAGTTTTGGTAACTGTGTATATATGAGCCACATGTGGGCAGGCTCTGAATGGCCGTTCTTCAGTCACTGTTCTAAACTTTGCTTCCATATTCCCGCCTATGGATATTTTTTCCCCTTTCAAGAAGGAGTGGGAGTGGGGTTGGGGATTTGGCTCAGTGGTAGAGCGCTTGCCTAGTAAGCGCAAGGCCCTGGGTTCGGTCCCCAGCTCCGAAAAAAAGAAAAAAAAAGAAGAAGGAGTGGGAGCATCCTATTTTGGTCATCCTTCTTCTTGAGCTTTCTGTGGTCTGTGGATTACATCTTGGGTAATTCAAGCTTTTTGGCTAATATCTGCTTATCAATGAGTGCATACCAAGTGTGTTTTTCTGTGATTGGGTTACCTCATTCAGGATGATATTTTCTAGTTCCATTCCACTTGCCTATGAATTTCATGAAGTCATTGTTTTTGATAGCGGAGTAATATTCCATTGTGTAGATGTATCACATTTTCTGTATCCATTCTGAAGGACATCTGGGTTCTTTCCAGCTTCTGGCTATTATAAATAAGGCTGCTATGAACATAATGGAGCACTTGTCTTTGTTGTATGTTGGAGCATCTTTTGGGTATATACCCAAGAGAGGTATAGCTGGGTCCTCAGGTAGTGGAATGTTCAATTTTCTGAGGAAATTCCAGACTGATTCCCAGAGTGGTTGAACCTGGCTCTTAGATGCATTTTTTTCCATTTCGTTCATTTCTTCTCTGGTTTTTATTGTTTCTTCCTGTCTATTGCGTTTGGGCGTGGTTTGCCCTTGTTTTGCTACCTTTTCAGTTTCATCATTAAGGTTTTTATGCTCTTTTTTATTTATTTTTTTTTAAAATGTAGGCCTTGGAATTAAAATTTTCCCTCATGTGGAATTTTGATCTGGTAGTTTTATTTTCGTTTATTGCAAGGAAGTTTTAATTTTTTCTTCTTGATTTTTGACTCATTCATCATTCAGTACTGTGTTGTTTTATTTCTATGAGTTTGTGTAACTTCTAGAAGTTCTTTTGCTGTTGGTTTTAAGCTTTACTACATTGTAGTCAGACAAGATATGTCATTATTTCAAATTTTCTGTATTTGTTGATATTTATTCTGTGCCCCAATATGCGCTCTATTTTAGAGTAAGTTCTGTGGGCTGCTGAGTAGACAGTACAGTCTTTGGTGTGTGGGTGGAGCGTCCTGTAAACATCTGTCTGTGTAGTGGTCTTAGCTATTTTGTGGGTTCTTCTTCTGCCCACCCTTTATTCCCCTGGTTTCACCCCTAGAACTAATTAAGAGCAAACGAAGGACAGAGAGGAGGGAGAAAAAGATCCTGAATCTGTTTTCTTTCCTTTTGTTTCTTCTTTGACTACAACTGTCAAACTGCAGTCAGCCCCCCTAAGTGACCACCAACCACCACCAACCGCCTCTCAGGCCCTGGCATTTCCGTACCCTCTGAAAAGTTCCCAGAATTCCAAATGTCACACAGTCCTAGAACCTATCTTCAGCTGGCAAAAACAAAACATGCTTCTGCTGGAGGATCAGGCAAATCATAGCCAGCTGATGTGGACAGTCCAAAGCAGCCCCAAACCCCATACCTGGGGTTAAAACAAAAACACATTCTTCTAATATTTCTGTGTTTTATAAAGAAACCAAAATCCCAAACTTGTAATCACATATCTGTCCGTCCATTTGATGTACAATGCCACTCAATTCCTATTTTACTGTTTATTTTTGTCCAGATGACCAGTATGTTGAAGAATGTAGTGTACTGAAATCACCTACTGTTACTAATGTAGGGTTAATCTGTATCTTGAATGCTTTTAACGAAACTGGGTGTGCCAGGTTTTGGTTGACTGTTTCCCTGGTCAGAACGAAGTGTACTTCTTTAATCCTTCAGATTTACTTTTGGTCACACGTTAGGGTAGTGATCCCTGCTCCACAGTTCTATTTGTTTGCGATATTCCAACTTTAATCTTTCACTCTAAGACGATACCTATTCTTGAAAGTAAAAGGAGTTTCTTATATATATAACAAAAATATGGACTTTGTGTCAATCTGTTCATCTAACTTTTGATCTTTTGATTGGAGAATTAAGGCCATTAATATTTAAAAGTTATTAAAAATATGTGTTGATAGTCATCAGCTTATTGCCTTTTGCTATTTGTCTTCTTAGTCCTGTTTTATATTGCAGTAATTATAATTTCATTTGTTTACTTTCTCTAGCTTTTTGGTCCCACCCATCTATAGGTAATCAGTGGTCACTGAGAGTGGGGGAATCTGTTTTCTCCAGGGAGAAGCTTTTTGATAGGTCATCCAACCCCAGGTGGTCCCTACACACATGCACACATGAACAACACCAGATAGACTTAGTTTGTTTATTTTTATATAACGTCAATAATGTTTATAGAAGAAGAGGTCATGATTTCAAGAGTAAGGGCACATAACAGGAGTTGGAGCAGGGACAGGAAGTAGTGGAAATAATATAAATATAGGACTCATGTATGAAATTCTAGAAAAAAATAAATTCAAAGAAAAACATTACAATAGTGCAGAGTATTATTAGAAACTAAACGAACCACTTAGAAAATTAGCAAAAAGGCATATAGGTATTTTATACTAGAAGATGTACAGGTAACAAGTTCATAAGTGTAAATATCTTTAAATATCATTAGACATTAGGAAAATACGTGTAGCACTAATATTACTAATCTATCTGAGTGTCTTAGGAGACAGCAGGATGGCAAATCTGAGCTAAATCCCCTAATGATAATCTTACCACAGACAGACCCTTTCAGACAGCTAATTCATTTACAAAACTGAGGAAGCCAGGTAAGAGACCATACTGCCTGGTTTTCTTAAAATAATAAGGAAGGATTTATTGAAGAAGCAGGAAGAAAAGAATTGCCAATTAGCCTTCCTTCAATTCCAAGAAGTGTGGAGAGAGAAGAGGGAGTGATGGGAGGAGAAAAATCAAGTACGGGACTTAGACTTCAAATCCAGCGTCAGGCCTGTCATGGCCCCATAAACCCTGTCCTCAGACCGACACTCATGACTGAGTTACTAGAATTGTGTTAACTAGCTACAGGATTACTCCTGCTACCTCTTTCCCAGTGTTGACCAGCAGAAAAAGCAAGATTCTACTTTCTGGGAGGAGAGCACAAAAGCTATCACAGGACTTGCCTACTTTGGAGAAGACCTGTGTCCCATAGAATGTAAACCCCTACACAGTGGGGGTCTTAGACAGAGCCTCCAGGTAAGCTTGAGCCTCAGGCAAAGAGACCTCAGAGTCAGTAGGACAGACTCAAGTTTTGGCCTTGTCCATCATCAGCCTTGGTTTGGGCTTATTCACGCCCACTACCAAACACCCAGACCATGCAGGTCCCTGTGGCTATTAGACTTAATTACATCAGGATTGGTAGAAAGACTTCCTGTACTACCTGTTCCCAAACCTCGGGCAGCACAGGCATGCCTAGGCTGGTCCTCACAGAAAGAGATTTTAGAATTTCCCTAGACCTATACCCCAATGAAATAGGATTGTCTTCTGGCTTGATTCGCCAGCAGCTGTAGTGTGGGCCTGGATACACCCCTGAAGCTGTGCAGGTCCTAATGGGAAACCAGTTATGACTTAGATTAGCATTTGAGTACACATCACTGGTTGCAGGGCAGATATAGAGGAGTCCATCTGCAAGTACTGGGGCAGAGATAGCTGTACTATCAGAGGTGAGCCACCAAGGCTGGATCATACGTTAGGATGGAGCACATTAACGCTATCCCAACCTTGGGTAGCAAGACTATGCTGGGGAGAGAATGTGGTAACAAGCATAGGACTTTGCCTTGGAAAGGAATTCCGGGTGTATGAAACCTAACAGGCAGAACCCTAACAGTCCCTGTCCTCAGGCCTAGAACAGCCCTGGTTTATTGGTTTTTTTAACCCAGTGCTGCCTGTGCCTGATTGCAGCAGTCTCCAGCTGTGAGTTAGCAGTAGGGAGTCAACAACAGTGTGGGCCTCAATTCTTGGCAGTTCTGTCAGCTGTGAGTGTGACAGTGTTGCAGTTTTGATGGCCATATATAGGAAGGGCACAGAGGCCTGGGGCTGGTCCCTCCATGGTGCTTCTATCCAGAGAGGGCAGAGTCTTCAGTGTCTGAAGACCTCCTGGTGAGTGGGCAAGGTTTAGAATTGGAAGTAAGTGTGGGCTTGGATCACCCTCTAGTGCTGAAACGTGGCAGTGCTCTTGCAGTGACGCCAGCGCCGTGGCTGCAGGAATTACTGTAGATCAAGAGTGTGTAGGCACAGAGCCTACATAGACTTTCTAGAAAAGTAAGCACAAAGCCAGAGTACAAAAACCGAAGCAGTCACGTCACACACTGATAAGCATCAAGAGTGTCCGTGCGACTATAACCTCACCTGACAGTTGAAGTAAGACACCAGGAGGTGAGCAAATGCTTACTGGTACAGTCTTTGATAGTGAATTTAAGACATTTTAAAGAAATGCGATGACCTTCAAAAGAAAAGAGAATGATTCAGTACTCGGAAAAACTTGACAGAAATGGAAGCATTCTTTAAAAAAAATAAAGCAGGGGTTGGGGATTTAGCTCAGTGGTAGAGCACTTGCCTAGGAAGCACAAGGCCCTGGGTTCGGTCCCCAGCTCTGAAAAAAAGAACCCCCCCAAAAAAAATAAATAAATAAATAAAAAATAAAGCATAGTTGAGCTGAAAATAACACAGTGGCGATAGAAGAGACGGAGACAGGAGAGAAGCAGTGAACTCAGAAGCAGGCTGTTTGAAACCATACTTGGAGAAGAAGAAAGACTGTACAACATGGCGAGGGTTGAACAGCTCTAGAACAATCAGAAGAGCAAACACTCCAGCTGCTGGGTTTCCAGAGGGATTTGGTAACTCCACGGGGGCATGAAGTGCATCGGAAAGTTAGTGATGAAAGCAGAAGCTTCCGATCTACAGGAGGGAGCAAATATCCAGGCACAGGTCACTAATCACTCCATAAAATCTGCCCAGAGAGTGATAATGTCAACGTTCAAAAGTTAAAGGCAAAAAGAATATCCTCAAGGTAACGAGTGTTCCCAGAGTCCCTAGGACAGACAGACAGATCTCTGTGGACCAGGAGAGGTGCGTGTGAGTTCTAGGAGTCAAAGGGGAGAGACTACGGCCAAAGCAAATGTATCGCTTGCTTTCCTCATCACTGAGACCAATACCTGGTCCAAACGGCCTGGAGAAGGAAAGATCTGGTTCGGGACTCCCTGTTGTGGGGGATCCAGTCCATGATGGCAGGAAGAACACAGGAGAGTTGTTTACTTTATCTTAGGCTGGAGAACAGAGAAAAGGGGGTGCTAGCATTTGTCTGTGTGCCTGTAAGGTTATCTTAACTTGACATAAACCTAGACATACCTTGGAAGATGGGATCTTAATGCTTCCGTAGGATTGGCCCGGAGGCCAGTCTGTAGGGCATTTTCTTAACTAATGATTGATCGATGTGGGAGGGCCCAGTCCATTGTGAGTTATTCCATTCCTGGGGTGCATAAGAAAACAAACTGAACAAGCCCGGAGAAGCAGACAGCACTGCACCATGGTCACAAATGTAAATGGCTTGACCGTCCAGTTCAAAGACACGGAATAACTGTACTACGAGTTTGCACCCTAACTCCAAGTGTCTCATAGTAAGAACTTTACATCTGAGGGCACACATGGACTGAGGTCAGTGAAGGGATGGAAGGTATTCTATGCAAATGACATCCTGAAGAAATAAAGTACCCTTACTTAAATTAAATTAAATTAAATTAAATACTATGGACCTTTCAGTCAGAATCAGTAAAAAAGACAGGAAGATTGTTACATAATTATAAAATTATAGTCAACTCAGCAAGGTGAAATCATTCTAAATATATATGTACCCAGTATCTCAAAGCCAAAATAACAAGACAAATGTTAATAGACCTAAAGGTGGACATAGACACCAATACCATAATAGGAAGAATTCTAGTTTGTATTAACAGCAATAGGTGATAATTCAGAGAGGGACAATAAAGAAATGACAAAGTTGTGCTCAATGCCAAATGTACCTAACAGACATCTATAAAACATGACATCAAATAGCTTCAGAACACAAATTCTTCTTAACAACCCATTCTCTAAGATAAATCATCTGATAAACCATAAAACAAGTCTCAACACATTTTTAAAAATTAAAATCATATCACATATTTTCTTTTTATTGAATTTTTTAAATTTACATCCCCTTTCCTAGTTTCCTGACTATAAACCCCCTTTCCTAACCCTCCTCCCCTTTCTTCTACAAGGGTGTTCCCCCACCCAACCACCCACCCCCTCCTGCCTCCCTCCCCTACATTCCCCTACACTGGAGAGTCCAACCTTGGTAGGACCAAGGGTCTCTCCTCCCAGTGGTGCCCAACAAGGCCATCCTCTGCTACATATGCAGCTGGAGCCATGGGCTGTCCATGTGTACTCTTTGGATGGTGGTTAGTCCCTGGGAGCTCTGGTTGGTTGGTATTGTTGTTCTTATAGGGTTGCAAACCCCTTCAGATCCTTCAATTCTTTCCCTAACTCTTCCAATGGGGACCCCATTCTCAGTTCAATGGTTGGTTTCGAACACTTGCCTCTGTATTTGTCATGCTCTGGCAAAGCCTCTCAGGAGACAGCTATATCAGAGTCCTGTCAGCATGCACTTCTTGGTATCAGCAAAATTGTCTGGGTTTGGTGGCTGTATGTATGTGGGCTGGATCCCTAGGTGGGGCATTCTCTGGATGGCCTTTCCTTCAGTCTCTACTCCAAACTTGGTTTCCATATCCTCTCCTATGAATATTTTTGTTCCTCCTTTTAGGAAGGACTGAAGCATCTGCACTTTGGTTGTCGTTTTTCTTGAGCTTCATGTGGTCTGCAGATTGTATTTTGGGTATTTCGAGCTTTTGAGCTAATATCCACTTATCAGTGAGTGCAACCATGCGTGGTTTTTTGTGATTGGGTTACCTCACTCAGGATGATATTTTCTAGTTCCATTTGCCTATGAATTTCATGGAGTCATTGTTTTAATAGTTGTGTAAATGTACCACATTTTCTGTATCCATTCCTCTGTTGAAATACATCTGGGTTCTTTCCAGCTTCTGGCTATTATACATAAGGCTGCTATGAACATAGTAGAGCATGTTGTGTCCCTGTTATATGTTGGAGCATCTTTTGGGTGTATGCCCAGGAGTGGTATAGCTGGGTCCTCAGGTAGAACAATGTTTAATTTTCTGAGGAACTTCCAGACCGATTTCCAGAGGTATTTTTAACTTCCTGTCTTCCACAAAATTGCAAAAATACAAATTAATCATTCAGAAATCTGTAACACTGAGCTGAAAGTGTAGAGTGGGTTTTGTATTTGTGAGGTCCTAGGTCCAGTCATGAGGTTTCTAGCACACTCAATCAATAGTAACATTGCTATGGCTAGTAGGTGGTCAGTTATAATAGAAATCAAGAGGGGGCCAGAATGGGTAAAGTGTTTGTTGTGCAAGCATGAAGACCAAAGTTCTAATTTCCAGCACCCAAATAAAAGCTAGACATGGTATCACACGTTTGTAACCCCAGTGCTGAGGGAACAGAGATAGGAAGGTCCCCAAGTGCTATCCGGTCTTGCTAGTTGGTGATCGCCAGGTTTTGTAAGAGACCCTATTTCAAAGAGTAAAATGGAATGAGATAGAGGAAAATACCTGACACCATCCTCTGGCCTCCACACATGAGTGCATGGGATGGTTTACGTGCGTGCACACTCAAAATAAATAATGACATCAAGAGCTGGGCATGGCTGCACAGCCCCACACAGCAGCGACACATCCTGACTCAACAGACGTCCACTTTAGGTACCGCAACAGGATCTGAAGTACAGCCATGAGGAACCATGCCAAATCCACACAGCAAAGCAGGGACTGACTTTCAGACAGGCATGGCTGACACCTTCCTAGAAGGCATTCTGCCTGGATGTTGACTGCGCGCCCATCACGGCCCGCAACACTGGCATCATGTGTGCCATTGGC
Source organism: Rattus rattus (assembly GCF_011064425.1). Taxonomy (NCBI): domain Eukaryota; kingdom Metazoa; phylum Chordata; class Mammalia; order Rodentia; family Muridae; genus Rattus; species Rattus rattus. The sequence goes on from NC_046155.1 coordinate 96,268,350, forward strand.
CCTGCCTCCCAATCTGTGGAGATGCTGATGGAGATGATTAAATTGGGAATGAATATGGCTTGGCTGAATTTCTCTCATGGAACCCATGAGTACCAGGCAGAGACCATCAAGAATGTCCGTGCAGCCACAGAAAGCTTTGCATCTGATCCCGTTCTCCACCGTCTCGTTGCGGTGGCTCTGGACACAAAGGGACCCGAGATCCTAACTGAACTCATCAAGGGCAGTCGCGCTGCAGAGGAGGAGCTGAAGAAGGGAGCCACTTAAAGATCACCTGGACAACGCCTTCGCGGAGAAGAGCGATGAGAACATCCTGTGGCTGGACCGTAGGAAGATCTGCAAGGTGGTGGAGGTGGGCAGCAAGATCTACGTGGGTGATGGACTCACCTCACAGCAGGTGAAGGAGAAAGGTAGCAAGGAGGGCATGAACCTGCCCGGTGCTGCTGTGGACCTCCCCGCTGTCTGAGAAAAGGACATCCAGGACCTGAAGTTTGGGGTGGAGCAGGATGTGGACATGGTGTTTGTGTCTTTCATCCGCAAGGCAGCCGACGTGCATGAGGTTAGGAAGGTCCTGGGGGAGAAGGGCAAGAACATCAAGATCATCAGCAAAATCGAGAACCATGAAGGTGTCTGCAGGGTTGATGAGATTTTGGAGGCCAGTGATGGGATCATGGTGGTGCATGGTGACCTGGGCATTGAGATTCCTGCAGAGAAGGTCTTCCTGGCTCAGAAGATGATGATCGGACAATGTAACAGAGTTGGGAAGCCTGCCATCTGTGCCAAGAAGCCACGCCCCACCCATGCTGAAGGAAGTGATGTGGCCAAGGCAGTCCTAGATGGAACAGACTGCATCATGCTGTCCGGAGAAACAGCCGAAGGGGACTATTCTTTAGAGGCTGTTCGCATGCAGCATCTGATTGCCCGAGAGGCAGAGGCTGCCATCTACCACTTGCAGTTATTCGAGGAACTCCACTGCTTGGCGCCCATTACCAGCGACCCTACAGAAGCTGCCACCGTGGGTGCCATGGAGGCCTCCTTCAAGTGCTACAGTGGGGTTATTATCGTGCTCACCAGGTCTGGCAGGAGTGCTCACCAAGTGACCTGGTACCGCCTGAGGGCTCCTATCATTGCTGTGACACCCAATCCCCAGACGGCTCGTCAGGCCCATCTGTACCGTGGCACCTTCCCGTGCTATGTAAGGATGCCGTACAGGATGCCTGGTCTGAGGATGCTGACCTTCGTGTAAACTTGGCCACGAATATTGCCAAGGCCAGAGGCTTCTTCAAGAAGGGAGATGTGGTCATTGTGCTGACCGGGTAGTGCCCTGGCTCTGACTTCACCAACATCATGCATTTGGTGCCTGTACCTTGATGACCCTCTGGAGCCCCTCTTCTAGCCTCTGTCCCTTCCCCTCCCCTATCCTATCCTTTAGGCCTGCAACACTTGCAGTGCTCACTCTGGGCTATAGTGTGGCGCTGGTGGGCTGGGACACTAGGGAAAATTAATGCCTTTGAACATTCAATAGAGCCCGGCTATTTTTCATGGCCCTATTTGAGCCAGGGGTGAGGAGGAATGCAGGATTGGAAACCCTCTGACTATCACAGAAGGGCAGCAGCATCTCTGTGTACTTTGCTCCTGTAGAGCTGTCTAGAGAATTCCCAGCCCCAGCCTGGAGTCAGGAGACAGCAAGTGTAGGGGCTGAGGGGGTGGGACCTAGGGTTCCAGCATAGATGACTTTTGGCCCTGGCTCTGACTTGCTTTCCCAACAGCTTTGATCTCCCCCCTCCTTCTTGTGCACCCACTGCTGTCACTGCAGAAACTCCACTCTCCACCTTTTATGCTGCAGCATCTCCAGGCCTGTTGCTATAGAGCCCACCTCAATGTCAATAAACAGCAGCCGAAGGAAAAAAAAGAGCTGGGTGTGGTAATACATAGTTATAATCCCAGCCTTGGAAGGTAAGAGAACCATGAGTTCAAGGCCACCTTGCACTACATAGTAAGACCCTCTCACAAACCAAGTCAAGAAAACATTTCCATTTATACTAGATGCAAAGTAATACAACAGTTAGGAATTGTTTGAAAATGCAAAAGATACCTGACCCCCACCCCCAAACTCTATAAAACACTGGTGAAGAAATGGAAAAGACACACAAAACATAAGCATATCCTAGATTTGTGAAATGAGAGACGCTGTGCTATTAAAACACCCATATACCCAAGAACTCTATGGATTTGTGTGATCCTTGTCAACAGACCAATGACAGTTTTCACAGATGTAGAAAAAAGAGTTTTAAAGTTCATATGAGACTATAAAAAAAAAAAAAAAAAAACCAAACAACCCCAAACAATAGTTTGGAGCAAAAAGAACAAAGTAGAAGGAATTATACTATCAAACTTTAAAATCTATTACTATGCTATGGTAATAAAAATAGCATGGATAGCCTGATGTGGTGGCACATGTTTTTATTCCCAGAACTCAGGGGGCAGAGGCAGAGGCAGAGGCAGAGGCAGAGGCAGAGGCAGAGGCAGGAGGCAGGAGGCAGGAGGCAGGAGGCAGGAGGCAGGAGGCAGGAGAATCTGAATTTGAAACCATTCTACTCTACATAGCACGTTCAAGCACAGCCAAAACTACATAGAGAGACCTTGTCTCCAAAACAGCACAGCCACAAAACACAGAGTACTGGGGTAAAAACACACAGAGAACAGTGAACCACGGGAGACATTCCACACCCACATATCTACAACCATCTGATTTTCAGCAAAGATTCTAAGAACACAGAGTGAAGAAAGGAAACCTTTCCAATAAATAGTGCTGGAGAAACTGAATAGCCACAGGCAGAAGAATAAAACAGTACCAGTATCTCACCAGATTAAACTCAAAACAGACTAAAGCCTCAACTATACGCACATCAGAATCAGCTGCAGCAAAACCTAGTGCCCACCAAGACGGCTGCGACCAAGGGTGGTTGGCAGACACACAGGGAGGAGTAAGAATGCTAAGCCTCCTCACATGGCCAAAGGAGACGAGAGCTCTACGGCTACTGTAGGGAATAGGCTGGCGGTAAACAAGATGAAAATATGTCCACGAAGAAATCACGTATGGATTCCACAATATGATTCCCAGCCGTCCAAAGGTGGAAGTGGCACATGCGTCAGGACGGATGGATGAATGGATTCCAACAATGTGATCCGTTTACACGTCGAAACATTCAGCCATGGAAAAGGAAAGGGGCTCCGACAAAGCTACAATGTGAGGGACTTTGAGGACATGGTGCTCGGTAAAAGAACCAGATGCAAAATGTTTGTTTGGTAGAAAACATCGAAAGCCCAGAGGTAGGATCTAAGAATTACGGTTTACGCAGAGCTGGGGTGACACACAGTTTATAGATTATAAACGTTATAATTAAAAAAAAAAAACAATGTAATTGGAAACCACGGAAGAAAACATAGGAAGAAACGTTTCAGGACATCAGATTTGGAAAAGACCTCCACAGTATAGGAAACAAAAGTAAGAACAAACAATTTATATATAAAACTGAAAACCCTTCACACAACAAACAGTCATGGGGATGAAGAGATAACCTACAGAATGGCAGAAAATATTTGCAAGTTATGCATCTGACAAGGGGTTTAGTGTCCAAGAACATATAGGGAACACAAATAGTTCAATAGTGAGCTGGCTGGATAGCTCCACGGGCAAAGGAAGAGCAAAGCTGACGGCCTAGCTTGCGTCCTAGACCCATGGTGGAAGGAGAGGAGTGCATCTCAGAAGCTGTGCTCTGACCTGCACACTCGTGCTGTAGCATGCACGCATCCTTACAAGACTCAGCCTCAAAAATAAGTAAGTAAGCAATGTCTTACAACTAAGTCACTGGTTATCATCTGTTAACCCTGTTTCCGCCACTATGACAACTACATAAGGTAAGTTAATAAGAAAGAGCCTCTCATCCCCACTCATGGTTGAGCAGTGTCAGCCCACAGATCAGCCCTCTTACCTTCGCACTGTGGTAAGGCAGACCTTCACGGCAGGAGCGTATGGGGCAGACCTACCTGCCTCATGGCAGGTGGGAAGAGAGAAGAGGAGCTGGGGTTCTGAGATCACCGTCAAGGCCACATCCTCAGTGTCCCAGTTTCTCTTCTCTAGGCCCCCCTTCCTGAAGGTTCCACTGTCTCCCAGGAAATCTGGTGTACCCATAGGCCTGCTTCTGTGCCCAAGTTCTTGCTTACATCAAGGGAAAATGTATTTAGTTACAGTTTTCTCCACAACTGGGCTGAGAGGCATTCTCATTCAGACTTTACTCTCCATGTTCTATCATTAATTGCATAGACATAGACATATTGTGTTATGTATTTATGTTCACCATGATATTTCAATCAGGTTAGGCATATTTACTGTAAAGTTTCTTTATAGTGAAAACATTTAAAGGTCTACAGGGCCACCAGAGCTACACAGAAAGACCCTGTCTTGCAAAATAAAACAAGAGAATGGACAGATGGCTCAGTGGTTAAGAGCACTGGCTGCTCTTCTAGAGGCCCTGAGTTCAATTCCCAGTAATCACATAGTGTGCTCACAGACATCTATAAAGGGATCTGATGCCTTCTTCTGACATTCAGGTATATATGCAGACAGGGCACTCTTACAAAAAAACAGAACATAAATGAATTTTAAAAAGAAAAACAAAACAACAACAACAAAACCAAGAGCCAGGAAACAGAGTTAGCTCTGAGTCCCAGACCCTGGAGCTGAAAGATAAGCCACTGTCCTGGCTTTGGGGCCAGAGCTTCTGCGTTCTGTTTCACTGTACTGCTCCATTTCCAAATTCACTGCTCTTTGAATGATCTGTTGCACGTTTGTATGTGGAAGTAGTAGAAGTGTTCATCCGTGTGGCACTTGTGGAGAGCAGAAGTTGGCCTTGTCACCCCTGCCTCACACCGAGTCTCTTGCTGAACCTGGATCTTGTTATCTAGATTAGAATGGGTGGCCAGGGAGCCCTCGAGATCTACTTGTCTCCACTTCCTGGTGCTGGAGTTACACGTGTGTGCTGTGCCCAGGTTTTATGTGGGCGCTAGGAATCTTAGGTTCTCATGCTTGCACAGCAAGTCCCTTACCAACTGGGCCACTCCCCAGCTGTATTTGTAAAATTTATCCAGCAGAATTTTCATTTAATTTATTAAAATTTTCATTAGCATAATTTCAATTTATTTTTTATACCGTACACACACACACACACACACACACACACACACACACACCTGTAGGCAAGGTTTGAACTAGACATTTGCTACCTTGACCTCCTGTGTGTTTTATCCACCAAAGTTGACTCTACATTCATATTTTATATTTGCTTACTTTGTATGTTATTTACAGAATTTATAATGTTATTCTATATTATTTAACATCCTTGTCTAATCCTATTCACTATCATTTTTGAGTTTGCCTCTGTCAAAGAATCTCACTGGTATATATTTACATATTCTTGCGTCTTTACATCTCTTAAGTGTTTATTACATGCTGGACATTGTAATTCTACATGGATGGGGGCTAGTTTTGTTGTTTTCCTTTAAAGAGTGATGGGCTTTTTCTAGCAGGTAGATGGAGTAGAAGTACTCTTAACTAGTGTGATCTTCTGGAAGCCTTCGTAAGCCCTCTTATGGAGGTGCTTAAGTGGATGTTCATTATTCTAGTTCTAAGTTATCTTCACCTCTAAGGTATGGCTTTCTGGAATCTCTAAATACCCACACAATTATTGAGGTCTCTGCTCTCTTGCTGGATGGAATCAACTGACTCACACCTCATGTGAGTTCTGCAATTTGGGAGATTTCGATAATTTTTCTTTTCTTGAAAGCTGTTTGTTTAAAAAGCTTTTATTATATTTATTTACTTGTATGTTTATGTGTGTATGTGCATGGACACACATGTAGAGGTCAGAGGACAACCAATAGGAATCAGTTTTCTCCTTCCACCATGTGGGTGGTGGGGACTGAACTCAGGTTGTCAGGCTGGGCAGTGATGCCTTTACCTCCAAGATGTGGCACCAGCCCAAAAGTCGTTCCTGCCAAGCTCCATAGTTTCCTGTGTGTAAACTGAAACACAGTCATAGACTCAGGATCTCTGTGTGCATTGCTCACGAACTGCTCTGCTTTGACTTTGCATGGCTCCGTCCTCCATGGGACTCAATACAGTGAAACTTTCTTTTCCTACTCTGATTTCCTTCCCTTTAAATCGAGATGTCTGGATCCCTCTGGGCTCTCCCTTCTTGTACTTCTCTACTATTCACAGGAAGGAAACTTGTGCAATGGTCTGGATTAATTTGCTTCCCTTTTCTCAGAAGTAGAATACTGCAGTCCTAGCTGTCCTTTGACCAGTAGTTACTCCCTTTAGTCTTTCCTGTTTTATAGCTATGACAAGTTGAACACCCTCAATACCTCATGACTATTGTAGGTATTCTCTTGGTGATTATTTTAATGAGAAAGAAAGAGAAACTGTCATAAACTCAGGGATTCTACAGAGCACCCAGAAAGTGGAAGAATCGGGAATCTGTTTTATGATAACGTGCAATATGGAGCAGGTGTTACCCTGAAAGAAGGCTCAGAAAAAACTAGGAAACCCGTGTAGAAACATGTTTAATATGGTTCTGGGGACCCTGCCTCATACACACTCCAATTCACCATATTAGGTCATTACTGTATCTTATGTTTTCCTGGTGTCAGGAATCTTCTGATTAGAAAGCTACTCTTTCAGCACCACCAATATAAATACATATATATGAAAGATTGATTCCCAGTCAGGCAAATGGTGACATCTTTCTATCTATCTATCTATCTATCTATCTATCTATCTATCTATCTATCTATCTATCTATCTATAGCTGGCACTTAGTCCTTTGCTGAGATTGGATGACATATAAAAAGGCCTTGTGGTGTTTGCCACCCTGAAGGGCTTTGGAGAGCCATAGTAGCTTATGCCATGAAGAGCTTATGCCATGGTAGCTAGGTTCATCCTCTGTGCTTCTTCTCCCCCTCTTTCCCCTCCTGTCTGCAGCGTTGATCATGTGCCTTTCCTCATGCATGACTATGACCTGACTAGGACAACCAATATCATGGAGGTCCTACCATCAGCTGCTAGTAACCACTCTTCCAACTTCAATTGGACGTTCCTATCATCTCTGAATGCTGGCCAATGGTTCTTAAAGGTAGGACCCATATCCTCTGGTTCTGTGAACTTGTATGACACCCTCCTCTGCTCAGGTCCCTACACCTTGAGATAAAGTCAAAAGGTGAGGACAGATTAGAGCATACAGGGTCTCCCCCAGTTTAGCAGCCGGGCTGTCACAGTTTTTGGGTTCCGTGGGTCAGCATTTACTAGAAAGACTAATGATAAACTTGTAAACTCAACCCTTATTGTTTGCTTTGTCCAAGCATTTCATGGCCTTTGATAGTATGTTTGCAATGCACATGATGCTTTCCTAGCTGCTTTGCATATTTTATGGTCTTCATAAAGCAGACTAGGAAACATTTATTTCTGAATTTTTGCTATTCAAGGATGTGTTAAGTACCTCCTGGGTACAAGGCACATGGCATATAATGACAAATATGGAGCAGTATAAGAAATATGCTGACAGCCCAAAGGGAGCAGTATTAGAAATGGACAATTAGCATACACTGTGGTAAGTCTCTTATTATTTCAGAAGCATGTAAGAACAACTTAGCCTAAATAATGAGGAGAGAGGTTCTGGAAGAAGACAGGCTAATTAAGGGAATAATAAGATATAAGACATACATTATGCATGATATAACTTTGAGTCACCTTCTTCGGAAAGTTGGAGAATACATAATATTCTAAGGGTATTATTTATTTTAAAAGGTATTATTTATGTTATAGGGAGATTGTTACCAAGGGGAACCACGGACGATGGTGGTGATGTATTTTAAAGATACGTTACACTAAAGTCAGTGTGTGTAGCTATTAATATTTCAATGCTAATTATGTCCCCCAAAAAGCTTTACACAGAAACATCTGCATGTAGCTTCTGGGAACCTGCCCCCAGTTGGTTCTGCTTGGTAAATAAGATGCCACCAGCCAATAGCTGGAGAAGACAGATGGGCAGGATCTTAGGATTCATGGGCATGGGGCTGGGAGGAGGGAAAGAGCAGAAGGTCCACCATGCAGGGAGAGTCTGGAGGGGAGGAGAGATACCTGAAAGGAATGCAGGACAAAGAGGCATGACCGCCATGGGAGGGAACCGGGAGAGCATGGCCCAGAGCACCACCCAGCTGGGCAGGCTGTCTGGGTCCAAAACTACCAAGATAGAACACAAAACTTATAATAAATAGAAACACGAGATTAGCCACATGGAAGTTAAACAATGGCCCAGCCCAAGATACTTAAGACATATTAAAATGTAAGTGTGCATGTCTTTCATTTGAGAACATAAACCACGGGACAGGAGGCTAACCCGTCACTGAGATTTCATAATATATATTTCAAAAGGTGTATGCATAAGGAGGATGGAGGGAGGACGGAGGAAAGGATAGCAAAATAAGGCTGAGGAGGAATAGTCAGGAGAAGAGTCCATGGGCTGGCGGAGGGGTAGTCGGGAGAGTCAGTAAGGCATGCAGAGGGGAGATTTGGCAATGCTGAAGTGACAAGTTAGAGTGCTTATAATTCCCCTTTGACAATATCAAAGAGGTACAGATTTGATGAAAGGTCAAGACTCCTGTCTTAACTTAAGGAAAATAACTTATTTTCCAGCTTGTCCTATGTCTGGGGAAAACTAAAGAAGCCTACATTCCACTCAACCACATATAGTCATAGGAGGCTCTGATTTTGAAAATAATTGTCTTACTTACTAGGATAAACAGCACACGCTCATTCTAAGGGCTGGCTGATCGGGTTTCATGCAAAAAGCAGTGAAGAACTGTGTACAGATGGACTTATCTTTACAGACTCTAGGTTCACACTCTGCTATTAATGTTTATATGACCATGTTTCCTCAGAATGTTTGTCCCTCTAAGAGCATGTAACCTGTAATGCTATTTTCTTATATGAGAATAATGAGATGGCCAAGTTATGGTGGAGTACAGCATTAACTCTAACTCTTGGGAGGAGGAGGCTGGCTAGTGGTCCTCTGTAAGCCAGGGCGACAGAGTGAGACCATGTCAAATCTCACGTGTGTGTGTGTGTGTGTGTGTGTGTGTGCGTGCGCAAATGTGTGGGACAGAGATCAGAGGACAACTTTCAGGAGTTCTAACACATTGGTCTTAGAGATCAGACTCAGATCATGAGGCTTGAAAGTGGGGGCCTTGTGTTGTAGATGTCTTTCCCTGTGGAGCCATCTTGCTGAGTCTGCTAGTGTTTTAACAATGAAAGGCTATCATGTCTTAGCTGTAAACAGCATTGCTCCTGAAAGATCTTATTAGGGTTTGTAGGATTAAATATAGTACTAAAGGTGAGCCAACGTTTCATCAGACTGAGGTGTTTGATCAACCTGTAGGGTCTATAATTTGAGTGAGTGATATTTTAATCTGATGGGTAATTTTTCTGGGTCGTTCTTATTGGAACCTTATAGTGCTTATTACCAAAAGGCAATCATAATTATTTCCCATGGCTTGATTCCATCTGGGGGGTTGTGGCCTGTTATATTTAATATTTCTGTTAAATATTGTCCTTGGTTTGGGTTTTCAAAATGTTCCTTCAGTCCCTTTCCTAGGCCTGGGACTCTAGTTCAGTGTTAGAGCCCTTGCCTGGGATGTTCACGATCTGGGTTTGAGCCTCAGAGCCATAAAAGAACAACAGAAGCCCAGCCAGTTTCTGTTTTCAGACCCTGGGCTTAGTTATAAGTGGTGGTTGGGTGTGTTGTTATGACAGATTTTGGTGGGCATTTTTAAATTTAGAAACAATAGCTTTATTTTAGCATGTTAGGTGGTATGCATGTAGCATTTAGACTTACTACAACTGTGCTATTGTGAATTCTGAAATTCAAGTTTGGTTTATTCAGGGTGGGGGGAGAAACTTTAGGCCTTACTGTGGGGCTTCCTTTGCTTTTTTCTGATATGTCATCGGAAGGTAGCTGAGGCGATGTTATCTGTGATTTAAAATATTTAAAAGGTAGTATTCTTCAGTAAATCATTTTCTTGTTGTTTTCGGGTTTCTATTTCTATGAAGAGACACAATGACCAAGGCAACTCTTATAAAGGACGACATTTACTTGTGTCTGGCTTACAGCCTCAGAGGTTCAGTCCATTATCATCAAGGCAGGCATGGTGCTGGAGAAGGGGCTGAGAGCTCTATATCTGGATCCATAGGCAGGAGGAGGAAAAGGGGGAGGGAGAGATACATACATACATGCATACATACATATGCATACATACATACATGCATACATGCATACATATATACATGCATACATACATGCATACATACATACATACATGCATACATACACACATACATACATGCATACATACATACATACATACATACATACATACATACATACATACATACATATTGGGCCTGGCTTGAGCTTCTGAAACCTCAAAGCTCACCCCGAGTGACACACCTCCTCCAGTAAGTCTATATCCACTCCCAGAAGGTCACACGAACAGTGCCCCTCGCTGTGACCCTGTGGGGGCCATTTTCACCCAAACCACTACAGCTGTGAAGGTCATTCTGGTGATCTATTGTCTGATAGTAATGATCGTTGATTGGTTATGGTTATCAGTTGATCATTATTTATTAATATTCCTGTACTTACGAGACTCGTGGACCTGTTGTTGTGTGTTAGCCGGATTCCTGTCACTGTACAAAGATCCTGGGATCACCAGCTTACAGTAAGAGGAGATTCTCCCAGCTCTCGGCTTCAGAGCTTGAGGCCATGATCTGTGGCTCTGCTGCTTCAGTCACATCGTGGTAGGGAACACAGGGCAGAGCAAGCCTCCCTGGGCTTGAGATGTGAAATAGAGAAAGAAGAGACCTAGATTCCACATCCTTCTCCAAGGGCACTTCCCACAGTGTCTACATCTACCGAATGTCACTGTGATGAACCAGCCTTTAACACATGGGTCTAGATCCGGACTACAATGGCCCAACTGATAATGAAATAGAACGGATATGGGAATTCTAGATTTGTTCCTAGAAACTTAGTGAATTCTTGTTTTTCTTTCCTAACCAACCTTTCTGTGGCTCTTTCTTGTATTTCTTTTTAAAGTATAAATTCTTACAGTAATAAAAACCCATTCCATGTGTGTGGATAGTGAACAGGCTGCATTTAGCAATTAGTGAAAGAACAGGCAGGATTGACAGAGCTTCCTCGGGAGAGCTGTGGCTAATCTGTGTGTAGCCAGTGAGAGGAGGTTGAGATCGGGCTGCTGAGTTAGACACACACTTAGTCAGTGTGCTAAGTGACAAGCCTGAGACCCTCAAGTTACTGCCTCTTCTATTAAAAAAGCATCATTCTGTCTTTATCGGACAGTTAACTTTCTTGTCTTCTATAAACTAACACATAACTTTATACCATACTCAGAAGAAGAAAGGAGTAACTGGCTGTGGTGTGTATACATGACCCTAGCACTCAGGACTCTGGAGTAGAAGGATTGTGAACTTGAGGCTAACCCAACCAACACAACAAGACTTCATCTAAAGAAAAAGTCATGTTTTAAAAAATGAGGACTAGGGAGACAGCTCAGTCAGCAAGGTGCTTGCCTTGCAAACGTGAGTGTGAGTGCCTAGGCCAGACAGACCAGGGAGTCAGCCAGACCTGCCAAAGGAGCAATCTCTAGGTTCACTGAGAGAATGGGAGAATGACAAAGAACACACACACACACACACACACACACACACACACACACACACACACGGAAACACATAATACAAAAATAATAATAAAAACTGTCAAGTCGCCAACTTTTTCCTTTATTCTATGCTCTGAATGACATAGTCCCCTATTGCGAGCGTAACTTTTACTGATTATTTAAAAGCCGATTCCATGTTATTTAACTCTTAGTTTGTGTAAGTGAATAAGGAGGATCAAGTAACAAGTAACACAGGTAGGTTTTTTCTGCATCATCAGCAAGCCTAGAGTCAGACTGTCTTAACCAGCCATAAAATTCAGTTCTAGGGATGAGGTACCTAATCTATACATCTTACTTTAGATTTTTTAAATTTATTTTTAAAATGTATTTTCTGATTCCAATTTTTATTATATTTCACTATTTTAAAGTGTTTAAATATATTTTGATCATATTCTTCCCCTCAAGTTCTTCCAGATCCTCTTCCCTTCCCTACCCACCCAACTCCAAGTTCTTTCAAAAAACCCAGCAGAATAACAAAACCCAGAAAACAAAATAGAACATGATTCAAAAAGATGTGTGCTGGAGAGAGCAGACTCTCCCTAACCCGGCAAGTCTAAATGACAGTTCAGTTGTTGTCCTTTACCCTGGTGGCTAGATTTTCACATATTTATCCATCCACTCATCTAGAGACTACAACAAAATAGAACATAATAAGATGAAACAAAATTTATCACATCAAAATTAGAAAAGACAAATCAACAGAAGGAAAAAGCCCAAGAGAAGGCACAAGAATCATTCACACACTGAGGAATCCGCTAAACTGGAAGCCATGATCTACACAGAGGCCCTGCTGCAGACCCATGCAGTTCCTGTGCACGCTGCCTCCGTCTCTGTGAGTTCACGTGAGCTTTGCTCGTGGTGATTTAGAGGCCCTTGTTTTTCTGGAGTCCTCCATCCACTCTGTCCCTTACACTCTTTCTGCCCTCTCATGTATGGGGTTCCCTGAGCTCTGAGAGGAGGGATTTGATGGGCATCCCACTTAGGGCTGAGTGTTCCAAGGTCTCTCACTCTCTGTAAAATGTCTGGCTGTGGGTCTGAAAAAACTATGGCTCGTGCCTCTCAAGCACCTAAGCCAGGCCAACTCCCCGGCTCCCTGCACACTGGAAGGGTAGTTAGTGGCACAATCGTTCCTGAAAATGCTTGAGGGTCCAAGAATCATTTCTCACTTTCCATGCAGAAAGGAGAAAGAAAGCCACCGCAATAGCATAGCGGGCGTTGAAGACAACGCCACCACTAATAATAATGATAAGAAGAGGGTGAAGTAATGTAGAACAGGATAACAATTTATATAAAATTGTAATTTAAAATTAGTGAAAGTAACAAGATCAATGAGAAAGAAGAGAAATTACCAAGCAAAACAAATCCAATTGAGAATTGAAAAAAACAAAAACCCAATGGTGTGGAGAGTGCCTTCCGGTGCCAAAGACACTAGAACGTAGGGATGACGGCTCTATGCAGGCATGAGCTCGGCTTCTCCACGCTCAGTGAGTAGTGTAGGTGTTGTCTGCAGCAACGGGGCCTTGCTGTCAGTTAGTGGAGAGCAGCCTGTAGTCTTAGCAACAGCCTGAGTTGTTTGGGGGTTCCTGTGGGGTCTCCTTGGCCAACAACTCAATTAACCAAATCCTGGTACTGGAAGCTTTGTTTGGTGACCAGGTGGAACTCTTGTCTCTCTCATCATCTGGCAATTTCATATAGAACTCCTTCATATATGTATATATCTTAGGTATATTTCTACTGTAGTATATTTTCACATTATTCCTCAAATGTCCCTTTATTTCAGCTGTCTCCCTCATATTCCCTCCCATAAATAAGTCTCCCCCTCCTCACTTGATCCTCCCATTCCAGCCCCATCCCATGTATTCATATCTATCTATTCTATTCCCCTTTCCTAATGAGATCTATCTGTTCCCTGTACTCCTTACTCTATTTATACTGATCCTCTGTGCTTCTGTGGACTGTAGCCTGGTTCACAGAGAATATCCACACATTAGCAAATACACACCATTTTTGTCTTTCTGGGTCTGGGATAGCTCACTCAGGATAATTTTTCTAGCTCCATTGACATGCCTTCAAATTTCACAATGCCATTTTTTAACAGCTGACCAATACTCCATTGTGTAAGCATACTGCTTATTCATTCTTCTGTAAAGGGACATCTAGGTTGTTTCCAGTTTCTGTCTATTCTGAATAGAGCAGCAAAGAACATGTTTGAACAAGTGTCTTTGTGGTAAGATGAAGCATTCTTTGGATATATACCAAGAGTGGTATAGCTGGACCTTGAGATAGATGGGGAACTACCACACTGATTCCCATAGTGACTATACAAGTTTGCCCTCCTGGCAGCAATGGACCAGTGTCCCTCTTACCCTTGCCAGAATGAGCTACCATTTACTTTATTGATATTAGCCATTCTAACAAGTATAAGATTAAATCTTGAGATAGTTTGCTTTTGCATTTCCTTGATGGCAAAAGCTGTTGAACATTTCTTTGTTTCCCAGCCATCTGAGTTTCCTCTGTTGAGAATTCTGTTTAGATCTGCACCCCACATGTATTGTATTATTTGTTTTCTTGATATCTAGTTTCTTGAGATCTTTATATATTTTGGATATTAGTCTTCTATCCATGTGTAGTTGGTGAAAATCTTATCCCATTCTGTAGGATGCCACTTGGTCTGAACGACATTGTCCTTTACCATGCAGAAGCTTCTTAGTTTTATGAGACCTCATTCATTAACTGTTGGTTTTAGTGCTTGTGTTAATGGTGTTCTGTTCAGAAAGTCTTTTCTTGTGCCAGTGAGTTCAAGGATATTTCCTACTTTATCTTCCATTAGGTTCAGTGTATCTGGTTTTATGTTGAGGTCTTTGATCCATTTGGAGTTGAGTTTTATGCAAAATGATAAGTATGGATCTGCACAATTTGTTGAAGATGCTTTTTTCTCAGTGTCTATTTCTAGCCTCTTTATTTAAAATCAGATATTTATAAGTATGTGGATTTATGTCTGGGTTTTCAGTTTGATTCTATTCATCAATATGTTTCATTTTGTACCAATGTCATCTAAGAATAATAGACTAGAGGAAGAAGTAGAAACATAGGTCAAAGGCACAGAAAATATATTTAACAAAATCACAGAAGAAAATTTCCCTAACCTATAGAGATACCTATCAAAGTACAAGAAGCACACAAAACACCAAATGGACTGGACCAGTAAAGAAAACCCCCTTGGCACAAAATAACCAAAAGACTAAACACGTTTTAGCTAAAGGAATGCAGAAGAAATATTAAGGGGAGAAGACCAAGCCACATATAAAGGCAGACCTATTAGAATTATACCTGACTACTCTAACTATATGTTTGTACAAGTATGTAAACATAACTTGCTTAGTCCATTTTTGTTTGCGATTTGTGTTTATATGGTTTCAGGATTGACTTCTGTGCATCGAACAATCAATAAGGGGCTGCATACCTGGAAGTGGCTAATTCTCCTTCTCCCAGTAATCATTAGTTGCTATAGTTCTTTGTCTAAGAATGAGAGCCTGTGAACATTTTCCCCTTCCATGGTAGCATTGTCCCAGCCTTGTTTATGCAGCAGTTGCTGGAGAAACTGTTCCAAAGCAGACTGCCAGGTGCCCTGGCTCTTATCATCTAATAGTGCCTATCATTTCAGAAATTACCTCATCATTATTACAAAATAATAAATTCATCTCCAGTAGTATTTCTAACCTAATACTTATAAACATAGACAATTCCGCTGATTACATGAGAGGTGGTTATGTTCTTTCTATATGTAATGCTGTGCCAATACATGACAGACCCCAGACAGTTTGCTTTGAGACGATTCTCAGCATTTGTTCCAAATACTAATTACATCTGTGTCTTTAATAGGGCCCCAGGGTTCGTCATACTGGGTTGAATAGAATATGTTCTTAAATGCAATCCTGAAGACGTGACACTGATTCCACATTTTGTCAAGTGTTGCTGCAGGGAAAGGGAAAACAGATGCTTGAGTATATGCAAGTGGACACATTGCTATGTAAAGTAGAGATGGAATAAAAACAGTCCTTTGTGAATTGAGAGGTCAGGGAAATAAGGCCAAATACAAAGAATGGTTTGCGGAAACATAAATAAGATTCAGATTTTTAAACAGTCTTCATTACATGCCCATCAAACAGAACACAACAAAACTCTCGAATGAATGACTAGGGTACCAGTTACTTTTCTGTTGCTGTGATAAAATACCATGACAAAAAAAACAAAAACAACAACAACAAAAAAAACAAACAAACTTAAGGAAGAAAGGATTTGTGTTAGCTCATAGTTCCAGAGGAGAATCTACAAAGGCAGGGAAGGCATTGCATGGCGACTGGAGCAAGAGGCTGGCTGACAACATCTTTATCCACACACAGGAAGCAGAGAGAATAAAGCAAGAGGTGAACGGAGCTAACGACTCTTAAAGCCTGCCCTCAGTGACATACTTTCTTGCAAAGCTGCATCTCCAAGACGTTCTGTAACCTCTCCAAGCAACACCACCAACTGGGGACCAAGAGATCAAACACATAAGACTATGGGAGATATTTTTATTCAAATCTCTACATTTGACCCCTTGGCCCTAGGGACTCGTGACCATCTCGTGACACAAAATGCATTTAGCCCAACTTCAAAAGTCTCATCGTCTTTGGCAGTCTTAACTCCATTATAAAGTCCGGAGTTCCTTCTGAGACTTGGAACAATCTCTTAACAGTCGCTACTTGTGAAAATTATAAACAGAACCCCAAACCCTCCAGCGTACAATGGTACAGAGCATAGCTCCCACTTTAAATGGGAGAAGTGGGGACACTGTGAAGACCGGAGCAAAGCAAGACTGAAACCTAGCGGGACAAACACTAAACCCTGCAGTTCATGCCTGATATCTGGGACTTTAGTTTCGGAGGGCTAATATGGCTCCACCGCTACAGAGTTGCTGTCTGTAACGTAATTTCTCTCTCGGACTGCTCTGCAGCTCCCCTTGGCGGATGTCTCATGGTTTGGGCATCCTCTACTCCTACTTCACCTTCAAATTGCCAGCTTAAAACAAAATTCGGTAGCTTTCACCTTAGTGACCTGTAGTCAAATTTGAATAACCATGGCCTGGAAACACAGACTTAGGGTGACCTAAATACCATGTTCCTATATGGAGGTCTTTTCATAGATTTACAGAACAAAAGCAACATACGTCAAAGCAATTTTAAAAAACAGTAGTGGAAACATGAGAAAGGTAAACAGAGAGATGGGTGAGCGTCTACAGGCCTCAGGTGGTATCTGGTGACATTCTTAGTTGAGGGGTTGATGGAAGTCACTAGTCTTCTAAGTAGATTCCAAAAAGAATCCGTTCATAGTAAGATGTTAGTTCTGACACAGAGGTGGGCAAAGAGTAGCCATTTAGAGAGCTTCAGTCAGTCCACAATAAGGTAATTGGTCCCTGGACTCTTAAATCTCTCCTTATCCCTGCAGTTCTAATCCATGAATCAGTGAGTCTTTGCAGACACAGCTTCTTTCTAGGAATTCTCATTGACAATTGCTTCATTCAGTGGCCTCTCTGGACCTTCTTATAGGAACTCTGACCTTGCCACACATTGCCTGCCCCAGTGCTCCTCCAAAACTCTCTCAGAATCCACAAACACCTCAATCTTGCATCTTTCTTATCTCCAAAACCAGCACCATGTGGCCAACACTGTTCCATTTGGCGGACATCCTCATCTCTTTAGACCACAACAGTAAAAGCTTTTCTATGCTGTTGCTTCAAAAACTTTTTTTTTACATTGTTTTTATGTATTGTTGTGTGTTTGTGCTTCATACAGTGAGGGGATTGCCTTCTATGTCTTTTAAGAGACTTCATAGAATTGGTGTTCACTTTTCTGTATGTTTAATAGATTCAATACTAATTACTGCTGGGCCTGGATTTTTCTGGAAGTGTGTGTGTGTGTGTGTGTGTGTGTGTGTGTTGTGTGTGTGTACACGTGTGGGCACACACCCACACACATATGCACACATAAAGAACAAAAGAGGATATAAGGTGTTCTTCTCAAGCACTGTGTGCTTAATCTCTTGAGATAAACTCTCACTGAACCTAGAGTGTCGGTGTTCTGGGTTCTGGAAAAGAGACACAGTGCAGGATGAATTTAGGCTTACCAACAGCAAGGGGTCAGCTTCTCAAGGACTGAGCACTTCCTAGAAGCTCTTTTTATTGTTACACAGAAAGGCACCTTGAACAAGTCTACTTCTTAATACCAAAGCTGATCCGATCTAGGGGTTGTCTCAAAAGACCCATCACCTTAGCAACTCTCAGCCACACAAGACTTCCTGGTTTGCCAGTCATGTCTGGGGACTGTTTTTGCAAAGGCTCTGAGAATTCTTCAAAAGGATAACCCCATAACATCTCAGATAACAATCAATGACAAAGGCTAGGGGGTCATCACTCCAGACTCATGTCAGAATAAAATGGTTCTGCTAAAATTCTGGTACACTTGAGTGTGCCAATTTTGCCTCTGACACCAGTACTCTGGAAGCTGGGGAAAGAGACAAAGAATTCAAGACTTGTCTGGAGTGCATAACAAGACTCTGTCTCAAAATTTAAAAAATTTAATAAAAAAGGATATCTCATTTTCTTACTATGTGCAAGGCCCTAGTTTCAATCCTTAAAAAACAAAAACAAAAACCAAACCTAAACAAAGAGAATGTATATTCTGTAACTACTGGATAGAATGATATAGACATTATTATGAGAGCCAGGTAAATAACAATGATTAAATTGTCTCTGTTATTATGGATTTCCTACTGGTTTATTCTATCAGATATTGACTAAGGCACGATGAAGTCAATTGAGTTCAATTGTTGGTTTATTTTTCTTTTCAGATCTGTTAGGTTTTACATCATGAATTTTGATACTCTGTTGTTAAGAATATACATATTTAAGATAGTTATTTCTCCTCAGATAATTTCATCATTTTTCATGATGCATGTGGGCAGAATCATGACTTTCCAAAGATGTGCATGTCCTAATTCTTGGAATTTATTAATATATTACCAGGCATGGGAAAAGGGTTTCTGCACTTAAAATTGAGGTTATGGGCTTCAGGGAAGGAGATTATTCTGATTTTCAGATGACCCTCATCTAATCAAGCAAGTCCTTAAAAAAGGACTTTCATAGATGTGACCAGGAAGATTTTACCAAGAGAGACAAGAGAGGTTTGAAGACAGGGACTCAACCGTCAACTGCAAGCTTTGAAGTTAGAAGAAAGAGCCTTTGAACCAAGAAATGCAGATAACCACTAAAAAAAAAGAAAAAGAAAAAGATCCTCAACTTACACACCCCTGAGCAGCACACAGGACATCGTAGCTGGTGCATTCAATACATAGAAAAGCTGAAGGGCGCATGCATGGGAGACTGAATGTGTACACCCAGCATCTATGTAAAGTTAGCGTGGTTGTTAATCTGTGCAGTCCCGTACTAGGGAGGCAGAGACTGAGGATCCCCATCAGTCTAACCAAAGCAGTGCACTCTTGATTCCAGGAGAGATCCCGCCTCAAAAAGTAAGGTAGCATGAGATTTAAGGAAGGTGTCCAACACCGACCTCCAGTCCACACACACACACACACACACACACACATATCCTCTTCAGCACGTGCACCTATACCTACACACATTTCTACACAAATAAACATGTTCAAATACACACTAAAAATAATAAAAACTGTGTGTACTTACGGTGCATAACGGTTTTTTATTTGTTTTCTTGCTTGGTTTTGCAGTGCTGAGGATCAAATCTAGGGCCTTACTTATGCACGCTGGACATTTGCTTTACCACTGAGCTACATACCCAGGCCCAACAGGCTGTTTTGAAATATGTCTGCATCAGGCAATGGATAAATCAAACCAATTAACCATTGCTTTATCACACGTGACATTTTTTGTGTAGCGAGAATGCTTAAATTGTGTTCCAGCATTATTATTTCAAGAATTATTGCATTTTAAAATCATAGTCAGCACATAGCATTCTTTGTTTAGATGAAATTTCGTACGCTTTGACTAACGTCTCCCCACCATTCCACTAGCACTACCAGGCTGTAGTAATCACTTCTTGATTTTCTTGGATCCCATATATTATTGACACTAACATGGGCATATATGCCAGGCTTATTTCACTAGTGTGACGCCCTGCAAGATGACCTGTGCTACCTCAGATGGCATAATTATTCATCTTTTAGGGCTGAAGGGTATTCCAGCCATCGATGGATGCATGTTAACTCCACGTTTTCTATCACATATAATGCTCCTCAGATCCTGGGGACTTCATTAGTTACATCCCATTGTCCTTGGGCGTTCTCTTCTCACAGGCTTCAGCCTTTGGTTCCTTTTGGTTTTCAGTTGTAGAAGTTTGTCTCATCCACCCTTCAAGTTCAGGATTCTTTCTCAGTATATCCCATCCACTAACAAGCATATCAGGTACACCTTTAATCTTCAAGTGATCCCAGAGGCTGGCTGTGGTAGCACAGATCTCTAATACCAGCAGTCGGGAAGCTGAGACAGGAGGATTATAAGTTTGAAGCCAATCTAAACTATGCAGCGAGATCTTGGATCAAAAAAAAATTCTAGAAACACACAGATTACTACACCACTTTCCTGTTTTACAGTTTAGGATATTAAAACTAAGAATATTGATCAAGGGTAGTATTGCTTGTTACCTTGACCAGATCTATAATTACCTAAGAGATAAACTTCCTGATGTGACTACAAAGGATCATCTGGATTAGGCTAGCCTATGGTCCTGCCAGTAAAGGGTCATCTGGATTAGGCTAACCTTTGGTCATGACTATAAAGGATTATCTAGATCAGGTTAGTTGAGTTGGAAATAACTACATTAACAGTTGACAGCACTGTTCCCTGGGCTAAGGTCCTGGACTGAATAAAAAGGAGAGCGCTAGCTGGCATTCATCGTTCTCTGCTTCCTGTCTACAGATACGATGTGACCAGCTGCCTCAAGTTCCTGTGGCCATGCCTTCCCCGAAATGATGGACTGTACCCTCAAACTATGAACCAAAACAAACTCTTCCTCCTTCTGATTGCTTATTGCTAGGAATTTTGTCTAGCAATGAGAAAAGTAATACAGAAAGTTGGTACTGAGAAATGGAGTCCATTGTAGTACCAGACAATCCTCAGGCCTTTAGAACTGGTGTACAGGAGGACTGTGGAGAATTTTGGAACTCTGACCTAGAAGTCTTGGAATGCTGCAAACAGAGCTTACTGAGTGATTCTCCTAGGATCTTGGAAGACAAGAATGTGAAGAGAAACATGAGTGGAGGCCCAACTCATGAGAGAAGCAAGGGCTGTATTCAGAACGGGGCTAGAGGCCATTTATGTGATATTCTGGCAAAGAGTTTGGCTATATTGTGCCAGTGTCTTGAAGACTTGAATAAGGTCGAACTTAAATGAACAGCAAGAGGCTTACTGAGTGAGGATTTTAACTGTGGTCTAAGATGTGTATGAATACACACATCTTCAAATCAAAGCCAGCACAAGATATAAATTTATAGAAACACAAAAAAATGGACCATCAGAATTTCTTGCTATCAAAGTCTCATTAGTTCAGGAATACTTAAATGTTTCATGAAGGAGGAAGCATTTGAACAGGTAGCGTAGGATTTTAGCAAGTCGACACGGTAAACAAATGGGGGAGTGGTACAGCTAGGACTAAACACAGTGAGCCCTGAAACCAAAGCATATGCTCTTTCCATTACACAAAGCTGTGACAGCAAGAGCCCGTGTGGTAAGTCATGTGCTATAAAGGAGATGGGGACCATGGGTTACAGACGAAAAGACTAAAAGGGAGAGCTGAGAACATGGAGAACTTCCGGTGTATGTATAAGAAGTCTAGGACATTAAAGAGATCATTCCAAACCCTCACATTGCCAATGGAGACGCCATTGTCCTTCCCTCGTACGTCAGAGCATAGCGAGTTGAGTGGTAATGTAAGCTGTGTGGAATCACAGAGCAGGAAGTGTGGGAGTGCTTGACCAGAACCAATGTTTTCTTTAATACATTTATTTTTAGCATAAGCCATTTTTTGGCATGAAACCTTTATCAGAGGCTGATCAAAAAAGAGCAGGCAACCAATCAATTCCACAGCTGAGTGAGTTATTGGAACTTGCAAAAAGGGAAGAGAAGATTGTGCTATTTGACCTTTTTGGCCCTCCACCAGGACATCCTCTGAGAAACACTTTTGTCCGAAGAGTAGTAAGGGTCATCCTCGACTCTAAAATTGAGCAGCGTCTGGTATGTCTTTCTTAGTGTGTATGTCAGAGGTTGGGGGTGGGGAACCTGGTCAGGAGCACAGTTGCATTTAACTTTCACCTATGTCCTCTCTGAGATCAGTAGTGATGTTGCTTCCCTTAGAAATGGAAATTACTGCTTATACAGCTACAGAAGGCAGTCTGAGAATGGTCCAGTCAAAATGACCCCAATAGGGAAAAAGATTGAGACTCCTGTGTAAACCAAATATAATATTAGCGTATTGTTAAAGAATGATCTAGGAGTTGGAGAGATGCTTCAGTGCATGAACCACTTGCACACAAGCATGGAGGTGAGATTTCGGATAGCCAGAACCCATGTGGAAGCTGTCCCGGCATGACAGCCACCTGTAATTCAGCACTTAAGAGGCAGAGACAGGGCAGAGCGAGATTGCTAGCTAGACTAACTGGAATTGGCAAACTCCAGGCTCAATGAGAAACCCTGTCTCAAAAAATAAAATGGGAACCAATGGAGAAGATATCTCATGCCAACTTTTGGTCTCTACATGTATGCACATACATGTGCGTGTGCACACAGTGTACATTCATGTACATGTGAACATTCACATATATATGCTACACATACATACATGTGCAGGAAAAAAGAATAATGTATATAAGCCAGGCCTGGTCATACATAACGAATTCCAGCCACTCTGGATGCTGAGGCCAGACAAGGGCAAGTTTAAAGCTTGAATGGATATAGAATAAGCTCAAGGCTAATTTATACAACTCAACAAGACCCTGCCTCAAAATTAAGAAAAATTTAAGAGGGCTGGAGATATAGCTCAGCCATAGAATTCTTGCCTAAAGTGCTTGGGACCATATAGTCAATTCCTGGGACTACACCAAAGCACAGCAGTGTATATGAGAACACGCAGGGGGTCGACCCAGTGCTCAACATAGACCCAACGTGATAGCAGGGTCACGATCCTCATGACAGAACCGCTTTGAGGGCACTGGTTGTAAAGAATGATGTAGAAAGATCACGGACTCTTAGTTGAGTAAAGCTTTGCCCCTCATTTGGTTTTGGTTTCTTCTTGTAGAATCACTATTTGCAATTTTTTTCAAATCATTTAATTTCTCAAAATAAATCAATGCTGTGAGTAGAATAAATATGTATCTCCCTGCAAATGGAGCTCTCCTGTAGGTGAGGCACAGCAGCACCCCTGTTGCCAGGAAACACCCGTGTAGCTTCTCTCGAGGATGGCTTTTGGCATCAGAAACTAGGGGATAGTGTCTTAATGCTTATATCTACCAATGTTTTTTCCTCTGTTGAGTACCTAGTTCATGGAAAGAGCTCAGCCATTGAGATACAGCCTTAGCCATCAATTATTTTTTGTCTGAATCTTTCTATATGCTTGCCCTGTCCCCTGCCTTACTGTTTAACTGGAGGACGGAAAGGTCTGGGGGAAAACTCAATTCCACAGCAGCCATCTCCATTTTTAAGAGTTCATCAGACAATATAACTAATTAGATTGCTTCATCAAGGGCTGGACTCTTTCTCTGCTCCCTGTAGGCTACTACCAGGGCTGGGATGGAGTCTCACCCATTCTTCCTGGGCTCTTTGTATCAGGAAAGTTGAGCATCTGCTGTCTGTCTGTCCTTGCAGATATTTTGGCTGCCGGGTTTTGATAGAGAATATGTCAAGTACATGGCTCCTGGTTTTCGGCATGTGGGCCGTTTATGGTCCATTAAGGAGCTCACACAAAAGAATATTAGTATAATAAATGTCGACTATAAGAGACTGTTCTACTCTGGGTTGAGGTAAGTGTTTTACCCCTGCTCCTGGCATGCATCATTGCTGTAACATTTACAAAATATTAGTTCTACTTAGCTTCCTTCCCCCCTCCCTTTATTTGGTTTAATATCATCTTTGAGTCCTCTGCTTTCTCATTGCTTTTTCTGCCTCCCTTCTCTTGTTAATGAACATTTATGATGTGTAGATGATGCTCTTTCCTTGTACTCTAATTCCTTACCATTCAATCCTTATTCTAAAGATCCATTTATTATCTTACGTGTGTGTTTCCCTGGTGTGTGTATGTGCATATGTATAGTGCCCACAGAGGCTAGCCAAGGGTATGAGATCCCCTGGAACTGGAGTCATAAGATGACTGTGAGCCTCCAAGTGGTTGTTGGGATTTGAACCAGGGTCTTATGGAAGAGCAGGCAGCTTTGACCAGGAGAGCCATCCAGGCTCTCCACACATACTTTTGCATGCTTGGTATATACGTTTTACTCTAGCCTTTGTAAGGTTGACTATTTAAGACCCCACATTTAAGTGCATCGTACAATATTTATCTTTCCAAAATACAGTATTTCATGAGGAAGTGTTTTCTGGGTTTATCCATATTGGGGCAGCTAACAGAAGTTCCTTTTTAAAACACTGAATAGTATTCCATTGTATATAAGCACCACATTTTCTTAATCCACTTCTTAATCAATTTTATGAATCTATTGGTAGGGACTTGGATTGATTCTTTACCTTAGCCATTGTGAACGAAGCTGCAGTGGGGTGGGAGTGAAAACAACTCCCTGAGCTGTGGTTCCCAGCGTCCTTGGCGCTGCCCTTCTGCAACGTCTGTCCTCTCCCCTAGCCTACAATCTTTACCCCTGGCAAAATGTCTATAATGTGTTATATCAAGAATGAACAAGCTCATATTATTTGGGGACTAGTATATTTTTTCATTCATAATTCCATTAAATTTTATCCAGGGCATTTATCTATAGTTTGTTCCTTTTTGTTTTGAATAGTGTTCAATGGTGTGTATACCAAAGTTTATTTAATAAGTTGCTAGCGGAAGGACATCTGCTTGTTTCCATCTGTTTGCACACGGACTTTCATGCACATAAAAGTCTTTATATCAGGGATAAAGTACTCCAGATTTCAAATTCTTGGATATAGTAATTGAACATTCCTGCCAACACCATGACCCAGAGTTTCTGCATCCTTGGTAATGTTTGGTGTTGTCACTTTTTGGTCTTCTCTCTTCGGATAGGCATGGAGTGACATCTGTTTGTTTAAATACATTCTCTAAAGGCAAAGGATGCTGTGTTTACTTGCTCATGGGTTTCTCCAGTCAAATTCCTTTTCTTTACCATTAAATCTTGAGAATTCTTTCCACCCTTTGTTAGATAGGGTTTGAAAGCATTTCCCCGGGACTGGAGGGATGGCTCAGTAGATAACAATAGTACCCAGAGTTCCCAGTGTTATGCTGGGAGGCTCAGAACCACTCATAGCTGGATCTCCAGGGGATCTGACACCTTCTTTTAGAGTCTATGAGCACTTGCACAATAGTTTCAGGCATGCACACATATAAATAGAAATAAATCTTTATAAAAGGGAGCACATTCTCCTAGTCTGTGACTCACTTACTGTGGCATTTCCGTAATAGGTTGCAAGGTCTCCACAGAGCAAGAGCGGTGTTTCCATTTGGAAGAGGCTGGCACATGAGCTCTTCCTTTAAGGAAGTGAGCATTTAGCTCTAATCTAAGAACTCTTTGCTCAACTCAAGAGCTGACAGGATTCTTTTCTTCTATGTCTTCTATAAGGTTTATATTGTTGCATTATATACTCTAGCTTGCACATCATCCTGAGCTCATTTTTATACAGTCTGAGGTTTGGTTGAGATTTTAATGTTCTTTTGGAAGAGTGCCTCTGGCCTTTCAAATTGGTGACAGTGTTGAAATCTGCTGTTCCACTCACTTGCTTTGGCAGCTTTGTCCCAGGTTATTTGAGTAGATTTGTATAGGTCTATTTCCAGAGTTTCTGTTTAGGACCACTAGCTGATGTGTCTGCTCTTGCTCTGGCCCCTTGCTGTCTTGATTACAGTAGTTTCATGCATCTTCACTGCGGAGTACAGTGATTAATTCCCTTTCACTTATCATTTCTCCAGACTGAAGTCTATTTTTCCCAGCACATGGGAGACTGAGGATTGTCAGGGCCAGCCTGGACTACACAGTGAGTTTAAGACCACCTTGCACTGTAGAGAGAGACTCTGGCGCTCTCCCCCTCCCCACCGAAGATTTGGTTTTCCTAGAGCTGTGCGTTCGCATGTGTGTTTTGGATCAGGTGACCTAACTATGTTGAGACCTTTGTTGGCCTTCTCTAGGGCTCACATTAACCTCACAGGTCAGCTTGGGAATCGCTGGCAGCTCTGGCCCGCTGGTTCTCCAGTACGGGAGTGAGCATCACTGTCAATTGGTTTCTTCGCTTGCTTCCATCACTGATTCCACATTTTCAGGGCTACCTCTTCAGTGCCTCCTTAAACTCCTTCCAAAGTACTTCATTTCCTTTGAAGTAATTCTTAAGGGAATTATGTTCTTAATTACAGTTTCTACAGCTCTTATTCATATTTTAAAACTTTGCATTTTGAGTTATAGTTTTAAACAGTACAAAGAAGTCTTTCTTCACTACTTTTCCCCTTTAAATTCTTCCTGAGTTATGTGACCTGTAGACCTTAGAGGCAGTTCTCACCTGTGAGCAGGGAGGTGGCAGCGCCTCCTGCAGAAAAGCGCGGTTATTATCTTAAACCTCTGCTCTGGAGCACGGGGCTTGCCATGCTAGTGTGTGGCAGACTTGTACTTTCCTGTGTGACCACTGGGCCAGGCTTCGGAAGCACTTGGGCAAACACTTCCGCCTGGTCTCAGCCCACAGGTCGAGCAGCAGCAGAGGTGGACTTGGTGTGCTTTCTGAGAACTTGAGTTCGAAGTGACCCTGGCCTTGCTCTGCTAGCCCTTTGCTCGTTCTCTTCCTTCACCAGAGATCAGACCCAGGCGTCCACTGACCTAGTGCCTTACAGACAGCTGGGTTTGTTTTCTCCCACCAAAGCCATGTTAAAAAAAAATACCACAAAATCCGTTATGTTTAAATGTTAAAATGGTTACAACACTGGTGTTTCCTTTGTTCTCTCAGTTAACATGTATCCGTATGGAGTCTGGTGTTGAGTGAGGTCTGCATACACAGAGCAGGGTGGGGTTACAGTGAGTGAGAAAATGGTAAGAGGTCATCAGAGCCAGGGCGGGCAGAGCTAGGGTAGAGTCCCAGGGGACCCACATGCCCAAGATGACAGACAGTGAGTGGCTTGTAGAAGCAGCCATTCAGGAGCCACAACTGGTTTTCTCAGTTGTAGTTTGAAACTGGCTGTGGTGGGAATATCTGCAAATTTGTAAATGCTGTAAATGTGTCTGTTGTTGTCCACCCCACCCCCCATCTCCAGCCATTCTTTCTCTTTTTCTCTTTCCGTTTTCTTTGTTTTAGGACATTTAGTTCACCAGAACATTACTGGTGCTGCGGGAGCCAAAGGACTAGACCAACCTTTACCCCGCGTGCCCCCCCCCAGCCCATTCTGTCGCAGTAGATCTGAAGCTGTCTGTCTGTCTGGTGATTTAAGCAGTAGCTTTGCACAAATGTGGTTGTTGCCCTTTAGTTATGGAGAGTACAACTGAGTGGAAACCCTCTGTGGGCTCTGTTTTGTTGCAGAGAATATAAAAAAGCTAAAATCTACATCAATGTGTATGTCATCAATGAGCCTTGGCTCTTCTCGCTGGCCTGGTGTTCTAATGTCAACTCTGTGACCACAGACAACACTGAGCTCCTGAATCAGCTTAGCCACCCTCTCTTCTTCATGGTGAGCTGCTTGCCCAGATCATTCTAAGCCTGCTGTGACTGTGCTCTCCCACCCCATGTCGACCCCTGTTAAGCTACTTCAGAATAGAGACACCTGTGAGTAATGAAGATGTGCCTTCTCCCTTACCATCCAATGCTTCTGGGTTCTTTTTTTGCTGAATCTTTACAATGCATTTTACACGCTGCAATTTAATCTCATTGGAGATTATTTTTATTATCCCCACAGAAAACTGGAGCTCACAGGTGTCTTGGTCCATGTTCTCATGATGAGTGATCTGTCTGACTCTAGGGCTTTGCTATTGCAGGCTTAAGAACGCTCAATCAAAGTCATACACACACACACACACACACACACACACACACTCACAGGGTCACACATTCACATACACAGAGTCACACACACTCACACACATAGGGTCACACTCACGTACACACTACATACACACAGGGTCACACTCACACACACACACACTCACACACACAGGGTCATACACACACAGTCTCACACACACACTCATACTACACACACACACACACTCACACACACACAGGGTCACACTCACACACACACTCATACATACACAGGGTCATATACACTCACACACACACAGGGTCACACTCACACATACAGTCATACATACACAGGGTCACACATTCACACTCACACACAGAGTCACACTCACACACAGGGTCACACTCACACACACACTCATACATACACAGGGTCATATACACTCACACACACACAGGGTCACACTCACAAATACAGTCATACATACACAGGGTCACACACACTCACACTCACACACAGGGTCACACACACACTCACACACGCTCACACAGGGTCACACACACAGGGTCACACTCACACACTAGTGCTATGGGAAGAAGCCAGAGCCCTTTGTCTGCGAAGAGAAAGCTGTTTCTTGAATACAGTGCTCTTAAATCAATGAGCCGGCATCCAGCTGTATTACCCTGGCACCCTGGTGGGATTTGGTGGACCTGAAGACCTGGTTTGCTGCCTCTGCTAAATCCAGTCACTTAGTACCTATGTAGGGAGCTGTGACTAGCCAGTTACTGCAACAGAGCCTGGGTTTCTGTCTGCCTAGAATGATTCGACTGAGCAGCATGCAAGAGAAAACAGGTTGTCATAAGGGAGTCTTGATGTGCCACTCATGCTAGCCTCAAACTCTAGGCCTCAAGTCATTCTCCACCTTAGTCTCCCAAGTGGCTGGGACTATAGACACACTCTACAATTCCCACTAGGAAACAGTCTAGGAGCTGGAGATGGATCAGCAGTAAAGAGTGCTCGCTTCTAGGAGGGGTTGGGGATTTAGCTCAGTGGTGGCGCTTGCCTAGGAAGTGCAAGGCCCTGGTTGGTCCCCAGCTCAAAAAAAAAAGAACCAAAAAAAAAAAAAAAAAAAAAAAGAGTGCTCGCTAGGGCACTTGAGCGCCAGGTCCCCTGCAATCCAGACAATGCCCAGACCTGAAGGGACCCAGTCAACAGTTCTCTGCACCCAAATCCTGTGGGAGGGAGAGCTAAACCTTCAGAGGGCCACACACACCTGGGAAGCCAGAAGAGACTACACTCTATCCACATTTCTGACTCCAGAGGAAAACACCTAACGCCATCTGGGACCCCGGTGCACAGGGGCTCAGGGAAAAGGGGGCGCAGGCCCTCACAGAGAGCTCAAAAGCAATCCCCCACGAGCCACTTGAGCCGTGGGACCATAGGTAAGACCAACTTTTCTGCTCCAAGCGACCTGCCTGGTGGACTCAGGACACAGGCCCACAGGAACAGCTGAAGACCAGTAGACAGGAAAGACTACACACCCGAAAGCAGAACACTCTATTCCCGGAACTGGCTGAAAGAAAACAGGAAAACAGGTCTACAGCACTCCTGACACACAGGCCTATAGGACGGTCTAACCATTGTCAGAAATAGCAGAACAAGGTAATACCAGAGACAACCCGGATGGCTAGAGGCAAGCACGAGGAACCCAAGCAACAGAAACCAAGACTACATGGCATCATCAGCCTAACTCCCCACCAAAAGCAAACACTGAATATCCAAACACACCAGAAAAGCAAGATCTAGATTTAAAATCACATTTGATCATGATGCTGGAGGACTTCAAGGAAGACATGAAGAACTCCCTTAGAGAAATGCAGGAAAACATAAACAAGTAGAAGCCTATAGAGAGGAAACACAAAAATCCCTGAAAGAATTCAAGGAAAACAATCAAACAGGTGAAGGAATTAAAAAAGGAAATGGAAGCAATAAAGAAAGCACAAAGGGAAACAACCCTGGATATAGAAAACCAAAGGAAGAGACAAGGAGCCGTAGATACAAGCATCACCAACAGAATACAAGAGATAGAAGAGAGAATCTCAGGAGCAGAAGATTCCATAGAAATCATCGACTCTACAGTCAAAGATAATGTAAAGCGGAAAAAGCTACTGGTCCAAAACATAGAGGAAATCCAGGACTCAATGAGAAGATCAAACCTAAGGATAAAAGGTATAGAAGAGAGTGAAGACTCCCAGCTCAAAGGACCAGTAAATATCTTCAACAAAATCATAGAAGAAAACTTCCCTAACCTAAAGAAAGAGATGCCCATAAACATACAAGAAGCCTACAGAACTCCAAATAGATTGGACCAGAAAAGGAAATCCTCCCGTCACATAATAGTCAAAACACAAAATGCACAAAACAAAGAAAATATTAAAAGCAGTAAGGGAAAAAGGTCAAGTAACATATAAAGGCAGACCTATCAGAATCGCACCAGACTTCTCGCCAGAGACTATGAAAGCCAGAAGATCCTGGACAGATGTCATACAGACCCTAAGAGAACAAAAATGCCAGCCCAGGTTACTGTATCCACCAAAACTCTCAATTAACATAGATGGAGAAACCAAGA
Organism: Rattus rattus; assembly: GCF_011064425.1. Classification (NCBI taxonomy): domain Eukaryota; kingdom Metazoa; phylum Chordata; class Mammalia; order Rodentia; family Muridae; genus Rattus; species Rattus rattus. Next base: position 96,299,070 of record NC_046155.1, read on the forward strand.
TATTCCATGACAAAACCAAATTTACACAATATCTTTCTACAAATCCAGCGCTATAAAGGAAAATAAATGGTAAAGCCCAACATAAGGAGGCAAGCTGCAGCCTAGAAAAAGCAAGAAACTAATCATCTTGGCAACAAAACAAAGAGAGGAAAAGCACACAAGCATAGTCTCACATCCAAATATGAATATAACAGGAAGCAATAATCACTATTCTGTAATATCTCTCAACATCAATGGTCTCAACTCCCCAATAAAAAGACACAGATTAACAAACTGGATACACAATGAGGACCCTGCATTCCTGCCTACCGGAAACACACCTCAGAGACAAAGACAGACACTACCTCAGAGTGAAAGGCTGGAAAACAACTTTCCAAGCAAATGGTCAGAAGAAGCAAGCTGGAGTAGCATTCTAATATCAAATAAAATCAATTTTCAACTAAAAGTCATCAAAAAAGATAAGGAAGGACACTTCATATTCATGAAAGGAAAAATCCACCAAGGTGAACTCTCAATCCTAAATATCTATGCTCCAAATACAAGGGCATCTACATACATAAAAGAAACCTTACTAAAGCTCAAAGCACACATTGCACCTCACACAATAATAGTATGAGATTTCAACACCCCACTCTCATCAATGGACAGATCATGGAAACAGAAATTAAACAGAGACATAGACAGACTAAGAGAGGTCATGAACCAAATGGACTTAACAGATATTTATAGAACATTCTATCCTAAAACAAGAGGATATACCTTCCTTTCACCACCTCATGGTACTTTCTCCAAAATTGACCATATAATTGGTCATAAAACAGGCCTCAACAGATACAGAAAGATAGAAATAATCCCATGCGTCCTATCAGACCACCACAGGCTAAAGCTGGTCTTCAATAACAATAAGGGAAGAACGCACACATATACATGGAAGTTGAACAATGCTCTACTCAATGATAACCTTGTCAAGGAAGAAAGAAAGAAAAAAATTAAGACTTCTTAGAATTTAATGAAAATGAAGGTACAACATACCCAAACTTATGGGACACAATGAAAGTTGTGCTAAGAGGAAAACTCATAGCTCTGAGTGCCTGCAGAAAAAAACAGGAGAGAGCATATATCAGCAGCTTGACAGCACACCTAAAAGCTCTAGAACAAAAAGAAGCAAATACACCCAGGAGGAGTAGAAGGCAGGAACTAATCAAACTCAGAGCTGAAATCGACCAAGTAGAAACAAAAAGGACCATAGAAAGAATCAACAGAACCAAAAGTTGGTTCTTTGAGAAAATCAACAAGATAGACAAACCCTTACCCAGACTAATGAGAGGACACAGAGAGTGTGTCCAAAGTAACAAAATCAGAGATGAAAAGGGAGACATAACTACAGATTCAGAGGAAATTCAAAAAATCATCAGATCCTACTACAAAAGCCTATATTCAACAAAACTTGAAAATCTGGAGGAAATGGACAATTTCCTAGACAGATACCAGGTACTGAAGTTAAATCAGGAACATGTAAACCATTTAAACAACCCCATAACTCCTAACGAAATAGAAGCAGTCATTAAAGGTCTCCCAACCAAAAAGAGCCCAGGTCCAGATGGGTTCAGTGCAGAATTCTATCAGCCCTTCATAGAAGACCTCATACCAATACTATCCAAACTATTCCACAAAATTGAAAGAGACGGAGTGCACCCGAATTCCTTCTATGAAGCCACAATTACTCTTATACCTAAACCACACAAAGACCCAACAAAGAAAGAGAACTTCAGACCAATTTCCCTTATGAATATTGACACAAAAATACTCAATGATATTCTGGCAAACCTAATCCAAGAGCACATCAAAACAATCATCCACCATGATCAAGTAAGCTTCATCCAGGCATGCAGGGATGGTTTAATATACGGACTGAAAACCATCAACTTAATCCCTTATATAAACAAACTGAAAGAACAAAACCACATGATCATTTCATTAGATGCTGAGAAAGCATTTGACAAAATTCAACACCCCTTCATGATAAAAGTCCTGGAATTCAAAGCCCATACCTAAACATAGTAAAAGCCATATACAGCAAACCAGTAGCTAACATTAAACTAAATGGAGAAAAACTTGAAGCAATCCCACTAAAATCAGGGACTAGACAAGGCTGCCCACTCTCTCCCTACTTATTCCATATAGTTCTTGAAGTTCTAGCCAGAGCAATCAGACAACAAAAGGAGATCAAGGGGATACAGATTGGAAAAGAAGTAAAAATATCACTATCTGCAGATGATATGATAGTATATTTAAGTGATCCCAAAAGTTCCACCAGAGAACTACTAAAGCTGATAAACAACTTCAGCAAAGTGGCTGGGTATAAAATTAACTCAAATAAATCAGTAGCCTTCCTCTACACAAAAGAGCAACAAGCCGAGTAAGAACTTAGGGAAATGACACCCTTCATAATAGTCCCAAATAATATAAAATACCTCTGTGTGACTTTAACCAAGCAAGTAAAAGATCTGTATGATAAGAACTTCAAGCCTCTGAAGAAAGAAATTGAAGAAGACCTCAGAAGATGGAAAGATCTCCCATGCTCATGGATTGGCAGGATTAACATAGTAAAAATGGCCATTTTACCAAAAGAGATCTACAGATTCAATGCAATCCCCATAATCCAATTCTTCAGAGTGTTAGACAGAACAATTTGCAAATTCATCTGCAATAACAAAAAACCAGGATAAACCCCTTCTTTAAAACGGGAACAAGAATACCCTTGGGAGGGAATAGGGAGGCAAAGTTTAGAACAGAGGCAGAAGGAACACCCATTTAGAGCCTGCCCCACATGTGGCCCATACATATACAGCCACCCAATCAGATAAGATGGATGAAGCAAAGATGTGCAGGCCGACAGGAACCGGATGTAGATCGTTCCTGAGAGACACAGCCAGAATACAGCAAATACATAGGCGAATGCCAGCAGCAAACCACTGAACTGAGAATGGGACCCCCATTGAAGGAATCAGAGAAAGGACTAAAAGAGCTTGAAGGGGCTTGAGACCCCATATGAACAACAATGCCAACCAACCAGAGCTTCCAGGAACTAAGCCACTACCCAAAGACTATACATGGACTGACCCTGGACTCCAACCTGCATAGGTAGCAATGAATATCCTAGTAAGAGCACCAGTGGAAGGGGAAGCCCTGGGTCCTGCCAAGACTGAACCCCCCAGGAACGTGATTGTTGGGGGGAGGGCGGTAATGGGGGGAGGATGGGGAGGGGAACACCCATATAGAAGGGGGGGGGAGGGGCTAGGGGGATGTTGGCCTGGAAACCAGGAAGGGGAATAACAATTGAAATGTAAATAAGAAATACTCAAGTTAATAAAGATTAAAAAAAAAAAAGAGTGCTCGCTACTCTTCTAAAGGACCTAAATTCGATTCCCAGCGCTAATATCAGGCAGCTCACAGCTGCCCGGAAGTTAACTAAGTTCCAGGGGATTCAATGCTTCCCCCTGGATTCTGGAGACACCTGTATGTGGTACGAATAAAAAGAATCTTTTCTTTTTTTAAAGAAAAGTTTAATTTTGCTCCTTTGAAAGTTAAGCCTTGGGCAGATAAGCTTAAGAAAGACTAAAAAAACACCAGCTTCTGTAGCGTCAAGAATAACTCTGGGAAGGATCAATGAATGAGTAGAGGAAAAAAATTACACCAGAGACTTAAGAAATCCATGTGAATCAGTGCAGAGTTCCCAGCGTGCTGGGGAAAGAGCTGGTCTTGGTAGAGATTGGAGGGGTGGGTGTGTGGGTCAAAGGGAATTACATATAATTCAGTGTTTCTGTGAAGAACGTTGATGCAGATCAGTGGTGCCCGGGTACTAGTTCATAGACAGTGGCATTGCAAATGGCTTCCCAGAGCAATGAGGATGTGAGCTCGATATCGGAGACCATGTTACAGAAAGAGAGCACAAGACGTGAGACGACCTGTACTGGAGTCCTGGGTCCAGGACAGACTCAGTGTGACTTCTCTGTAATTCCCACAGATGTCTGCCTTGAGAGTCAAGGAAGATGAAGAGCACGGCACACGGCATCTCTCGCAGATCCCTTGCACGTGTGAGGGTGACTGTTAGAATAGCTGCAGGTAGTCTCGTCTGGCCCCAATTCCTACGGGCCCGCAGCCCACGTAGACGAGTGAGGGACTTAAAACCTTCCAGCCACAGAGCGATCCGCCTTCGGTTGGTTCATGTTTTGCAGACACCAGGCTACTACTTGCTCATGTGGCTTTTCCTGGATATTGCTTCTGCGATTATCATCGGCGTTATATTCTGTTATCACTGGTGAGTATGTATTTATAATTCTAAATGAAAAATCCCTCTAAATAAAAGTAATAAATGGGGTCTTACAGAGAACTGAGGAAAAGGTTGTTTTCTTCTGATACCTTCCATGGCAACTTGGGTTTAGAATGTCAGCCTCTCATTTCCTCCGGTCCGCAGCTTACCTCCCCCCCCCCCCGGAACTTAGTTAGAATTTCATTACTGCAAAAAGTCACCATGACCGAGGAAACTCTTATAAAGGACATTTAGTTGGAGCTGGCTTACAGTTCCAGAGGTTCAGTCCATTATCACCACGAAGCATGGCAGCATCCAGGTAGACTTGGTGCTGGAGAAGGAGCTGAGAGCTCTACATCCTGACCTAAAGGCCGTCGGGAAGAGACTCTCTCTATGCCGGGCAGAGCTGGAGCATGGGACCGCAACGTCCACCCCCACAGTGGCTCACTTCCCCCCAACAAGGCCACAACTCCCCCTCCAAGAAAGCCACGCGTCCTAATGGCGCCACTTCCCCATGAGCCAAGCGTAGTCAAACCACCACACCCCGTTTTCAAATAAGGGCTCTCACTGGCGCCCCGTCAGGAGTGCACTATGTATGGATTCAGTGCATTCTGTTAGGCCTGGGATTGCAGCTGTCCAAGCAAGGGCCTCCGTCTCCTTCCCCTCCTGGGAAGAATGGACAGAGCAGGTACACAGGCCAGGAAGAGCAGGGTGTGGCCCTGGCTTTGCTTTTTAGTTGCTGGGTGACCTTGAGGGAAAAAAATGCTTTCTCTTTCTGGACCATACTCGTCCCCTACCCCCCAAGACTTTCTTTTTTTATTATTATTACTTTATTTATTTACATTTCAAATGTCCCCCTTCCCAGTCTCCCCTCCACAAACCTCCCTCCCACCCGCCCTCCCCATCCTCTATGAAGGAAACTCCCCTACCCACCTACCCACTCCCGCCTCACCCCTCTAGCATCCCCTTTCCATAACCATACTTTTTATGTCTGCTCAGAAAAGCACATTTAAGAATCCTTGCAGGACAAATGCTACAGGGTTTTGGTTTTACTTGTTTTGTTTTTGTTTGTTTGTTTTTGTTTTGTTTTGTTTTTACTATTCTCTATGTGTGGTTGTTTGGGCTGCATGTGTGTGTGTGTGCCCTCCTGAGTGCCTCATGCCTACAGAAACCAGAAGATGGTGTCAGATTCCCTGGAACTGGAGTTACCGATGGGTTGTGAGCCACCAGGTGGGTACTGGGGATCAAGGTCCTCCAGAAAAGCAGACGGTGCTCAGAGCTGACGCCCGAGTCATCTCTGCATCCCTGGAATTGTGGTTTTAAGGTGAGAGAGAGAACTAACAGCCTGGAAGAAGGATGTAAGTTCAGGTAGACTGTGGTTCTTTACATCCGTCATTCTGATTGGTGACTTAGCCTTTAAAGGGAGGAGACACAGGCCCTTCTGTCAGGTGAGAGCCTGGCTGGGTAACGCATGTCTTCTGCTCATCGTGCTGTTTAAAAGAGGCCTGCGAGCTGACACACGGTCTGCTTCCTTCCAGGGTAAAAGAGCTGAGAAGAGAAAGGTGGCTTGAAACTACTGCATCTGCAGGTAAGGTCCAAAGCCTTGCTCATTCCTACCTCTTTGTCCCTCCCATTGCCTCTAGAAGGCAGGGCCTGCTCTTTACAGCCCTGGCGAGAGCTGAGGGTGTATGGGGACTGAGGGTTGGGGATCAGGGAGAAGCAGAAACATTTAGTCCCCTTGTCCTTGAGTTCCCAACTGCAAACTCAACCAATCATCAGTGGAAACAAAAGTTCTGTTGTTGCTGCTATGAATCATGTCGTTAGGCACTGTAAGGCATGCTGGCTGTGGAATAAATACAGCTTATTCCTTTTTTTTTAAGATCCAATTGATAAGAAATAATTGCCCACCTAAACATACAAAGCCCAGTACCATCCATCCCTTAAAACATTAATAACAACCTGTAAATACACAGAGCGGAATCTTAACGTCAGCCTCCATTGCTGTCCCTCGGCTCCTCCCTCTCCCCCTCCTGTCTCTTCCCCTCTTCATTCAAGTCTCCTCCTCTTCCTCCAAACTTCTCTCCCACCCATCCTTCCATCTCATCCAATGACAGGGCTCCTTCTATCCTGTACCTGCCTCTCACCTGTATTTTACAAATTCAAAGGAGAAAAGGTTCTCAGGTGAAGTCACCTGAGTCCTGAGTAAATGACTGTCCTTGGGGCAGTGGAATTAGCATCAAAATACAGAGAGCTCCAGGGCAAACCACAACATTTCTCCCTTTTTGTCCAGTTAAAAGACCTTTTCACTTACATTCTACAATTTATAAAACATATGATATACTCAACACCCAGTCCATCAATTTTGTCCATTACCTAAAGCACCTTGTCACCTATTCTAAAAGACTATAATTCTATACCTGACTTATATCCTGGTTTGAGATCGTATGCCATCTGAAAATCCACTCTTTCAAATTTATTATCCTTCTCAATGCTAAACAGCTTGGGTTGTTTACAAGACTGCCAAACTTCAACCATGTCAGAAATCTTAGAATGACCAAATATCTATACACATAGGAAGTCTAACACAGCTTCCAGAACTGAGAGGTTGTAGAGACAAATCTCCACCATCATAGTCCTCTGTTAGCAACATGTAAGTGCAAGTCTTCAGCCTTCTGGCCCAAAATCAACTGACAGACTCTTGAAATGCAGATTTTTGAAGAGCTGATCACCCTATCTTGGCAGGGCTTATCAGTCAGCTATTCTGCATAATTTGTCCTGTTTTGGACAGTATTTATTAGTCTGCAAATGAAACAGTTTTGTCCAGTGGCTGCCTAGCCACAAAGTATTGCCTCACCTGGAGGTAGAGACGTTCAAATTCTTCATTAACTCCGCTAAAGGGGAACTGTTAAGAGAAGATATGTCTCAACAAAAGATAAATAACTTTAAATCTCAAATTTTGTGGATTTCTGATGTTTTTGAAAACCATCTATCTATATAAGACAATCTGGACTGTTGTCTTTATATCTTAATATTATCTTGAAAGCACTCTCACAAAGTCAGCCATGAACTTGCTATTTGGCCCTTAACTCACATGTGTAATCAACTCAGAAGTTTATAATGACATCAGTAGAAGAACTGGCTCTAAACCTTGCACTTTTAAACTTTTTTGACAAATAAATTCTATACCAAAGCAAAGATATGATTTTAACTTAGTTATCAAATGAGATTATGACTGTACAACTCAATCTAGCTAATTCCTCCCTGTTAAATTACAATCAATTTTAAATTTGTCATAAAAAACAACTTTAGAATAACCACTTTCAGCCCTCCAAAGTCCAGGGAATTGGGGCAACGACTCCTCTATAACTTCTTCAAGCTGTACATGGGCATTGAGATATCCTTGGGGTTAGGGGGTAGGAAGAATGAAGCAAATGCTGTAGCCGATGTGTCCTGACTGGACCCAGCAGAAAGACCTTGAGACCAGGAATCCAAGTAGGCACACTCTGTAAAATACAACTCTCAAGACAAAAGTTTAGAATCGAGATATCTTGTTTGATTCTCCTGAATCAATTTTTTTCAGGCGGTCTACCTCTATCAAATCTGATCAGTATGACTCTGTAAGGTTTCCAGAGCCCAATCATACTTCTTAAAAACACAAAGACAAATCTTTCTCCCAAAATACTGTTTTCCTTAGTCTGTAGCCAGAAAAGCTTGTATCTTGCACTCTCTCCCAGGGTAATAAAACCATAAAACTCAAAATCACACCTGTTATGAAGATTAAACAATTTTTTAAAAAGGAAGTAAACTAAACAATGAACCTGATAGGCTTTTGTATTCTGTGATATCAGGAAATTAACCCAAGATTCCTGTGGAGCCCGTGTTAAGAGAATCTGAGCTTCCTGTTGTGGTAGATATCAAAACCACAAACCCTCACTAGCTGGCATCAATGGCCTTTAGCAGGGTAATTCATAAAACAAACCAAATACCTTCTATCAATTGATATTGGTATCAATAAACAACATATCAAACCAGGACTTTAGTCCAAAATGTATCCATCTGTTAAACTCTTTACCTGGAGCCACAGATTTTTATTTAACCTTAGTAACTTGTAAATATCACAATACTCTACTTGGAGTCAGTGACTAATTTTTCCCTATCTAAGTTCTGAACCATGGATAAAAATCCCCACATGATTCAGGTAATCTCTGTACTCTCCTTAAAAAAAAACTTAAACACCTTCTATCAATTCCAATACCAATAAGCAACTTAAAATCAGGACTTTAGCCCAAAATATATCCATCTGTTAAGCTCTCTACCCAAAGCCACAGGTTTTTATTTAACCTTAATAACTTCTATAATATATGTCTGCATTCACTCTGCCTGGTGTTACAGACATTTATCACAACTCTCTACTGGGAGTTAGTGACTAATTTTTCTCTATCTAAGTTCTGAACTGTGGGTGAAAATCTCCATGTGATTCAGGTAATCTCTTTACTCTCTTCTTTCTAAAAATAAACTTAATCACCTTTTAATAATACCTGTCATTAAGAAGTAGCTTGTCTAATTAGGATTTCAACCCAAAATTCCTGTGGAGGCCACGTTAGAAAGAATATGAGTATCCTGAAAGACTTTCTAAACAACTTTCTTTAAAAAGGAGCTTTTATTCTCTAACTCTCTGATCTGCCATTACTTATCACACAGCAGGGGTCCTACAGCCTGCCAGCCCAGGCTGCTTCCCTGTTTCTTTGTTTAAGTCCTCCCTACCCCCACCCACGCTCTTGAGAGATCACATGACTTAACATGGTGCCAGCCTCCTCTTACTTACAAAACAAAACTTTCTCTCAGTTCTTAGGATTACTAGTGGGTTCTAGCCCACAGGTTGGTTCGCCATCTGTTGTTGTTGATCAGTTTTCTCTGATCTCCTGGAGGCCACGTTGAGATTCTAGCTTTATGGCCCATGTCAACTTCCATCCTCAAAGGCAAGACAAGGGAATATCTTTCCAGTCTGTTATGATAATCTTATACACTGTAAAATACTTGTGGTAACAACTATACCACTGTCTTTACATACAACAGAACAAAGGCTGTGTGTGTGTGTGTGTGTGTGTGTGTGTGTGTGTGTGTGTGTCTGTGTGTCTGTGTGTCTGTGTGTGTCTGTGACTGTGTGTGTCTGTGTGTGTCTATATGTCTGTGTGTGTGTATGTCTGTGTGTCTGTGTGTGTGTCTGTGTGTGTGTTGTATCCTAGTGTATAATTAAAGGCCTCATGACACTCAAATGAGAAGGATATGCAGTAAAACTTGGGAAACTTGGAAGCTATTATAGAATTCTCTCTCTAACATTAAAGCTCTGACATTCTTGTCATTTGTAATATCTTACTAGGTAGTTTTAGCCACTGACATTTTCAATCAATTATGTGTTTTATATCTACAAGTTGTATTTTGGTAGCTGTGGGGCATAGATATGATACATAAATACAATTAGGAACATAACAAGGAGAAAGTAGACAACTGGCCAGAGTCATGGTTCTCCTTCCCCTGTCTGCACACATTCTGGTGGTCTCACCTGTAAGCTTGCATCCTTTTCTATTAACTGATGCTTTTGGAAACATAGAATATTTCCCCATTTCTTATCCCTAACATTGTCATTCCCACCTTGCTCTCCATCCTTCAACAGCCTGAGAGGGAAGGCAAAGTGGGAATGGCTGGAGGTAATGGAGACCTCAGGCAACGGGTGAGGGCAGGGGAAACAGACTTCTTAGAAGGCAGGCTTCATTGAGAGGCTTGTTTAATTGGAGTGGGGGACATGAGCTGCTCAAACCTTGGGGAGTGGGTAGAGGCTTTCAGGGTTTCACTGGCGGGGGCTGAGGTGCTGGGAGTGCCTTACTTGCATGAAGAAGACTTACAGGTACTTCTGGAAATTATCTTATAAGGAGAGCAAGTTTGATCTGTAACCCGGCCACCCATGGCTACCTCAAGGGTGGCGGAGGTGGAGGCCAAAAGTCTGTGCACCAGGTTTCACAGGCCCTGGGCAGGGGAGGGAGTGGTCCTCATTGCTAACACTCTCTAGATGAGATCTCTGGGATGGGACACACCTTGATCCCACTTCTGCTCCAGACGGGCTTTTCCCAATACCCCAGCCCCGCACATTATCTATTTGCAGGTTTATTTCAAAGTAATTTTTAAAGGTTTTTGTGTGATGTATCAGTTTTAGAAAAAGAACGTAGCGAGAAATATAGCAGCCTTTTTTTTTTTAAATCTCAACACCTAGATTTGAAGAAATGACAAAAATTCTCATTTCTGCTTCTGAATTTTCCATCTCTTAGAGTCTCACCTGTGAAGTAGCCTCTAGAAGTGCGGCTACACGTGAGACCAATACGAACAAAAGGCAAACAGCATTAGTATTATTATAAAAGTTGTTTTAAGTGACTCCCCCCTTATAAAAAGTATCCAGGGTTCCCAGGGACCCCCCAAAGGACAAATTGAGAACTGTTAATCAAAATTTCCATAGTTACTGGCATTCTTCATTACAGATTATCGAAAGGTGTTATCTTCCTAATAATTTTATATTGTAAGGACCAATATCGTCTCAGAGCTCCCAAGACCAAATTCTTGGCACAAAGGGGATTTATTTATCCTAAAGTGATGAAGAACAGAGAGTAAGAAACAAAGAGAGGACAGGAGAGAGAGGGAAGGAGCAAGGGAGAGGGGACAGGGGCTTTTTACCGGAGATGGGAACAGAGAACTGACTCTGGACAGAGAGGAGACAGACATGGGCCATAGGGAAATGGCTGTTTATAAAGTACGAGTGGAAACCTCTGTCAGGATGAGGCATTTAATTTTAGTTGGTCAGGTTAATTAGGGCAGCAAAGAGATCTTTGATTGCTGGACTTCAATACTTTGTTGCTGGACCTTGGTGGTCAGCCTCAGGAGGAGGAAGTGGCCAAACAAGGGAATAGGCCTTGGTGGTAGCTTTAGGAATGCAATCTGATGGTTTTCAGCAAGGCAGAGGGGACGGGGAGAAGGGTGAGGCTGCCAGAGTCATGCTCGCCATGCCCAGGCTGGCCAGCGTCCCTTCATTCCCACCTTTTACTTTTACTATTATGTCACTGGGTGTGGGTAAGTGGACTTCTTTGTCTCTGGCTGCTTCCTGACGACATTAGGGCATTGTCGCTAGGGGTCCAGGGAAGCTGGGTTTCTGGTCAAGGTCAGGAAGAGCAGGCAGCTTTATTATACCATAGGGAAGTGTGGTCGTGAGGCTGGGCAAGGATATAGATCCCAAAGAAACAGTTGGAGCTGAGGCTGGAATTGCTTGAGCAATCTGTAGTTGATCTGAAATCTGCTGGGACAGATGGACCTAGGGGCAGGGGTGACATCAAGGAATTTAGAGAAATTTTTTCTCTTGGAGGTACATTTGAAACTTTTAGGTTCTTAAGTCCTAGTAGTTGGGAAGAGGGATCCCAAGACCAGGGAAAGGAGAAGAGACACCAGCCGTAGGAAAAGGCAATAGGCAGGACAACTTGGTTCAGGGGTACGTGTCTGGAGTCTTGAGAATTCTTCAGAAGAGCCAGGAGAATTTAGATTGGCTATATAAGAACAATTGGGAAACAATCGTTATTTGAAAGTAGGTTGGCTGCGTTAGGGAGAATACCGCGTGCTTATTTGTTACATCAGAAGAGTCTTTCCTGAGATGTTTAGGTAGATTTTGAAATTGAGATATTTTAAGAAAGTGGACGAATCAGGAGGCTCTTGGCAAACTGAGATGGAGGGTCTGTAGCAGATTTGAGGGGTTGGTGTGGAAAGGTTGAGAGAACTTGGCTTTGGGAAGCAAAGCAGGACTTAGATAGTTAAGGGACAAGCAGTCAGTAGTGGGACCCAGTGAGTCGCTGTGTGAAGGAAAACCACACAATATTAGTTTAGAGTCACAGACAACACAATGGCTGGGCGTGGAACCTAGCATCCTAATTTCCCCCTACTATCCTAAGTTAGAAATCTTCTGGTGGTGGATCTACCACCTGACCTAACAGCCTAAATTGTGTCTGCCTTGCTCCCACAGTCCCAAACCATGTTTCTTACTCCGGTTTTCCCTCTTCCTCTCCCTGACCCAGAAGTCCCGCCTCCTAGACCAGTGATTGGTTCCTTGTAATCTTTACTTATTAGGGAAAAATTCCACTGCACAGAAGTAGCTAAAGGGCCTTCCTGAGTGGGAGAGGAATAGGCTAGGAGGTATTTGAGAGCTTTTTGCCAGGAGTAAATAGGATCTGGGGAACCTGGGGGCAGAGTTAGGTGTGGACGATTACAGGGGAGGAGAGATGACAAGTGTGACTGAGTATTCAATAAAAGAAGTTTGGAGGGACACAATCTCTACAAAGGGGCAGTGGAGTTCTTTGTGAGGAGTTGAGGGAGAGCGTGGTAGGGATAGATTGTGAGAGGGGATCCTGGAAGCTCTGTCTTTGCCTTCAATTTTAGCAGCTGGGGGATAGCAGTACTCTGGGAACTCTAGAGTTACTTGTTTGATTTAGAGGTAGCTGAGAGGCTGTGGCAAGAGCATATAGACCAAGAGTCAGACATAGACAGTGTTGTTTAGAGTTTTGGAGAGGCAGGTGACAGGGGAAAAGGTCAGTTTTATGCCTTCACTTATAAACTACCGATGAACTTCACTTTAAAAATGTAATGATATCAGCATTTCATGAATGTAAAGATCTCAGAAGCTCAGAGGCAAAGCCCACATGCGCTGCTCTTCTTTCCAGATTGAGTATATGCAGGCAGAAATCCCATCCTAGCCCTGAGCTCCCTGCTCTGCAGACTCAACTTCTGGGTGTTGATGCCCCTGACCACAGTGGTAAACTTCTTGATAATTTGAACATGTTTTCGTGTTTTTACAGATCAACTAGACTCATTATTTCTCTTTGACAGACGTGTTCTCAATTTCCTCACTCCATTATTTTAAGTCTTTACTGCTTATGTTCTCCTCTCAGTAAAACAAAACTCACTTCCCTGGTACTTACTTTGTGGCACATTTTGAAGCGCTATTCAGGCAATAACAAGTCAAAGCTCTGTGCTTAAAAAGCTTCCTTTACAGCCAGCATGGTGGGTCACTCCTGTAATCCCTATATGTGAGAGATGAGGTATACAGACCACCACAAGTTCAAGGCCAGCCTGGGCTGCATAATGGGCTCCAAGCCCACCTGGGCTACACAGTGGGACGTTGTCTCAAACAAACAAACAAACAAACAAACAAATTTGTGACTCTAGTTGAGAGTTATTCATTTTTTTATTTAAGCTGATTTATAAGCAAAGCTTATGAGGCATGAACTCTGAGCAAAGGCTGGGTCTTTACTTCTGAGACCTTCCATGGTAAGTTAGAGACTATCAGTAGATCTGTAAGCTTCACCTCCATGCTGGGCTCCAGGATCATAATAACATTTGTACAGTTTAGAGAGAGAAGAGGGCTTAGAGGAAAGAACTGGAAAGGTTGAGAAGATAATGCTGAGAGATGGCTTGGATGTCATACATGGCTGGCAGGGGTTGGGGAGAAGTGACATTTGAGGAATCCGTATTTGTGTCTTTTCTGTCCTACAGATTTTGAGAGACTAAACCTCCCCACAGAAAACTCTGAGATTCAAAGAACTTCACAGTTACCTAGCAAGCCTCCTGCCCAAATAGGGAGAAGTCCATGGACTCCAGAAGTCCACTATGAAAGCTCAACCAGGAGAGGAAAGAACCACACACACACTGCTCAATTTGTCAAAGCCCCCAAGAAGAAACCAGTACCATTCAAGAACACGGTTAAACCACTAACTCAGGGCTTTCAACATACCCAAGAATCCACCACCAACAAAGCTTCCTTACAAACCCCACAGCCCACCTTGAAGGAGGATGAATCACCAGGACCCATCATAAAGGACTCTTCTAAAAAAAGTATGGGACATTAGATTCCATCACTTCCATTATGTCCTATAAGATGCCTTTAAAGAAGAACTAGCCATGTTCTCTTCATTTTCTCTTCTCTAAGAATGGCAATGGTAGGGTGTGGTCAAGAAGGCTCACACCAAGACCACTGTGGCTTTCAGGAGCAGCACTGTGGCCCAGCTCCTCTACGGGATGCACTTGAGAAGACAGGCCAGGGGAAATGGCGGTGCACAGTCGTGGACCTGGAGCTGGCTGCTCTCTGGGTTTGCAGAGCTGTCTCATCGTATGCTTCTGTTGTTCTTCCTGCTGGAGGAGTGTCTAGTCACGTCAGCTTATAATAAAGACAGCCTCTCAGGAAGCCAGTGTGCGGTTTGCCCCTCTGTGGTCACCTAGGTTGAGGAAGACTGTGGGATGGCACAGCAGTGACATTTTCCTAAGTCAGGGACGGAGAGGTGGCCTAGGCTTGAGCTCTCCTTCCACCCTCGTTTTCTGATCTGTGTGCAGTGGTTGCTCCCCAATGCCTGAGGTTCGCCAGATTCCTGGTGGGCAGAAGCAGCCTTGAATGAAAGTTAGAACTGGATCCCCGCCAGCATAGAGAGAAGCAGGTCCGGGATCCAGAAAGAACAATGATTAAAAACATAAAAATAAAAGAAACACCATTAATCAGACCCATGTATAAGCCCTAGAGTCTGTCACTAAAAACACATGTTGACATTTCCCTCAGAGAAGAGTCAATAACAAGAGTCAAAATAAACGTAAATATTTGTAAGTTCAGTTATTCAATTCTTCAAGGTTAAAGGTGGAATGTGATCAACTGAATAAACTTACTCAGACAGAAATAGTTCTTGGGATCCAGGAAAGAAAGTTATTTTGGAATTTTTGGAATATGTGGAAGAAATCTGGGACCTAGGGCTGTAACGCAATGGTAGGACACTCACCATGTGTGCGAGTGCCTAGTGTCCCTCTCAGTGCACAAGAAGGAGGTGGGGGGCAAAATAATAACACCCTGTTGTGAAAGACAGGTTCTTTGTTTATTTTAATCTTAATTCAGGGTTTTGCTAAGTTGCCAAGATTGGCCACACTTGTAATCCTCCTGCCTCAACTTCCTGGTGATCTGGGGTTATAGGGCTGCATTACCATTCCTGGCTATAACAACAGTCTTAAATATTATATTTACCATGCGTGTGTAGATAACATTGGCCATCATTCCTCAGATGCTGTCTTCCTTCCTCAGTGGCCAGGAGCTCACTATTGGACTGGGCTAACTGGGCAGCAAACGCAAGCGTCTCTCCCCAGGTCTAGAGAGAAACATGAGGCCCTGCCCACCACACCTGGCTTTTACTCCTTGCTTCTTTCCTTTTTTAAAAAATTATATTATTTTTATTTGTGCGTGCATGTGTGTGCGTGTGTGTGTGTGTGTGTGTGTGTGTGTGTGTGTGTGTGTGTGTGTGTGTGTGAAGGGTGTGTGCATCCCTTGGAGCTAGACTTAAGAGGCTGTCTGATGTGCATACTGGGACTTGAACTCCAGTCCTCTGAGCCACAGGGCCATTATCAGGTCGGCACACCAGAGTTGGTTCAGTTTGGTTTCTAGCACATTCTGAGACAGAACTCAGGTCTGCACGCCTGCCAAACCAAGTGCTTTACCACCCGAACCATTTCTCCAACCCTTACATTTACTTACTGCTCGTGATAAATGACCAGACAGGTGATGCACAACTGACACCCAGCACTCCAGAACCAGAGACAGGGGGATTGTGAGTTGGAAGACATCCTGAGTTCCTGCCTCAAATAAATAAATAGAAGTTATAATAAAATACTAGTGACGAGGGGTTGGGGATTTAGCTCAGTGGTAGAGCACTTGCCTAGGAAGCGCAAGGCCCTGGGTTCGGTCCCCAGCTCCGGAAAAAAAAAATACTAGTGACGAAGTTCATTATTTTAACTGGCTTTAGGTATAGGGCTGGGACATTAAGTGCATTCACATAGTTGTAAATTATCCCAGTTCATATCCGAAACTTTTTCACTTGCACAATACTGAGTGGGCTATAAACAAGTGAACAGACTCAGACCGCAGAACAAGTAGAAGCGCCTGCCAGGGAGGTCTCCTCCTGAGCCCATGGCTTCTTAGCTATGACACCAAGAACGAGAGTAACAAACCAAGACTGGAGAAGTGGTTCTGTGTCACACTAGAGCTTCTGCACAGCAAAGGAAATGTTCGTCAGGGTGTAGACAACCTGTGCACCAGGAGGAACAGTCACTTGTCACACTTTAGTAAAAGGTTCACGGCCATGGTTTTTAAGGAACTCAAGTCAGTAGCAAGAAAGAGCTGATTTAAATGGACGAAGTACCCAGACAGACATTTCTCAAAAGAAGACACACTGCCAACTGTAAGTAAAGCTGATCAGCACCCCGATCACTAGGGAAATGCAAATGAAGCCCTCAATGTGACCCCACCACACATACGTTAGGATGGCTGTGACAGTTTTCAATGTCAACCTGACACATCGAGAATCACTTAGATGAGGAGGATCGACGAGGGATTGTCTAGATTAGGTTGGCCCATGGGATTGCTTTGATCACAGTTGAGAAGGAAAGACCCATCCAGTGTAAGTGGCATCATTCCATGGACAGACGGATCCTGACACTATGAGAGAAGAGAAAACAAACTGAACGCTAGTGTGTGTGTACTAACTCAGTGTTAGCCCTTGACTGTGAGGTAATGTGGCTAGCTACTTCAAGCTCCTACTGCCTTCTCAAAATGATGGATTGTAGCCTGGAATTGTTGGGCAAAAACAACGCAAAACAACACCAACAATATCACAGCAGCAGGAAATCAAACTGAGATAATGACTAGTACAGAAAGAAGAAAGATAAGACAGAGAGGTGGGAAAAGGAAAACCCTGCGCACTGTTGGTAAAAATATAAATAACACAGCCGGGACAGAAAGAAGTTTGGAAGCTCCTCAGGAAAGCAGAGCTTCAGCAATCCTGCCACTGACTGGATGTTCAGAGAAAGTGAATCGGCACGGAGAGGGACTGTCTATAGTCTCCTGTCCAATGCAGCACTACTCACTAACAAAGACATGGAGTAACCTAAATGCATTCATAAAGATGATGTTCACACAGTGGAAGATCAGTCGGTGCTGAGGAAACATAGGCCGGCCATCAGAGACAGCCTGGGTAAGCCTGAGGATGGCACACTAAGTGAGGTAACCCAGACCTACAAAGACGTGGCCCGATCTCGCCTGGAAGATCTAAAAGTCAGCAGAGGGTGACCACTAGGTGTCTGGAGGGTGGGAAGCAGGTGCCAGAGAGACAAAGTTCCAGCGAAATCGGTTGGACAGCCGCGTAAGTCTAGCTAGCAATGTTGTGGGTTTGCAGTTTGGAGAGAGTATGTCTTAGGGGTTCTCATGATTTACACGTTTGTCTTGTTAAAACTGGGTCTCATGTAGCCCAGGCTCAAATTTGCTATGTAGCTGAGGTTACCCTCAAACTTCGGATTCCTCAGCCTCCACCTCCCAAGTGCTCGCAATAGAGGTTTGTGCAACAATTCCCCGCTCCTATATGCTAATCGTCTTAACGGTGGTGATTGTGCCACATTGTGTAAATGCACAACAAATGAAGTTGGACACCTTGAATTTGTACACTTTTCATGTCCCCACCTTTTCTCAGCCTCCGGTAATTACCATCACTTCTGTCTCCAATGAATGTTTACTTTTAAGTGTTTTGAATGTATTAAACACCATAATATTTTCCTTCTGAGACTGGCTCGTTTCACCCAGCATAGTGCCTACAAGGTCATCCACATTGTGTTAGAAGTTGCCCACGGAAGCTAGAAAAAGGCATCAGATCCCCTAGATCTGAAGTTACAGATGCTTGTGAGCCATGATGTGCATGCTGGGAATGGAACCCAGGTCCTCAGGAAGAGCAGCCAGGGCTCTGAACTAACGAGTCATCTCTCCAGGCCCCTAGTGCTTAATATATTTTTAAAAGAGCTACTGTTGCCTCCAAACTGGACTTGGACCTAGTGACAACCTTAGGTCCCCTGCTCTTTATTTGGTGAGTTTATTAGGATGGGCTTCACTACTCAGCGCTGACTATGAGAGAGATTTCAACTACTAAATAAGTTGATATTTCTGCCTGCCTAAAAAGAAAAAGAGTCTAATAATGTAGTTGAAAATGACCTGGAGGGCTGGGGAGATGGTCCGGTTGGTGAAGTGCTTACTGAACAAGCATAAGTACAATGCTGGGCCCCTAGTACTAGGGACAACTCGACAGAAGAATCCTCGGGGCCTACAGGGGACCCCAGGTCCTCACGAGAGACTCTACCTCAAAAACTGAGGTAGAAGATGACCAGGAACATAGCTCTCGCCTACCATGTGAGGTCCTAGTTCAACTTCTGACACTGAAGAAGGCAGTTTCCAAGGAATAACACCGCAGTGGCCCTCTGGCCCCTCACGTGTGGATACGCACGAATGTTTCACAAGTAGTTCAGGGCTGATATTTCCAGGTTTTATTTCCTTGGTCTCAGTGTCGCGTTTCAACACCTAATCTCTAGATTCCGATCCTCAGTTATTTCCATTGAGATGTCTGGTGGAAAACTCAGACAACACCTGCTCTTCCGTTCCAGAACCTTCTTTGTTTACACCTTTCCTGATAATGGAAATTCTACTTTTTTTACTTGAGCTTCACCAAATTCCTAATTCCTCTCTCTTGTATACTCCACGTCAGTCCATTGGTGAAATCTGTTGCTTGTCCCTCTAATTATACCTGTACCCCGCTGGATATCCCTATCTCTATATTCTCATCTCACCGCCTCTAGGGGCCAGGTACCATTACTATCATTTAAGTCTTTGCAGTCCTCTCACACCTTACTTTCCACTCCCACGCCTGTCCAGCCCTCCCTCCCGTCCTCAAATCAATGTTACTTTCAGCATAGTGGCCACGGTGACTTGATGCCATTAAAATCCAGCTGGCATCATTCCTCTTTCCTCACAACTTCCAGGCACACTCACCTCGCTTCCCCACCAGCATCCACAATGCTCCTTCCCCAGTGCGTCTTCACTTGCTGTCCACAGGCTGGATTCATCTGCCTTGGGTGTCCAAAAGGCTTCCCACCATCAGCTCCTTTAAGGTGTTATTTTGGCTCAGATAACACGTGAGAAAGGCCTATGCTATTGGCCTCACTTAATCACACACTTAGTTTTACTCTTGTCCTGATCAATCATTTTTCAGCAGTATTTATCTGACCCTCATACTTCGTTACTGGTCTTTTTTTTTTAATTTTAATTTTCATCATTGTGTGTGCGTGTGTGTGTGTGTGTGTGTGTGTGTGTGTGTGTGTGTGTGTGTGTGCGCACGCGCATTTGCTCACATGCTTGAATACTTGCTCTCCAGTTGGTGGACCTGTTTGGGAGGGATTAGGTGATGTCACCTTGTTGTGGGAGGTAAGAGTGGAATTGGTGTTTCAGAAACGCTTCAGCCAGTCCCAGTGCGCCTCCCTGCCTCCTACTTGCAGTTTGAGATGTGGTTCTTAGCTGTTTCTCCGCCATGCTTTTGCTTCACCATCATGTACTGTAACACCTGAAACTGTAAGTTCAATCGAATGCTTCCTTTTATAAGTTGACTTGGTCATGGTATTTTGTCACAGCAACAGAAACCCAACTAAGACATAAGGGGTCTGGGTAGCCAACTGAATGCAGCAGGCTTGGTGGCAAGCTCCTTTACCTGCAAGGACTCTCACCAGCCCACCGTTGCTAGTCGTTTTCTCCTCCTAAGGGATTTACATCCCTTGGGATGTAAGCTCCACAGTAGAAGAGTAGTTTCCTGGTGTGTTTCAGCGCCCAGAGCAATGCCCTGCATATAGATGGAACTAAAAGGGATTTTTGAAATGGCCTTAATATGTCCCACTGGCTGGTCTTGAACTTGCTATGGTGTCAAACTCACCATAGATGAGTGGTCAAACTCACAACTATCCTGCCTCAGCTTCCCTAGTGCTGATTATAAGGATAGACCACCATATCCAGCTTTAGTAAATATTTTAAACAAACTCCAGTGATGGTGTTTAGAAAGAACACTTTCCTGCTGACTGATTGGCATGTAGTAAGCTGTGACTATTTGAGACTGTAACGAGTTTTGAGCTAGGTGTGTACTTGTAAAACCTCCACCACAAGCAGGAAAATCAGAAATTCTCCTGCCTCAGCTTTCCAATGCTGGAATTACAGGCGTCAGACAGAAGAAAGCTGAGGCAGGAGAATTGCTATAAGTTTGAGGCTAAGCAGGACTACATAGCAAGACCTTATTTCAAGAAACAAACTGGGTGAAGTGGCCGTATGTGTAATTCCAAACCATGGAACACAGAGGCTCCAGGACCCAGTGTCTAAGGTCTGCTGCTGCTGCACAGTGAGCTCAGTGCCAGCCCGAGCCACGCTGAGACCCCGTGCCCCACAGTGAAGAACAGTTTCTTTATATTTCTCTGCAATTGCGCCTTGCCTTCCCACCACAGCCATGCCCAACACTGACCTGCTTCCACCGCATAGCTTGCATTTCCAGGGGTATGTGTAAATAGAACCAACGAGATAGCATCTAGCTCTTTCATTCCGTGTAGTAATTCCAGATTTTCCATGCTGTCTGTGTCTGTGTCTCCTTTCTTGTCCTGTGCTGTGGTTTGGATGTGGTTTGTTCCCCGGAAGTCGCCATATTGGTTCTCAGTATGGCAGGGTTAGGACACAGGGATTCCTCTAAGAAGAGGAGTCTGGGAGCAGATGGTTGAACCCTCTTTTTCTGTTTTAATGCAATATCAGTAATGGGTGTTTTAGTATAGCAACGGAAACCAAACTTTGGATATCTGGTCACACATTAACAGATGTTTGAGTTGTTTCCAATTCGGGGCTATAAACAAAATTGCCATCCATGTTTGTATGCAATGTATATCATTGCCAGACTTATGCACATCAATAGTGGTCAGAGAGAGAACTTGTAGGACTCAGGTTTTTATTTCCACCATGTGAGCTTTGGGGATTGAACTTAAGTTGCCAGGGCTGGTGGCCAGCAGCTTTACACCCTTGGCCTTCTTGTTGGCTCATCACCTTTGATGATGATGATGATGATGATGATGATGATGATGATGATGATGATGATGATGACGACGACGATGATGATGATACACACAGTAACGATAAAATATTTTAAAGGCATCCTATAGTTTGTATCTGTAATTGTGTCAAAATATGTGTAAATATGAAACCTGGTGTTTTAATAATGTTTATTCTCATGGTGCAAACATGTAGTTCAAGCATACTGTGTCATTTGTGAGGACTGAAAAATACCAGAATCCGTGGGTGCTCCTGTCTGGTGTAGAGTATCTTAGTGTTTGCAAATTCACATCCTTTCATGTTCTTTAAATAATCCCTGCACTACTCGTAACCCCAACCATAGTGGGGGGGACGCAGAAGGGATAAACAGTCGTCATGTGGCGTGGCTTACGGACAGAGGCAAAGCGATCTGCGAGTTCCGTACAGGCGCCGTGTTTTTAACCAATTGTCTAGAACGCCCATCCAGTGCGCTCTGTACAGTTGAAACCGCAGTTGTGGAGCGTGAAGATGCTAAAGGCTGAACACAACTCTCTCCATTTACTTACACCTTGTGAAATTCTTCATAATGCTCAGATTTATCTCTAAATACTACAGTTTATGCCACTAAAGACGGTATTTTAAGACTGTAATTTCCAATTGATTATTGAGTATTTACAATGCAGTTGATTTTCATATATTGCCCTCATATTCTGAAATCTTATGAAGTTCATACATTAGTTCTAGTGAGTTTATTTTTTAATTTTTTCATATTCTACACTTATTATAACTTTTAATGTTTTACAATCCAGTCATTGCCCCCTCCCCATCTACCCTCCCACAGTTCCTCATCCCAGTCCTCCTCCCCCCTGTCTCCTAGAAGATTGTCAGGCCTCTCCACTCCCCGGGGCCTCAAGTCTCTCAAGGGTTAGGTGCATCTTCTCCCACTGAGCCCAGACCAGGCAGTCCTCTGCTGTATATGTGTCGGAGGTCTTGGACCAGCTACCTGGTTGGTGGCTCAGTGTCTGAGAGATCTCAGGGGTCCAGGTTAGTTGAGGCTGCTGGTCTTCCTATGGGGTCGCCCTCCTCCTCAGCTTCTTCCAGCCTGTCCCTAATTCAACCACAGGGGTTCTTGACTTCAGTCCAATGGTTGGATGCAAGCATCTGCTTCTGTCTCAGTCAGCTGCTTGTTGGGCCTCTCGGACGGCAGCCACGCTAGGCTCCTGTCTGTAATCACACCATAGCATCAGTAATAGTGTCAGGCCTTGGAGCCTCCTCTTGGGATGGATCCCAAGTTTGGCCAGTCACAGGACCTCCTTTCTCTCAGTCTCTTCTCCATTTCTGTCCCTGCAGTTCTTTTAGACAGGGACAATTCTAGGTCAGAGTTCTTGACTGTGGGATGGCAACCCCATCTCTCTGCCTTTCTACTGGAGGTGAACTCTACAATTTCCCTCTCCCCACTGTTGAGCATTTCATCTAAGGTCCCTCCCTTTGGGTCCTGAGTGTCTTTCGTCTCTCAGGTCTCTGGTACTTTCTAGAGGGTCTCCCCACCTCTCATACCTCAAGGTTGCATATTCCCATTCATTCTGCTGGCCCTCAGGGCTTCTCTCCTGTCTCCCCCTGCACAATATCTGCTCATGTTCTCCTCTCCTCCCCCTTCCCATCTCCCATCCATATCCCTCCATCCCTCTGCCCCCTTCTGCTATTAACCTTCTTAAGTTCTGTGATTCCATACTTTTTTGGCTAATACTCACTTATTAGTGAGTACATACCATGCATGTCCTTTAGGGTCTGAGTTACCTCACTCAGGATGATATTTTCTAGTTCCATCCACTTGCCTGAAAAACTTATGATGTCCTTGTTCTTAATAGCTGAATAGTATTCCTTTGTGTAAATGAACCACATTTCGTCATCCATTCTTCCATTGTGGGACGTCTGGGTTGTTTCCAGCTTCTGACTGTCACACATAAGGCCGCTATGAACACAGTGGAGCATGTGCTCCTGTAGCATAGTGGGGCATCTTTTGGGTATATGCCCAAGAGTGGTGTAGCTGGGTCTTCTTCAGGTAGATCTATTTCCAATTTCTGAGGACCCTCCAGATAGTTTCCTACATATGTGGTCATTCCTTCTGTAAAATTTCACTTCTTCCTATCTGGATGCCTTTGATTTCTTTTCCTTGCCTTATCACATTGGCTAGAATTACAAGTAATTTGTGAGTGATGAGAGCGTGTCCATGCCAATAGAAAAACATTTGGCATGATATTACCTGGAGTTTTCCCATAAATACCCCTTGTTGGGTTCCTTTCTGGGACCAGTGTGTTGAAAAGCATTTAGGATGTGCTTTAGACTTTCCAGCACTTCTTCTTCAGCTACTGACTGACTGTGTGGGTTTCTTTGAACGGATTCATTACCAGTGTTGACATGACCTGGTTCCTTGGAGCACGCTGCACTTGATGTACATGTGCTTCTGTAGGGTTTTGTGTCTGTTTTCAGGAGCAATATTGTTTTGTATTTTTATCGTAATTTCTTTGTTTTAATATCTTTGCAGTATCAATTGCTTGGAATGTACTCTGTTCATCTGTGAAGCTATCTGTACCTGTTGTTTGTTTGTTTTTTTTTTTTTTCATAATAAAGCAATGGGCTTATTTCTTCAGTAGCTTGTGTCTTTCAAGGAAGTTTTTAAAATCTACTCCAAAAACTCAGACCTATTAGCACGGTATGTTTTAGTCCCCCTTTTCATGTTTACGTATTGAGTTCTTCTATCATTTAATTTCATTTAATTTTTGACACAGGGCCTTGCTGTGTAGCCCAAGATGGGCTCAAATTCACAGTCCTCCTGCATCTGCCTCCTGAGTGCTGGGGTTAGAGTCATTGCCACTGTGCTCAGGTCTTAATCTCTTTTAGCATCTGCCCTATCTACCCTGATTTCCCTCTGAAACATTGCTGTACTGTGCCCTTCGCTTTATTCGTATCAGCCATCAGCTTGCCTGTCCTTCAAAGACTCCGCTTTGGGTTTTGATTCTTGTCTTGTCGTCGATATTTTCTTTCTCCTGAATTGGGTTTCATTGGTTCCTCTTTTCCTACGGCCTTCTTAAATACTGCTTCCACGAGCCCCATGGTCACATGATGTTGTTACTGTAGTTTAAGCATCCCTCTAAAATCCCCACGTGGGAACCTAATCCCCAATGTGGTTGTATTCAGAAGTGAGCATTTGGGGAGAGAGACTGAGCGTGAACCCTCTGTCTTCAGGGGAAGGTTTGATGCTCTTATAAAAGAAGCTGAATGCAATGTCCTCATACTCTTTTGTCTTTCTGCCCCCGTGAATATACAGATCACCTAACGGACATAACAGAAAATACAGATATCTCTCACCGGAAGCCAGAGGGGGCCCCTGGTGTCAATTTAACTGCTAAAAATAAGAAAGGTAAGCTTCTCCTTTTTATAAACTCCCTGACCCGTGCTACTCTTTTATAGCCTTGGGAAAAGATAGCAACTGTTGTGGATTCGTTCTCATTCATCTCAATATCTTTTCTAATTTCCTTGACTTTAATAAAACATTAAGAATACATTACATTTGAACTAATTTACTGTGGTGTGGTGTGGTGTGGTGTGGTGCTGTGTGGTGTGTGGTGGTGGTGGTGGTGGTGTGTGTGTGTAGTGTGGTGTGGTGTGTGTGTGTGTGTGTGTGTGTGTGTGTGTGTGTGTGTGCGCGTTGGGTATGAGTGTGCATGCCCCACAGCATGCATGTGGCAGCCAGGAGACAACCCATGGAGGCTGGTTCTCTTCTTCCGTCATATGTGTTCTGGGGGTTAAACTGAGCCTGTCAGAGTTGGCTGATGGAATAAGGTGGCCCATACAAGTTCTTATTCACGATTCAGACAGCTAAATTATTCAGTTCTACAGAATCCTTCCCTCAGCCTTTTCAGGTGCTGTGCCTACTTTGGGGAACTTAAAGGTTATCACACTCCATGTCCCAGAGGAAGAGCACAGAATACACTAGGCTTCCTACCCACTCGAGTTCGTGTTGCCCAAGACCACCTTGAGACCTTGCCCCTCCAGATCCGAACAATTAAGCTGCAGCTCTGCAGCCTCAACGCTGCAGCCCCAGGAGGCATTTGGACAGCTCCGAGAAGTCCCCAGCAAACAGCCACAGGGCACCTTTCACTGCCCTGAAGGCAATGAGATAACCCAGGCCTGACAGACTCTGTCCTCCAGAGTCCCCAAAAGATCGCCAACCAGACCTTCCTGAATGGCACGTGCAACACTCCTTCCCCTTAGAGGAGCAGCTGAACATCCTGTTCTCAACTTAGCCTATCATTGCCTGTTCAGGCTAGCATGTGCAGAAGAGCCTTAAGGTCGGCTTGTGGAGCCTTGGATACTGATACCTGCCTAAGGGAGCTACGTCTAAGCTAGTGCTATGATCTAACATCTTCATCCCAGGCTGAGATGTCCCCCTGTGTTTGCTAATGTGAATTACAACCAAGGAAGGGGCATGGGCACTGAGCCAAAGTATCCACAATAGACTAATCAACAAAGCCCATTTCTGCAGATGCCACAGTTATAGGCCAGATTCGGTAGCGCACAGCTATAAACCCCCTATTCAGGAGGCGGAGCCAGATGATTACAGCAAATTCTGGAATAGTCTGGTCTAAACAGCAAGTTCTATGTCAGCCAGGGCTATGTAATGAAAAAAGCGGCTGTCTCAAAAAAGAAAAGCCACCGTCTAGTGTTGAAAAAGGCAACTATTGACCCATCATATTTTTTTTCACATAGGAATGTAAGTAGAATGATAAAAATAGGCACTGTAATTCCTCAAGAGGAGCAGGGGTCTAGCAACAGACCCCAGTGGAAAAGAAAGTAAAGAGATTATCTAAAAGTATTCAGAAAGTGAACTGAAAGAAATTTAGATAGTAGGTGAGATAAGAAACTGCAAGAAGACAGATCATAACATAAATGAAAGAGTCATTAGGGAGATAGATCATAAAAAAGGAACCAGTGAGAAATATTGGATTTAAAGAACTCGAGAAATGAAATTTAAGCCATGGTAGAAGAAATTGATCAGATAGAAGAAAGGATTTCTGAGATTAAAGCCCTGAAATGGTTTTAAAATGGAGAATACTTCATGGATTTCCAAGACAGCATTTTATAGGCAAACATGTGTTATAGGTGTTTCAGAAAAGGAGACAAGGGAAGGAATAGAAAACCTTTTACTTTGGACTAGAGAGATGGCCCGACAGTTAAGAGTGCTTGCTACTTTTGCAAAGGACCTACACAGCTCACGACCATCTGCAACTCCAGTTCAGGGGATCCAGTGTCTTCTTCTGGCCTCAGCCGTCACCAGACATGCATACAGCGTACACACATACATTCAGGCAGTCATATGCTAAAAATCAAACTTAAAACATTTTTAAAGATATAAATGAAAAATCTCTTCAGTAAAATGATTGCTGGAATTATGGGGAAATTGTCCACAAGGCCCAAGAAATTCAAAGGACACCTTAATAAATTTGACCAAAACCAACCTCTCTGATTTGTATTATAGTCAAACTGCCAAAGGAACAAGACAGAAAAAAACCCACCTCTAAAAGCAGTATTAGTGTGTTAGAAGGTTAACAACAGACTTCTCAACAGAAACGTTAACGGTTGGGAGGAAATGGGTGTCAGAGTTTCTGTTGCTGTGAAGATGACCATGACCACAGCAGCTCTCATACATTGGCTTGGGATCAACTCACAGTTTCAGAGGCTCAGTCCTTATTGTCATGGCAGAAGACATGACATTGTACCGACCGACATGGGCCTGGAGAGGAGCTGAGAGCTCTACAGCCTGATTAGCAGACAGCAGGAAGTGAACTGAGACACACTTCCTCCAACAAGGCCATGCCTCACTACAGTGCACAATTTCTCTCAGTCACCACGATGGGATATGTTCAAAGACTCAAAGGGAAAGAGCTGTGCGTCAGAAGAGAAGAGAAAAACAGAATCCAAGACAACTAAAACCTGCAGGTGTTCATAAGGCTAGACCAACCTTACAAGGAATGTCAGCAGAAATACAGCAGCAGAAGGATAACCATCACAATAAGTACAAGCCTCAGCCCAGGGGTACTCAGGCTTTCAGTCCCAGCAGTCAATCGTCTAATGATAAACACAACACCAGAAATGACAGAAAGGTGTCTTTAATTTTCAGTGATGACCTTGAACGCAAAAGGATTAAAGTCTCCATTCAAAGGATAAAGGCTGGCTAAACCAATTTTTTAAAAAACTGTTTTACTGTGTTTTGTGTTTGGATGTTTTGCTCGCGTGTATGTAGGTGTACCACATGCATGCCAGTTGCCTGTAGAATCCAGAAGAGGGCATCAGATCTCCTGGAAGTGGACTTACAGATGGTTGTGGACGAAATGGTGTGAACTACACTGTTTAGGTGCTGGGATTCAAGCAAGGGTCTCTGGGAGACCTGCCGGTGCTCTTAACCATGGAGGAATCTCTCTAGCTCCTGGCAGCATAGATTTTAAAAGCTAGACCTAATGATACACGGCCTGTGAGAAATGTCTCCATTGGTAAAGAGATTCATAGGCTGAGAGTAAAGGGATGGGAAAAGACAAAGGAAAACAGAAACCCAAGCGTGAACAATTACTTTACATAAAATAGACTAAAAACAAACTGAAAAGAAAGTCACTATGTAGAAAGAAATGGATTGATCCAACAAAAGGAAATGTAATCATAATATATATGTGTACCCAGCGCTGGGTAACACATGCAAATAACAGATGTTTGTATAAGAGGACAGACTCCAGGATAACAGCACCCCCAGCTGCAAAACATCATATCTAAGAGCTACTGAATACACCTCCTCCTTATCCACACAGAACTTTTCCAGGATAGCTCACAGAAATTAGGCCCAAACGAGTCTCAAGAAAACTTAAAAATTGAAGTCATAGCATATACTTTCCTTGGCCTCAATGAGACCTGTAATTAACAAGAGGATTTTTAGGTACAAATACAAATCATGGGAACAAAACAACATGCTACTGAGTCAATGAGTTCCTGAAGAAACTGAAAGAGAAAGCTGTGAAAATCGAGACAAAAATGAAAACAAACCCATGAATGTAGCAGAAGCAGTCCTGAGGGAAATGTGAAGAAAGCAATAGACATTTAAAGAGAGAGAGAAAGTACGAATAAAAAGCTATCGGCTGAAGCTCAAGACATCAGAAAAACTATAACAAAGCAAACCTAAAGTCAGTAGAAGACAAGAAATTACAAAGATGAGAACGAAATTGAGACTAAAATATATAAACAGTCAGTAAGCTCAAATTGGCTTCTTGAAAAGATAAAAGACCCCAATTTTAAATTTAGCAATGGACATTGTTAAACATCATAACGTGGCACCACAGAATGAGAGGGATCACTGGAGAGTAATGAACAATTATATGTAAGAAGCCGGAAGCCTAGGAGAAACAGACTTCTAGACATAGGAGACGCTAAAATTGAACCATAAGGACATAGAAAACCTAAAACAACAGTGAGAAATGGGGTTGAATTAACTCTCTGGTTGCTGTGATTTAAATACCTGACGAAACAAAAACCTTTAATGGAGGAAGGGTTTATTTCGGCTCTCGGTTCAAGGGATTCAGTCCATGTGGGCAGGGAAGGTGTGGTGGCTGGAGTTGGAGCAGCTGGTCACACTCCATTCCCAGTCAGGAAGCAGATAGGAGGCACACTAGTGTTCAGCTAGCTGTCTCCTGGTTTGGCCATCTGGCCTCCAGCCTCAGCATGGTACCACACATACTTAGGGTAGGTCTTCTTGCCTCCATTAACCTAATTTAGAAAACCCTTGACAAACACGCCCAAAGGTGTGCTTCCAAGGCCAAAGCTGAGAGTAGAGATTAGCCATTCCACATCCAAACAAAGAAAAGCCAATGTCCAAATGTCTTTACTTCTGTATTTCACCAAACTTCCAAAGAACTAATAAAACTTCTTCAAAGACTATTCCAGTAAATTGAAAGGGAGGGGGGCCGTTCCAAACTCATTCTATGAGGACAACATTGCTCTGCATCCAAAGCCAGACAGGGCTACGACAACAACAAAAATGCTGCACACCAATATTCCTGAGTAACATAATTTCAACTTGGTGTAACCAACTGCCCTGTGGTGACTGCACTGGAGGACTCCTTCACAGAAGGAAGTAAACACTGGAACTATGAACTTGATCAAAAGCCTTTGGGCTCAAAGGAAGAACATACTACTATTATTTCCCTAAATATCCCATTTATATCCCTAGACTAGTGGCCCCTTTGCCTGGGCCACAGGAGTTCCATTTTGCAAAGGGGACCAGTTAATGTGGAGACGCAAAACTGGTCCAAGTGCTGAGAATAATTGACTGTTGATGATTACCCCTGAATGAGACATTTATTTCCACCCCTCGAGACTCAGAAACATCAGTGAAGAAGGGTGGAAGGAATGTAAGATCCAGGGGATGGGGAGGGACCCTGTGAGAAGCTGTCTCCTGGGCCCCAGTAGCTATTACCTTGTACAAGACCTACACAAGATCCGGGCAGTCAGTAACATTCCAGCACGCACAGAGGAGGGACTTAGCTGGCTCTCCTCAGAGCTGAGGCTGTAGAGACAATTGAAGGCTGCTGGGGACGCAGGGGTGATCTCAGAAAGGGCACCCATGCTCTGTAGAATGGCCTCACACCCTTGCACACGCAGACAAGACCAACTGCATTCAATGGGTTTTGTTTTTTATTTTTTTTTTAAAATAGAAGAGGACATTAAGAGAGGAAACAGGTATTGGAGAGAGTCTGGCAGGAGTCATAGATGGAATTTGGGTTGAATACAATTAAGATACTTTATGTACATGAATTAAGTTGTCAAATAATAAATAAAATATATGTAAAAAATAGAATTACACCTGAGGTACTAGTTATGGTAGTTACTATCATCTTATCATTACATGCTACATACATATATTGAAATGACACTGTACACCCTACATAGACTATTTTAATAATGGAAAAACTGAACTTGTTTGTTACAAATATTAGGGAATTTTCCAGATGTCTTTGGGGGAATTCTTAGTGGAGCCTGGGATTGGAGCCCAGTTTTTTTGGTTTTTTGGGTTATTTTGTTTGTTTTGTATTTGCTAAGCCTACATTCTATTCCTGAGCTAGACCCACAGCTCCAACTTCTCCAGAAATACTGCTATTATTTTCCACTTTAAATTCCTATTTCCAGAGAATGTAGTTGGAATAGTCATTAGTCCGTTGTATTTACTGTGACTGTTTTAATGCCTATAACATAGCCTATCTCTATAGATTTTCCCATGTATATATGAAAATAATGCATCCTGTAATTGGATAGAGTATACTATGACGTTAATTAAGTCAATAGTAAAACCTTTATTATTCTGGGTAATAGTATTATTCTCACATCAATTTGGTATAATATTAATAGAAACCATGACTTTTCTTTAGGGTTGGTATGACCTACATTTTAAAAGTATTTACCTATATTTGTGTTTTTAATATCTAAAATGAATGTTTTGCTGGAAATATACAGTTGGATAACCTTCCCTCTTTGAGTTATTACATTTCTTTACTTGGGTCCCACAATTCCTCACTATATTGCTAACTCTCAAATAACTGTAATAAGATTTTTTTCTTTATACTTTACCCACTTTTTTAAAAAGATTTATTCATTTATTATATATAAGTACACTGTAGCTGTCTTCAGATACACCAGAAGAGGGCATCGGATCTCTTTACAGATGGTTGTGAGCCACCATGTGGTTGCTGGGAATTGAACTCAGGACCTCTGGAAGAGCAGTCAGTGCTCTTAACCGCTGAGCCATCTCTCCAGCCCCCTTTACCCACTTTTAAAGTTGATTTTCTACATGAAGGTGGATCTGAATTCCCTAGCTCCCCCACCTACCAGTTTTCCACCAACAATGTTGGAGAATGTATTAGCCCTCTAGTATGTGACTTTTTTTCTGGGTATTGGGAACATTATAGCAAGCAAGTCAAAGTTCCTCCATGAGAGGTGGGGGAAAGTGTTCACTCTTTAAAAAGATTGATTTATTTATGTGAGTACACTGGAGCTGTCTCCAGACACACCAGAAGAGGGCATCAGATCTCAGTACAGATTGTTGTGAGCCACCATGTGGTCACTGGGAATTGAACTCAGGACCTGCAGCCAGTGCTCTTAGCCACTGAGCCATCTCTCCAGCCCCAACGTGTTTTTTGAGGGGTAGGTTGAAGTAGAAGCTCATCCGGAAGCCTAGGCTGGCCCCCAGCTTGTAATTCTGCCGTAGCCTCCTAAGTGCTGGGAATTTAGGAGCATGACGTCACAGCTGATCACTTGAAGCCAATGTCAGTCACTGCTTACAGAGCACACTTGATCACACAACCACTTTTGTGTGTCTGGATGAACTGGAGGGTTATCTGTAAGGTTTGTTCAAACTTGTGCAGGGATTGAATGATTAGAATTGCCGGAATCAGTTCTAACACACAATGGATGACTATGAGCCCACTGTATAGTAAACAAAAATCTGGAGAGTGGCAGTTGAGAAATCTGTGTTTATCTTTTCTCTTCCCACAGAATTTCAGGGAAAAAAGCCTACGACACAAAACTCATAGGAAAACTCTGGCCAGATTTCAGCCTTTCGAGATATTCAAACTCTCTCCGTTTCACAGCAGTCCTGAAAGAGGAGGCTCTCTCTCAAACCACCAGATTTCCTCCAGTGAGAGCACTGTTTCATTAGGACTTGCCAAGAAGAATAGCCAACCTGTATCTCCCCAAGGGAGATATTAGTGCCACCACCAGTAACCCCTAAGAGAATACTATACCTCGAGGCTCCCCCAAAGATGACAATGCTCTGTCAGAGCTTCCAAAAGGAACCTCGAACCACCAAAGTGTCCTAAGAGGGGTGTGAGATCGCTAATGCTCCCCTCAACAGTACTGCGTCTCCTAAGGGGTTATATCGAACCACCAGTGTGCCTATAGAGAACATCAAACCTCCAAGTTCCCATTTAAGGGATCACTAGGTACACACCTCACTGAACACCACCATGACCCCTGTATAACTAAATCCCTTCCCAGAAATCTGTTTACACAGCATGTTCCTCCTCAATTATGCCTTCCTTCTCCCACTAGAGAAAATTTAACCTCATTTGCCCTCTTCTCCTCCTCTCTGAACCTAAGTATGGTGATGGTGGGGTGTGGTCAAGGCTCCCGTAGAGGCCTTCAAGGCTTTCAGGAGCAGCACTGTGGCCGAGCTCCTCTATGGGATGCACTTGAGAAGACAGGCCAGGGGAAATGGCGGTGCACAGTCGTGGACCTGGAGCTGGCTGCTCTCTGGGTTTGCAGGGCTGTCTCATCGTATGCTTCTGTGGTTCTTCCTGCTGGAGGAGTGTCTAGTCACGTCAGCTTATAATAAAGGCAGCCTCTCAGGAAGCCAGTGTGTGGTTTGCCCCTCTGTGGTCACCTAGGCTGAGGAAGACTGTGGGATGGCACAGCAGTGACATTTTCCTAAGTCAGGGATGGAGAGGTGGCCTAGGCTTGAGCCAGGACAAAGCTCTCCTCCCACCCTCGTTTTCTGATCTGTATGCAGGTGGTTGCTTGCTCCCCAGTGCCCAAGATTCACAATCCATGATCCCATTTCATTCAATAAATAGCCTTTGGTCTTACCAGGAAAATCGAGCTCAGAGCAATCATTTGTCGTTCCCCCCTCCCCCACCCCTCGTTTTGGAGCCCAGAGTTAGCAGGAGAGAGTTGAGTTATATGATGTTTCTCTCATCCATTGCGCCGGGGGCCACCAGCGTGAGTCGAACAGACCTCCGAGTGGGGAGTGAGGACTAACAATAGGAAGGGCAGAAGACACAGCGATAGATTCCAGAATATTCCAGTGAATACTACAGCTCTGAGTTTATTTCTCACTAGCAATTTTATGTCCCACAGTGCCACGGGAAGCAAAGCCACAAGCCAGCAGAAACAGTGGCTGCCACATACATAGGCTATCTGTTCCCACAGAGGCTTCCCTGTTCCTTCCACCAAGGTTAACAGAACGTCCAGCCCCTCACCTTGACCCTCGGAGTATCTCCTCTTATCGTCTGTGGGTCAGCAGGCCAGGAAATCTGTCTGCCCACAAAACATCCTGCCAGCCTGCCTAGCAGGCAAAAATGGCTCCTGACAATCCATTCACACACACACACACACACACACACACACACACACACACACACACACACACACACACCACCCCCGGCCTCACCCTTCCCCTCAGCATGAAGACATGGAGCAAACTACAGCATGGGCCAGTTATTCTGGTCGACTGTGAAGCTATGTAAATGTTATAGGACAGGGCATTTCCCTCTTTCTCAACAGCTGAGGCATCCATTCCATAGAATGAGGCGGCCTGGTTTGGGTGCTCTGCTGTGTACACCAGCTGCCCTCTCCTACCCATGCAGTGCAGTGGTCAGGAACAGCACCCCTGGTGTGGTTAGGCATACACATGTGGGAGGCCTGAGTGCTTAATGTGAAGTCTCAGGGAGACACTGACGGAAACATCACCAGCTCAAAGGGATTCTCAACTGTCAAACCAATAGCTACTCACTCCAGCCACTGTCCTGTCTGAAAACCCTGCCACAGATCTACCCAGTCACTCCCAGACGTCACTGTCTCATTCTGGTCACAAAGCACCATCACTGGATGTTAGCATTTCACCAAGGAAGTATTACTACTCTTAGATATATCTTGAAAAGTCAAGGAGAAGCTTCTGGCAAGATGTGAGGTCCATTCTGCCTCCACTGGCTCTCGTTAAGAGCCAGAAAGTGATCCATCCTCTATTGCTCTACCCCCCCCCCACACACACACACACACACACACACACACACACACACACACACACACAGAGAGAGAGAGAGAGAGAGAGAGAGAGAGAGAGAGAGAGAGAGAGAGAGAGAGAGAGAGAGGCACATGCTTGGGCCTTCCTCTCTGGCCAGTGGTAATAATTTCCCCCAAGCCCTCTCTGTCTCAAATAGTCTTTTGAGACTCAAGGACACCTTGGCTGAAGTAAGCCAAACCCCACATGTAAAGTAGCCTGGTCAGGCAGGTAGAAGAAGTAGCTTCACAGGTCCCTCCCTAAAGCTCAGTACCCTGACCCCTCATTGTCTCCGCCACAAAGACCACCATGAGACCAGAGGATAAGACACATGGTTTATGCTCTCAGTTGGTCAGGGGAGTTTTAGCAGACACCCAGCACATAACTGTCCCATACAGAAGTGACCCAGTTAGAATCAGGAGACTTTGTCCAGACTCAGGAGGTAGTCTAGGGGGCTCCCTGGAGCAGATGATATTGAAGGGGTCCTCCAAGGAGTCCTCAGTGGTAGTGCATAAGGGAGAGACCAGTACTGAGGACCCTGAACCCAGTCAGGGTTTCAGAGTATCAGTTCAGTGCACAAATAGCTTGGTTGTTCCAAGTATGGAGAGAGCTAAACTGTCCTTCACTCCCCTGTTCCATCCATGTACAGAAACTCAAAAGACGCTGCTTGATGGAGCTGTTCTGAATCAGGGGAGGTGAGCAAGGAGCACAGGCTCTTACACCAGGAAGGCCACAACGAAGTAGGGTGACAGCAAGCCCAGATTCCATAGGTGGATGCAGAAAAGTCTGGACTCCGTGACAGGCAGGTCAGAGGCCCAACAGATATGGTTGGTCCAGCCTCCCTGCCTGGATGGCCAAGGCCTGAGCCAGTATCTCCTCTACTGTTCACCTCCCGCTCCTGGAGTTCCTCTGTTTGCTCATGGCGGTGAGCATCTGGCTGATGTAGGAAGTCAGAAGATCATCCATTTTGTATCCCTGAAACCAAGGGTAGGCAGTGAGCAGAGCCCAGAGTGGAACGGGCAAACCCCTCACACACAGACATGGCACCCAGGACATCCTGCAGTGAGCACGTTACAGAAGCAAAGCAAGGCTGTCCCCATCTACACATTTGAGTGGCTGGGCTCCTCTTGCCATCTTGAGCTCCAGACTTGTGGTCTCTCTAAGCCTGGATGCCTCGCTGCAGGAGTGACTACAAACCTACCAGGTGAGCTGAGCCTGGGAAGTCTGGGCTCATGGTCTCATTGCTAACAGTTCTTCTGTTACACTTGAGCTGGAGGCCCACCTCCACTGGCTCAACGGCCAGACAGGAAAACAGCAGCTGAATGATGATTCTCTTCCTCCACCCTAGCTGCCATTTTCCCCAGACCTAAATAAACTAGGCTTCTAAGACTCCATCAGGAGAGG
The DNA here is from genome assembly GCF_011064425.1 of Rattus rattus. NCBI lineage: Eukaryota > Metazoa > Chordata > Mammalia > Rodentia > Muridae > Rattus > Rattus rattus. The sequence goes on from NC_046155.1 coordinate 96,334,635, forward strand.
CAGGGAGCCATGCCAGGCACTAGGAGACACTCTCACCAGTGATGTCTCACAGAGCAGTTTGCTCCCACGGACCAAGTTCCCAATGGTGATGTGGAAGTAGGTGTTGCCACTACTCCAGTTGGAGATCTTGGTGAAGGGGTGAGTAGTCAAGATGTCCTAGGAGAGCAAGTAGACACACAGGTACACAGCATGACCCCATGGCTTCAGTAACCCCAGCTCCAGTGCACAGATACCCCTCAAAGAAAGTCTGGGCCCTCACACGAGGAAAGGAACGCGAGGGAGAGGCCAGCTCTGTGTGGAGTTGCCAGGGAGCAGGTCCCTTCCCCTCCATGCCTTGCCTTGCCCAAGGAAGCCTTGGAGGCTGTCGTATACTTTGGACCAAATATAGAAACTTGAGTGCCTGAGAGCACTGACGACTGTGGGTCTCAATGAGATAGCCTGGGTGAGTTTAAGGAGAAAAATGGGCAGAGAAGAGCCTTGGAAGGCCACAATTATACTTGGATTGTGTAGAGTAGAAGTCCAAAAAAGTCTAAGAATGACAAAGAAAGGCAGAGAGCCCATGTGACCATGACCTCATGCAGCAAGAACACAATCATTAGTGATTTCTATCAATCATTCAGGAGCACAGCTTCTGGCCTCATAGTGGGACTGGCCTTTCGGTAAGCATAGGTATCCTGCATGTGCTCCACCATTTACCGTCCTGACCAGATAGTCAAGGGCCATTTTGGAAAGAGGTGTCGGTCTGTGGTATCCAGTGCCATTGAAATGCTGGGCGATAAAAGGACTTTCATGGAGCTTAGCAGCAAGAATTTGGTGGTCAGTTGAAGGTTGCGATTTTGAAAGGGCAAATGAGTCAATGTGGCAAGCACAGGCAGCCTTTCAAGATGGGGACCCAGGGGCTCTGAAGTGGGGACAGTAGATAACAGGGCTATGTCTGGGACCTTGGTTGGTCCTCACCTGCTCACTCCTGCTCTGCTCACCTTGGTTCTGGGATCGATGAGGCTGATCCCATACTTGTTGATGGCAATTAAGAGAATCTCTGGGAAGTTTGGTTCTGTCGTTTGCTAGCAAAGAAAGTCGAGGCATCATCAGACAGGAGTGCAGAGCAAGACGGGAGTTTGCAGGGAGGCACGAAGCCAGCTGAGCCCGGACAAAATCAACCTGGCTTGGCTGCTTACATGGAGCCAGCCCTGCCAGGCCTCCTGCTTCCCCCCTGCCCACAGCCTCATGGGTCCCAAGACTCGGTTCCGTCTTCTCCCTCTTGCTTCCCTGGGAGTTTTTACTACATCCTTTCTCTCAATCTGAAAGTTGCCCAATGGTCAGAACAGCCATGTGATACTCTTGCCCCAGTTCCAAACCTCCCAGTCTCACTGTCCCTTGAGGAGAAGACCCTGACCCTCACTGGCCTGACACCCTGTCTCTCACCACAATCAGCTGCATTAACCTTTTTCATTTCTTGCCCAGACCTGAGCTCTCAGGCCTGTAGGCTTTGTCTATATAGGGTACAAAGGACTTCCTGGAAAACCCAGCATCACCTGCTCCAGGAAGTCACCCTAGATAACCTCCTGGCTCTGCTACCTCACGGGACCCACTATTACAGTACAAACCACTCTCCATTACTCCAGTCTGTTTACATGGCTGTCTCTCTTTGGAGCCCAAGTTCTGGTCATCCTTAGTGGGCCAGGGTTAGGGATGCTCCCCTCCTCCTTGTACCAGCAGGTGTTCAAGGCAGTGGCTGTCACCTCCATTCCAGTTTCTGTGCTGCCTCGCTCCCGACCTTTTACCCCTACCTGCCCTCAGAAGATCCCTGAAGACATACCTTCACCTCAAAGAAGGCTGAGCCAAAGGTGGGCCACTTGAAGATGAGCTTGAGGAAGGCCAGCTTGGCCTCCTCCTTGGACTTCCCTGCATGCTTGTTGAAGTAGGCGACAATAGACTGTGGGGGAGGGGAATAAGGGAGGGCCAATCACAGCTCTGCTTCTGCCTGTCTACATCATCAGAGCCAGGCATGGAACAGACAGTGTTGCCAACTTATGCCATGGTCCCCACATATCCCAGCCAATTGGTTTCGGATCTACCCCAACCCATGCATACCAGAGGGTAGCAAGCAAATTCAGGTCACCATGACAACCAGGATGGGGTAAATTAATACCATAGGGCCACTAAATCCTTTGCACAGGGACTAGAGAATGAAGCCCACAGAGATGGAATAGAGGCTCCCTCATCACACGGGAGGGCCATCCCGCGTAGCTGCTGGCCGGCACTTGTGTCTCAACCCCTGGGATGTGCAGTGTACCGTTCTGAGAGGCCCCATTCCCGCTGCGCCTCCATGTTTACCCGTTTCCAGTCATCAGGTGAGACCTGCCGGATTAGGTCCTGGGGCACCAGCTCCCTCAGCAACTTGGGGATGCTAGGGAAGTAGGATTTGTCCTCCTCAAACTTGACCCTGTAGATGAGCGCGCCCAGCTGCAGCACCTCCTCCCGGGTGCACTTGTGGTAGCCTCGGAGATACTTGGGCAGTTCCTGTCAGAAACAGAGGCGGTGTCACCCCCCACCTGTGGGCCAGCACTTCCTCTGCCTCAGCTGACCCTGCTTCCTCACAGGAGAGGCATAGGACAGGAAAGGTGCTGCACAGTCCCAGCTCGTGGCAGTTTGAAGGCGGAGCCATGTTGGAATATCGCCCACCACCTTTCCTGTAGCCAGTGAGGTGAGCTGACCCTTTTCCAAGATGGAGAAATCCAGAACCAGTTCCACATCCCTCCTCTCCTGGGCCCGTCCTTCCTAGCCACTTCCTGTTTATCTTCTTAAGGGTGTCAGTCACAGTACCAGCCCTCTCCTCACTCCCTTGTATTTCCAGACTGAGAGTCAGGACATCTGCAGGGGAGTGACCACCCTAGCACTGTCCACGGGCTCCTGGAGCCTCAGGACCATGTTATTCACCACTAGAAGGACAGAGAAACTGAGGCAGGCCAGGACACACTGCTAATCAGAGACTTGAGTCAATGGCTCTCTTTCTACCCTTCCACTTACCCAGCATCCATTCACTTCGAAGCTTCCTTTCAACCCATTTATCTATCTATCCATCCACACCCAGCTACCCATCCAGAGGACCCAGGGCATGAAGCAGCCTGAGCTAGCAGTCGAGCCTGTATGGCTGGAAGATGGCAAGACAAGTTTGAGCCGGTACAACTGTCTGGAGACTACATGTTGGAAACAGGAAGGTGTTTGAAGCAGCAGCTACAAGCCCTTGTCTGTCAAAGCTCTCCCTAGCCTCACAGTGAATCCACAAGGCTGATGGCCCAGGAAGCAGAGGGGAGCAGAGGGCTCAGTGAGAGCACCTGGTAATAGTGGAATATGGAGTCAGCCATGGGGTCCTTGCCCGGCACAGTGGTGGTCCACAGCTTCTTCATGAAGAACACCTGGTAGGTCAGTGAGGGCACGACTCCTGTGGCACAGAGCAGCTAGTCACACAGAGTCTCAGCAAAGAACATCTCCTGACCCTGCCAGCTCGGTTCCCGCCCCCTTGGCTAACTATTAGGCTTCACAGTCTGGCCTTGAACCAACATGTTCCTGTCCCCGTTCCCCTAGCATCCCAGAGCCCAGTCTCTTACCATCCTTGATGGGCCGTGCCTTCTTTATCCAGTCTGTCAGGTGTCGAACAAAGTCAAAGAAGAAGTCATTCTCAGGGACGCTGATGACCTAGGGATGAAGCAAGCCATTGTAGCTTTGGGCCATTTGCTTTGATTCTGATTTTCCCACTGACATTCCTGTCACTATTGTCTCAGGAACATCGGCCTCCTGCCTGCAATGGCCTCATCCCACCCAGTCTCTGGCACACGGAAAACTGCACAGGTCTAATATAGCATAGCCAAGAACAAGGCCAGTCTGCCTCGGCTGACTTCTGACATCTCGTCCGGCTCCTCCCACAGGCTCTGACACAGACCCTCCAGATCCAGGACCTCGTAGACTTTGTCTTTGGGCCTTCATGCTTGACACAGTTGAGGTAGAGAGTACACGAAGCTCTTGGTGATCAGTAGAGGGAAACATCCAGTTTCTCAGGATGCTCTAGGAAGCCGTCCTTTTGTGGAGACATTATGGCTGCCTAGTGAGACCTTTAGGGACAGCACACCTGGATCCCTGCTGTGTGACTATGGATGAGTTACTTAACCTCTCTGATGAAGCAGTAATAAGCAGTCTGCCCTCTGAAGGTTACCTCAAGGGTGGATTTTCAGAGGGGACAAACTCTATGAGCCATGTGACTGCAGAGCACAGGGTACCTGAGCAGGCGGCTCTCTGAAGAGCTTTGCTGCCCTGTGCCGTGCTCCAGGGGACAGAGGACAGCTGTGCCATGTGAGGGGGGCAGACAGATGCTCCATGCAGGCGCCTCTCTCCTCTTAATCCACTACACGTTCCTGGGGCCCCAGCAAGTCTCCAAAAGATGTGCAGACCCACCTTATCTGCGATTTTGACAAAAAGGCTGAATCCCTCTGAAGACTTGAGGAGCAGCCGGCTGGCGATGTTCTGGCAGAAGTCCTTGGCCTTGGTGCTGGACTCTACCTCAAAAGCCTAGGGGTGGCACATGCTCAACTTCTGCAGGACCTCTCCCCAGCCCCCCACTGCCCATCTCTGCTGTCCCTCCTCCCCAACGGCAGGGACTGAGTTCCTCCCTTCCTAGACCCCTGACCTATTAGGTCATCCCAGGGGGTCCAGATCCGCATAGAGCATGGGAAGAAAGCAAGTCCCACCTGTCTCCTCCCAGATGTCACTGTCCTGACCCTCTAAGCTGGACTAGGCCTGGTACTGGCCCCTAGGCCCAAGTCCAGATAGTGAGAGCAGAGGCCGGGACTCACAGCAGTATGTGCGTGTTGGGGGAAGGGCGAAAAAGAAAACCAACCTAGAGGATGGCCTGGGAAAAGCAGCCCTCGACTGTGGCAATGTGGGGGTAGGGTAGAGTTTGATGAAGAGAGGACAGGAGAGATGGGACAGAATACAGATGGGAAGGGTCCTGGGAGATGTGAGTTTGTCACAGAATCCTACTGTGGCATCTGAGTCTCCAGGATCAGGCAAGTATTAACACTACTGTCAGGATACAAGGTAAGATGTCAACTCATGACAGAAAGCCTGACTGGGGAGCCGGGAGTGGGGGAGGGGAGGAAGCTAAGGTCCAAGATGGAGGGGACCTAACACCCCCTCCCCAGGAGTGTCTGTAATCTTTTGAACAAGTCTCATTCTACCCAAGGGCAAGATGTCGGGGTGGTAGGTGCTGTTACAGACACCCTGTGCAGGGTGAGGGAGCTTGACCCTGTCTGAGGGGGGCTCACCTCATCCGTGTCGTCAGGGAAGTAGACCTTGTGGAAAATCTGGGTAGTCTTGTGCTGGATGGCCTCCACCTCCACCAGGTGTGGAGGGTACTTCCGGGACCCGTTTCTGAAAACGCGGAGTGAGAGAGGAAAGGAAGCGTGTTACTAGGTCCGTACAGCTGTACAGCCCGGGCAGAGGGAACAGGAGACTGGCCCCACCCTGACTCCCACCTTCATGCCCAGCATTCCCAGCCAGTAAGTGGGATGGTGACTGGAGCAAGGGGAGGGAGCAAGAGCAAAGGGTGTGAGTGAGCTTTGCAGAGTCTGCAGTGGGGCCCAGGAGCCACCTTCTCAGTCCTCCAGAAGGCAAAAGCCACTCGAGGAGCAGCTAAGCTCCAACTGTAGCCAGCATGGGCAGCATGGGCTGCAGCTCCTGCCTCTGTCAAGCTGGGGAACTCAGGGGTGGGCTTCGCACTGTGAGCCAAGGGTCTGTCCTACAGCTGGGCGTGGCCAGGCTGCCCCGCCCCTCAGTGCTGGTGGGGGCGGGGTTGGGGGTGTGGCTCCAGTACCTCAGGGCTTTTTGGAGCCTTTGTAGGCAGTCAATGGCAAGAGGACAGTGTTTGCGGGACTGCAGGAAACGCTGAACATGAGGCAGGAGGATGTTGCTGGGTGGGAAGAGGCCTGTGCACAGCCACAGCAGCTCCCAACCCTTCTCTTCGCTGTACCTGTGGGAAAAGGACCAGAGTAACAGGAACCCGTGCACCCTGGAGCTACACCTTCTGTCCAAGGACCCGAACACAGATACTTCCATAGCAACCGGAACCAAACAGTGCTCCTCAATGTGGCCACGTGCCCATACCAGGTCATACAGTAGCCAGGCTACGGGGACACTCCCGTGCTAGAATGAAAGTCCAGTTACTCAGCACTCTGTCTGGGTCAATTGAGATTTCATCCCCAAAGCCACACATCCTGAGGGATGACAAGGAAGTAACTTACACACCCGCTGAGCTCCTGAACCCGTCTATATTGTTAGAGTAGACCCCCTACACCCGCCTGCACCCCTTGGTTCACAGGCTTGATGGAGCAGGGTGGATTGAATGGCACTACACAAGGCGGTGTTAACGTAGGTTTTGAAGAACAAAGCACATTCTGACACAGAGATGAAAGGTGATCCTGCCCAGGGGAAGACCGGGCACTAAGAAGAGGTCTGGTGTGTTTGCTTCCAGGGTGAATCTTGCAAAGATGGGAAGATATGTCTGTCATTCTGATACAGATGGATATGCTGGGTTCTAGTCCCAGAACTAGGTGGTCATTACCTCGGGGCAGACTGGACTTAGAACAAGGTCTCTGCTGCCTCCGAAGGGAGAGCAAGGCCAGCATCTCATCAGAAAGAACAAATCAAATCATGCCAGGCCAAACTGCAACCTGTCTCCATGCACCCCGGCACCGCTGCAGAGGATTCTATCACAGCCTCGGCCATCTAGAGACTGAGCCCGAGTGACACATGGAGTCTCACACAGACCGCTGGTCCCCAAAAGGAAGAGCATACACTACAAAGCTCATCCCCACACAAAATGTAGAGCCTGGATATGAGCTGAGCACAGGCGTCTCCTATGGTGAGACCATGACTGTCCTTTTAACCACCTTAAGAAGGGCTTTCCCTCTCTCCCAAGGTGAGCTTAATGGGAACTCTGCCACCATTCTCTTAAAGTTCGTTTCTGTAAATCTCCCCATGACTCGTTTCATCTAGCTAAGTTCTTCTGTCCACCTGCATCACCACCCGCTTCAGATACGGCCCTGCACAGCATTTCAGTGGTCTGTACAGGAGTGGGGGGAGGGGACTCTTGCCTTGCCTCTCTTAGCTACTTAACCTGGTGCCGGTGGTGGCTGCCTGAGTAGCCCAGAGACAGTTAATAGTCCATTGCTGGGCTCCAAGGCACAGACTTTTTTTTTAACCCCTTGGAGAAAAGCCTTACTTCCCACCTGCGGGTGATAGACCAAGACCATTTGTTCATGGAACACGAAAGGTAACTGAAAAAGGAAGGCCGCCTTGCATACTCCATAAGGGTGAGAGTCCGCTTCGCTTTCCCCTCTGGGGACCTCCTCCCCCTCTATGTACTGCACACATGTATGGATGGCAGTAGCAGCTGGACCAAGGAAATGTCACACACCACCTTCTTCCCACAGTCCAGCATCTGCTGCTCTCCAGAGCGGGATAGGACAAAGTGTGTGACTGGTCGTGCTTGCATTTGTGGGTTCCCCTGCTGTCCAATATTCCTGATCTGAAAGCTTGCAGAGAGCTGGAGTTTCACTCCTGAACAAGTCCCCCTCTTGCTCAGGACTGATTCATGGCCAGGATCAGTTTGTGACTTTCCCTGGGGGCTGCTCCAGCCTATGGGTTTGGCTTTGGAGCAAGACTGAGTTCTATCTCCAGGGGTTGGAAGGATGCCCTGGTTCTGTCACAGGATCCTGCACTGTGGGATAAATACCACTGTGCCTTACTAGACTCTGACCCTAGGTTCACCTTCCTTGGATCCAGCCCTATCCCTGATCCTTCCTTGGAACACATCCAAACCCTTCCTCCTGGTGACCCTGCCCTTCCATTTCCTTTCTCTTCCCTCCCTGAGGAGTTTGCTCCAAATTCCTTTTACCCACAAGTGGTCACTTGGTCACTTGGGAATTGCATGTGAGGGACTCAGCTCCTCTCCCTCCGAGAACATCCTTTTTCCTTTACAAGGTGGCTAACATGACCTCTGCGTCATCTTGGTAACTGTCACTTCCCTGCATCAGATCTGTCCCAAACGCCATATAAACTGGAGCCATTTACTTAAAACCCATCTACCTCCATTAAGGCAGTGAGCACAATGGTCTGTCTGGAGAGTCTCCAACACTGGGAACACTGGGCCTACAGGATAGCCCTCCTCACTGGGCCAGCCTGAAGCAGAAGAATGTTAAACTCAAGCTCACCATAGGGGAGAGCTCTACCTGGCCCAGCTTCCCCTTCCCCTCTGTGTGAGATGGTGTGGAACCTTATCCTGACAGCCCCGTGTCCTGTAATGTTGTTAAAGATCCTCCCCATAATCTCAGCTACAGACTCATAACCAACAAGCGCCCACCGAGTCTGGGACGTCTCCACTCCTGGGCACTCACTAACAGCCACACGAGTTACAGTAGCCGTAAGGACACTTAGTGACTTAGTAAAGGAAAATCCCAATATCCTTAAAAGCCTAATGTGCAGAAAGGTTTACAGATTCTCACTGATAAACAAGTTCTTGCACTCACTTTGCAACACTCCCACCTTGGTACTCAAAATATCAAGTGGATCCTAGAGAGTGGCCCTAGTCTTCTAAGAATGGGCTATAAATGAGGCCATGGTCCTGATCCACCCCACAGCTCCCAATCCTTACATGCTCTGGGGACAGAGCCTCCAGCCCCTCCTGGGGAGCAGAGTCAGGCCTTAAGGATATATTCATTTGCGTTCCCATCCGCCAGACCCTCCTTCCGATTGCTCTCAAATGGCAGGACCCCTTCACTGAAGTTGTTCAATAGCTTACCTGGACTGCCTTGCCGCCAAGGCTCTGGGATAGTCCCAACTTTTTGGACAAGCTTTAGCCAATAGACCTGCCATCCTTTAAACTCGCCCCTTGGGAGCAGCTACCTGGACTACCCTGTTAAACTGTAGCCCACACAAACCCACTGCAGATCAAAACGCTGTCCTGACTTCAAAAGCAAGCCTCCTGGGACTTCTTCAAAGACCAAATCTCCCTACAAAAGAGCCCCCTCCTGCCTTACCTGCATCAAGGCACAGTAAGCCTCACTGTGAAGCCTTGAGGAGACCAGAGGAGGGGCTGATTGATTGGACCCAAGATGACATGAGCCCTGGACCTCCAAGAGCAGGCACTTACCTCTGCCCCAGGATTAGCTCTCCCTGATCTTAGTAAACCCTTTTAACCATAGGGTATGCATGTAGGCAAAAGGGACTCTCACCAGGGGTTTTAACTCAAGCACTGGGACCTTCCCAGCTTACTCAGTTGTTTATCTTCCAAGTCATTAGACCTGCTGGCATGAGGCTAGCTCCTTTGCCGTAAGACACATCAGTTGTGACTCTCTTGGTCTCTGTATCAACCCTGGGACAGCGTGTGATGGCTTTTCACTGGGGCACAATCCCCTCTTGGAATTCTCCTCCCCTCTTCTTGCAGTATATACCAGTAACTCCTATCTTATGCTCTTGGTATAAGATGTCTCCCCTACCTGTGTCACAGACCCTCCACACCATCTCACATGGAGGGACAGTGAAGTGAAGGAGGGATATCCTGCAGGCCCAATGCTCTCAGCATGGGAGCCTTTCCTGACAGATCACTGGGCCGACAGCCACCTCAGTCCGAGTCAGTACGGGTGTTAGGAGTGGGTGCAGGAGGAGCCGGGCCATGGACTTGGAGGACTGCTCTAAGGGTTACCCCTTCTGGGGCTCTTTACAGGTTGACCCTGGGCCAGTTGCCTCAAGAGGTCCTCACAGTGTCTGCTCACCTGATGTGATTATCAGTCAGCTGCTTCAGGATCTGCACGTAGGCCTCATCTTTGAGGGGCTCGGCCTTCACTGCCCACTCGAAGATCTGGTCAGTGAGCTCATTGACAGAGCGTGTCCTCTTGGATGGGTAGTCACCCATGTACTTGAGCACAGGTGAGAGGCAGTCAAGGAAGGTCTGTGGCTGAAGGAGATACACTAGCCTAGGAAGTAGGGGGCTGGACTCTCGTGGCCCTGTAGATGAGGCCAGCTCAGCACTTCCCTTCCCTTCCCCATCATGGCCACCCTTCCTCAAGCCCTGACAGTCAGAAACAATGTCCAATCCCCAATCTGACTTTACCTCCTCCTGCCCAGCAGTTCCCCCTGTTCCTGGGACACAGACTACTCTCTCTCTAATAATCGTGTGTGTGTGTGTGTGTGTGTGTGTGTGTGTGTGTGTGTGTGTGTGTGTGTGTGTGTGTGTGTGACTGATCCCAGTGATCCCAGAGCCTTGGCCTGATAGGCAAACACCTATTCCAGTTATATCTCCAGCAGTCGTGGTTTTTTAACAGACTCTGGGAGCCTTTCTTTGGTATACATCTGCCCTTCAGTTACTCTAAGTTATTTTGAACCCTTGAAATAGCCCTGCTTATTTGCCTCAGGACCTTGGTGTATGCCACCCCACTCCCCAGGGCAGCTCTCCCTAAAGACTGGTTCAGGCCCCTTCCTGGTCTGGCACCATCACCACTGATTCTGGCCAGCATGGCATCCTTATGAGGCCAGGGGCTGGCTCTAGTCACAGCTTTGTCTCTGTGCCTGGCCCAGTGCAGGATAAGATACTTATATTTCAACAGAATGACAAGATCAAAGGAGGCAGAGGACAAGGCTGTCCCTTGCAAACTGTGAGGTTCCACCTGCCCAGTCAGGGTCTTCTATCTGTCGCCAGAACCCAGTCCGCCATGCTCGGCCCCGAGTCCCTCCCTGATGCCCTCCCAGCCCCCGTGGCAGTGGATATCTATGAAGGACATGCAGGCTTCCTGGGACAGTTCCTCGCTGCCCACGATCTTCTTGAGCAGGGCCTGCTTGAGGGGCTCTCGTGTGTGACTCCATAGCCGGTCCTTACCTCGGGCCTTGGACACCATGACACGGCTCAGCGTGTGCTTGGGTGGGGACCTGTCAGGCACAGAGATGGTCAGTACCTGCCCCATCACAGGACGTGAGCCCCTCCCCGTCCTGCTCTTCCTGCCGTGCTTTGCAATGCACACACATGCCACTTTCTCCAGGAACCTCCGCCCTGCTCCCAGGCACCCTCAGGCAGAGCTGAGCACCCCAAACCACAGCATCCGTCTTCCTGCCCAGCCCTTTCCCCAGGGTGGAGGATCTGCTGGGGGGGACACATGTGCCACCCAGAGGAAGAAAGGATAGATGAGACCACACAGGAGGCTCATCCCGGACAACAGAAACTGCTTTGCTTCCCCTGAGCTGGCCCCGCTCACAGGTGGGGGCATCGCTAAATGCACCATCCTGGTCCCCAACCCGACATCACCTGAAGTAGTCATAGGAGAACTCCTCCAGCGTGTAGGGCTTGGTGCGCACCTCTGGCTCTGCTGTGCGCAGCTGCAGGAGCCGGACAACATCCTGCCTCTGGTCTGGGGTCATAGTGACCAGGGCCTGGGAGGCAAGAGATAGGGAGGTAGGGTCAGCTCTTCAGCTGGGACCCCTGGGATCTGGTGGAGCTGGAGCCTTCCAGATTGGGGCAAGGAGACTTGGTCTCCATGGTGGTGGACCCCAAGCTCTTCCTTTCCATGTCCACAGTTCCTGTGCCTCAAGCATGCTGTGCTGAGAGAGGCCCAGTCACGTGAGCCTCGCACAGGAGCTGCCTGGAGAGCTGTACTGAATCCTTGGTCTGTGATCCATGAAAAAAGAGATGTTCATCTAGCTGTGGCCCCATTTCCCTTCAGACATTATTACAATGATCCTCCTTCCCTACCCCTATTCCCCTCCCCAACTGATGTAAGTTTAGAAGATACCCGTACATTAAGTCTGTGGTCCCCCCAAACCCCATCTACCATCTACATGGAAGATACAAATCATTAGTCTGTTACAACCCTTCACTCTAATCATCACATGTGAGAAGAGAAGCAAGGGAGGGTCCAAGGGAGACTCCCGGTGCTGGCCGCATACCACAATCTCCCTTGGTGGCAAGGTGACAGTGGGCATGACATAGACACAGTCGGTGGGGAAGTCTCCACGCTGCTTGGTTCTCTCGTTGATGCCATTGGCCCAGCCTGAGTTCATGACCTGCTCGCCGGTATCATGGTCGAGAATGATGAGGTCTCCCTTGGCAAAGCTGAGGAAGCCCGACTCCTCACCAGCTTTGAAGCAGGGGCGAGCAGGTGCGCATGGGGACAGAAAGCAAGGGTGGGTTAGAGCAACTTCCTTTGGGCGGATGACCTATGAGTGGCTCCTCACTGAGGTCTATGCTGTCCTTCACTCTGCATATTCTTTATGCAAACCCCACACCCAGATTTAGCCATCGAAGCAGGCCCCCCGCCCCGACCTTCCTTCTCCTTGCTACTTTTAGTCAAGCCAATGCAATTACAGTTTGGACACACCAGCTACTCTGTGTGGCTCTCCTCTGCCCTCTGCCTCAGACTCCTGCTCATTTATACTTCCTCCCTTTACCAGGCTGCGAGGAGAATCTGACCTCATTCCATAGCCAAATTCTGACCAAATTCCCACAGCCTCTGGGTTCCCATGGCCACTGTGTATCACCATTTCCCACGTGCCTCCCCTCCGAGTCTGGCCTCCATAGTGCTCTGGGCGGGGTGCCTTTGTGTTATTAAGTATGGAGGACCCCATATAACTCGGAACTGGTGATAGGAGGTAAGGTTGTCCTAGAAGGTAAGAGACAAAGTGTTCCGTGAACTGCAGGTAAAGGCAGTTCTGCCCGGCATCCAGTGTCTAGCAAATATAGTAAGGCACCAGCCACCTGCCGTGAGGGCCAGGACAGTTGTACAGTCTGTCTACCACTCCGGGGCACCCACATCAGCGGTCACTCACCAGGGTTGGGATTGTCCTGCAGTGCCACCACATACTTAGACCTCTTCCGGAGCCCCTCCAGAAAGGTGACCACCAGGTCACGGATGTCCTCAGCATTGCTAGATGTGAAGGTGTACTCATCCCCTTTGATGGTGGCCAGTGTAAAGCTGGGGGCCATCAGTTTTGCTCCCCTACAGGACCAACACGGAGAACAGGGTCCAGCCGGGGTCAGCCCTGCCCGGCCCGAGTGACAAGAAGCACAGCCCAAGTCAGAGCAGCCCAATGAGAGCAAGATGCGGCACTCCCTGAAGGGGACCAAGGCCAATTGTCAGAGTGTCCCAGACACCCACACAGTGCCTGGTCGGGATAAGGCCTGGCCACTGGGGTGATAAACTCAGTCACATCACCCTCTAAGGCAGCTGTAACCATGGTTACAGCCAGCTCTGGTCCAGAAGCGGCCCGCCCTGGCTGCATATTGTCCATCTATGTCCTTATTCATCAGGTTCAGCTGATACCTCTTCCACCAGGAAGCCTTCCCTACCTCACCATCTCTGAGACACTCCCACAAGCCCCAGACAGATGCTCTGTGCTGCACTGCCCTATGGCGTGTGACTATTCCCGAACCCTACCATCCTCTGGGTGCTTTTCAGCTGACAAAGAGCTCCCCACCGATAACATTGATTAACCCCGAGTTATATGGGGTCCCCAAGAGCTGAGCCCTCTCCTCCCATCACTGTCTGCGCCCTGGTGGCCATCCCCACCTACTGCTGGACACAGCCATGATCTCCGGAAAGGACAGCTCCAGAAGCACCTGCTCCTGCTCGTCCACGAAGTAGACGCCCGTCCAGTTCACAGCCACGATGACGTCACTCTTAGGGAGGGGAGGGCCTGGGACAGTGACAGAGGCTCTGAGAGGGGGGCCTCCCTGATCTTGGAGCTAGCTCCTCCCTAGTCCTCATAACTACGAGGAGGTGGCTTCTGCAGGAGGGTGCTTATTTCTGGTTTATAAATAGGGACGGTGAGCCTCAGCACGGCTCCCTTACAGAGTGAAACCCAAAAAATGGTGAGAAGAGAATGCCGACTTGAGAAACAGCCTCGGTCCCCTTCCTGCCTCTGCTCCCTGCCCTGCACCAAGGTGAGATGTAGAGAGAGGTCAGACATCTGAACCCCAGGGCTGTCTGTGGCACTGAGACCTGGCAATTCTGAGAAGCCCAGAATGAGCTCAGGGCTGACACAGAGCAGATACCCAGCAATGTCCACAAGGCCATTGGAGCTGATGGATTGTGTGGGCCGGGACCAGCCAGTCACTTCCCCTTAGCTACAGCCATTCACCCTCGGCCTCTTGGGAATAGCCCAACAGAACAGCCCATCTATAACCTGGCTACCCTCTTCTGTCCCTAGCGAGAGCTTTAATGATCAGCTGTTCAAACCAGCGGACCATTGTTACTGACTGCATGTGTCTCCCATAACCCCTTAGCAGCAGAACCTGAGAAGACCAGGTACCTGCAGAAAGATGATTGCCCTCCCTCCATAAGGCTGGGGCTAAGATACCTGAGAATTTGTAGGCTTCATAAAACCTGGAAAAGAGCAAGGGCCACTTGAAACGGGCATAATTGACCACATCCTGTTTGACCTTCTGGGCGTCAGTTCTCCTCTGGGCATAAATTCCCTGCAGAGAACAGAGTGGGATAAAGATCAAAGGCCAGGGGTAGGCTCTATAAATGCTATCCTTTCTACTGGGTGAGGGCCCAGGGGCTTCTGCTCCCATCAGCCCACAGACACCCCGGCTGTGCTGCTTTCTCTAATCCAGCCTGCACCGTAGCTCTTGCAAGTCTCTTTCTGTGCGGGTCCTAGGCAGAAAAGGAAAACACATGGATGCACATGTGTGTGGGGAGGCATGGGAGCAGAGAGAGGTTGTGGCATCACAGCAGAAGAAGCTGGGTCCCGAGAGTGTGTTTCTACAAAGCTGGATAGGCAGGTATATGCGTGAGCCGTGCCCTCGAGTCAGAGGATGGGCCTGGAGGTCAGGCCTGGCAAGAGCTGCTGCAACACTCCTGCCAGGGAGAAGTGTGTGTTTCCTGGTGAGAACTCCATGGTCCTGGGGTAGGATGGAGGGGGTCAGAATGAGTATGTGGCCATGACAGTACCAGCCCCAGATAAAAGTGTTCATGCCAACCAACCACATATAGGGCATTGCCACTCAAAGAGGGCCAACATGTCCACAGGCCAGGGACAGTAAGCATTAGCTGAGAGTTTGATGTGACCAATTTAATCTCCATGTGTTCAGTATATGATATACGTATGTATGTGTGTGGAGAGAAAGCCACAAAGCAGAAGGTGGAGAGCCACCCCCGAGTCCAAACACAGCAGTGAGGGGGGCCCCCAACTGGAAACTTCTCTGCATGTTTAAAATGGCTTCAGGGTTTGTCATTGTTATTGTTGTTTTAATTTCCCTCTAAATCCTTGCGTTCAAGTCTTCACATCCCAGGGTGCACATTTGCAGATAAGGTCTATAAGAAGTGATTGGGCCCTATCCCAGCAGGCCGTGTCCTCATGAGAGGGACAGGTGCATGTGACAACAGAGTAAGGTAATAAGGAGCAGACAAGACAGGAACCTCGGGAGAAGCCAGACCAGAAGACCCCGATCTCAGCCCCACACCCTAGAACTAACATGGAAATGCCTGCAATTCCCAGGTCCAGGGTGGCTTCTTCCCACCCTCCTGAAAAGGACCAAAATTCACTTCCGTCCAGTGCAGGGAAACCCAGGGCTCTGACATACACAGGGAAAGACAGAACGGAGCTGTGGATCCCAGAAGAGCATGCCTGTCCCACTATGCCCCCAAGGCCTGACTCCAAAATACAATGAATACCACCACACCACCCAAAGCAGCCACGCACACATGCCTCGCTGGAAATAAACGCAGGGGCAGCTGGGGAGGCCAAGAACTGGGAGGTGAGGCTGTTGGTAGGCAAAGCGGATAGGTTTCAGAAACTTGCCAGATGTCAATGGGAAGCAAAAAGACATGGCCAACAAGAGGTTTTCTTGGATGGAGGGATGCAGGAAGGAAATACTCTAGAGGAGAGAGGGGCTATGCCTAGAGGAAACCCTTGAAGATGGCGTCCAGATCCAGGTGGGTCTGCAGGGAGCTAACCAGAGAAGGTGAAAGGTGTGTGGAAGGTAACACAGGACCCTGTGAGCGGAAGAGGCCTATCTGTACAGCATGAGACACTATCCATGGGGACCTCTGTACCTGGGGCTAGGCCTGGTCTGCTCTGATACCGCAGGGCCTTGGAGGAAAGAGGCACTCAGCCCCCTCATGAGTACCTACACCCAGTGGCCGCTTTCACAGGTCCCTTGGCTCCTATATTAGATCAAGGCTGGGACTTCAAAAGGAGCCTGTACCTAGAGTTCTCAAGTAGGAAGGTACTGGAATTCTTAGGAAACAGGGGGGAGAGGGGCATTTCCCCGATAACTCCCATTATCAGTCCTGAGTGGTCACTCAGAAAGCACAGCATAGAAATCAACAGGAGAGTTCACCCTCAACATCCATGACCCCTCGATCCCTCAGCAGGCCTCAGGACCAGCTTTGAGCCTTCTGTGTCTCAGGTGCCCAGCCCAGAGAAAGTGATAGAGACATATGAATGATGTCTGTGGTGTAGGATTGGAATGGGGCGGGATGTCCTGGTGCCCTGCAACTGTTGGCAGGTGCCAGCTGTGACACCTTGGCTGCTCGCTGCTGCCCTTCCTCTGAGCCCCTCCCTCTTCCTACCTTCTTGTGGGCAGCAATAGCCAGCTGCGCCCACTTCTCAAGATTCTTCAGTGGTGTGATCTCACGGTCAGGAATGTAAGTGGGCACGAGGCTCAGCAGACGCTCCAGAATCATCTCAGAACCATAGTCCACAAAGTACTGCTGGGAGGCCAACTCGGCCAGGTCATCCTCCTGAGGATGACACACGCCATTGTCACCATCCCTGGGGATGCCCTTCCAGCCCCGGCCCCGTTCCCAGCCGTGCCTCCTGTAGGTAGTTGGTAGAAATGGTTCCCAATTTTGGTAGCCAGTGTGGTGGCTCTAATAGAGTCAGACTTAGCTTATCAACATATACAGCATCACCACCAGCACTGCTGTATCACCAATGTCACCTTTGCCACCATCACCACCACCAACCGCTGTCAGCATCAGCAGTCCATCTTTATCCTGCCGTCGCTGACAGGAAGCGCCACCGCTACTTCAGAAACAAGACCCTCAATTCTGTCCCCCGAAAAGGAGGTAAACTGGGAAACACCTGCAAATCCTGATCTAAATGATTGGATCTTCTCCTTCAGAGCACTTCCTAGACTAAGAACCATACAAGTATGCCCATCAGCCCCTACAGGAATCACGCATGCGCACTGCAGAGTGCATGGACCCCTTCCCGTGGGTAAGCAGGACAGCTTTCTAAGCATCCACTCACACAGCTCGTGTGAGGTTAAGTAGCACCGAATCTACAAGAAACCCGGGAAACGTCCAACTGCTCCCCAGCCAGTGTCGTCACCATCTGACAATCGCCCTTAGCCTGTGGACAGGAAACAGGCGGCCATGGCCCCTTGTGGCTCGTGCACCCCACTTACCTTCTCACACCTGTACTCCCCAAACTTGACTCCTCGCACCACCTGCTGGTAGATGAGGTTGGTGGCCACGTTGTCCTCCGAGGGGTTGTGCCAGGGTGTGAAGACCTCCTTTCTGAAGAAGAGCCTCCAGGGGGCGTTGCGCTCCTGTGCACCCTGCTCCTTGGCGTACTGCTCGCACTGGGAGATTGCGTCCATGACGTGGTCACTGCCACTGCCCAGGGAGGATACCTGTGAGCAGAGGAGAGACGGCATAGTGGGAAGAAAGACAGGGCAGGGTCCGAGAAGGACTTCAAAGATGGCCGGAGGCCCAGAGGAGGCAGGAAGCTGATCTCCGGGACAGGCTCTGAGCTTGGAGTGTGCAGAGACCGACTTTCAAGGCTCAGTAGTGAGTGTGTGTATGTGAGAGTCCTTTTTCCCTCAGAGCAAGAGATGTTGTTAAGCAAATTGTCCCTGGAGGCCAATTGATGAGGGAAGATCCAGGCAAACTATGACCAAGTGCAAGGTCCTGTCCCTGGGTCTTCCCAGTGCCAGAGGAAACTCCAGGCCCAGCTTAGCAGAAAAGACCATGTGTCCACGCCAGGAGGACTCACACAGCTGGAGAAGATGTGGAAAGAACGGACTGATGCCTGGGCCGACTGCTACACATCACAGCAGCGGATGTGACCCCGGAGAGCGGAGGTGCCTGCCCTCTTTTCTAAGCAGGAAGAGAAGGGCTTCCCTCTGGGTACCCGTGGTTGGAGAGAGCTCTGGACCTCTGACTGACTGTGGAGTACCCGTTGTGGGAGAGCTTGACACCGTTTCTTTCGAGCCCATTCCCCATAGCTCACATGCATGCAAACACTTCAGCCAGCAGGTGGCAGCACTAGGCTGGGCTATGCTTGGGCCACCATACCTTATCGAACAGAGCAATATAGAGGGAGAAGCCAAAGCGGTCCTTGAGTGAGATCTTGTCAGCCAGAGCATTGCATAGTTCCTTGGCTGTGGTTGCTGAATCTGCTAGCAGGGTCTTAGTGGTCCCGTCCATGAAGGTCACGGGCAACATGATGGGTTTCTTGGACTTGGTGGCCTGAAAGTGACCAAGAGTGTCTGTGGTCTCTTCACTCTCTCAATGCCCAGGCTGCCTATGGGGTAGAAGCTGACCCCCATACTACCAGCATCCCACTGGGACACCCCTTGGGTGTGTCATAGGTATCCACCCTGAGGGGACATTTAGATGTCTTGTGCCAGGGATCCAAGCCTAGGAGGAAACCACTGCAGAAACATGGCCTTGACTAAATCCCATGGACATAAGACAGGCAGAAAGAGCCAATGACACTTTGGGACTTTCGTATTCTCGGGTGCCTGAGATTCCAGAACCCAAGGAGCCCCACAATCCCACATGAAGGGGTGCTTCTGAGGCATTAGAGACCACGTTCTCACACGCATGTGTGTGAGCCTTGCTGACCTGCAGCTCCAGCCAACTGGGTGGCTGTGTCCGAGTTCCGTTGACAAAGGTCCTTCTCAGGCGCTCCTCACAGTAGGGGGCATAGCCGGGTGGGCCTCCATGGATGAAGTTCCGTAGGTACTGCAGACAGGGGACTCGTGAGGCAGTCTCCACCCTAGCTGCTGCTGCAGCCTGCAGTCCCTCCAGGCACGCCCAGGACCCGCTGCTTCAGCAGGGCCACCTACACCCCCCTTCTCTAGGCCTACTCCTGCGATCCCTGGAATCAAGTGTACGTCCTGCATCTTGGCAGCAAGGCCAGGCAGTCAACCTCCTTAACTTCACCTCCTGCCTCATCCTCACATTCTATCTCTGCCCTCCCTGGTGCAGCTGCTGGATGATACCCTTCAGGGCCCCATTTGGTCTCCCCCCATGGCACCCAGAGCCTGGCATAGAGTGATACCAAAGTGCCTGTCCCAAGATACATGTCCTATCCTTATCACACTTGACCTCTATAGAACGGGACTGACAGAGCCAAGTGCTTGTCCCCTGGGCAAAGGGGACCTGGGAGGAAGGAGCTGGGCACGTGTGAGACCTTCAAGGATCTGGGAGGGGCTGTGTCCATACAATGGAATATGGATTCCAGAACTGGAGAAGTCCCAGAATCCTACATGAGGAATATTTGTGGAGCCTCAGGAAGCACACGCCACATACATGCTGTGTCCCAGCACAGAGGGGCCCTGCACCCTTCCCACCCCAGACCACCTTCCTACCTTAACAAACTTCTCAGAAGGGGCGAAGCATCCCACACACAGAGACACGAGGATCCAGCCCCTGGCATAGCTGCTCTTGGATGGGTTGTGCGTGAGTTGCTTGCTGATCTGGCAGTAAATCTCATCCCTAAGTGGAGACAATACCTCAGAGTGACACCCAGTCACCCCTCTACACCACCGCTCTTCTGACCAGCCAGACCAAGGCTTCCCAGGAGACAGAGACAGGCTAGATAAAGAGGCTGAAAGAGGGTCTACATTTGGGGGCCACCAAGAAGGCATGGCCCATGAATAAAGCAAAAGCTCTTGATGGGGTCCACCATCTGCAAGGTGACCTGTATCCTAACACGAGTTCAAAGGTCACAGTCCCTGCTGTCACCCTGCCTAGCCCCAGGCCAACCATATAGCATGAGCAGGGAACCCCACAGTCAGGGACAGTTTCAGTAATCGTGACTGACATGGCAGAAACACACAGGACACCTGGGAGGGTGTCAGGGCCAGGGAGCAGGGACTCTGACTCTGAAACACATCTCTCCAGCTTGTGAATACTTGGTGCATAGATCACTTTGCACTGAGCTAAAAACATCTTCTCTTAACAGCATTTTCTCGGTCTTGGGAGCTCCAAGAGGGCTTAACCACCCAGGGGACACACACACACACACACACACACACACACACACACACACACACACACACACAATGATGTAGTACTCCTCTTCTCTGAGGACAGTGTCAGGTAAGAGGCAGGATTGTCTAATTCAGTAACTTCTTCTTAATTGGGAGAGTTCATGAGCCAATAAAATTAAAGTTGTCATCTTTTTATCACATGCATGCTCACACATCTTGCCCATGACCCAAATCATCTCACAGAACAAGGGTCATTTAAAACAGCCAAAGCAGACAAGCAGCCCTCCCACAACAATCAGGCCTGTAATCGAGGCTAGCACGGCTCATCGATGTCAGATTTGCCACAGATCAGTGGGAACCCTGTGCTGGAACCTCCCATCTGGCCCCACTCAACCAACAGAGGTGGAAGTGGCTAAGCCAGAGAAGGGAGTCCACTTTCTAGCCTTCTGTGGCCTGGGGCTCCTGGCACAAGACTCCTGAAGTCTACTTCGGATGTGGCAGACAGATAACCTGTGGCCACCTCTCCCTTCTGGTGGCCCTGGGTGGCGTCTGGCTCAAGTAGCTCAATTGGCCTTGAGGAACAATGGAGAGAGGTGAGAGTGACAAGTAGGTGGTCTAGAAGTCCAAATAACCCGTGGAAAGTCTCTTCCTAATGCTGGGCCTCAGTTTCCCCATTGGGAAGATGGAACTTGTCTCTTGCCCACACTCCCAATATAAACACAAGCTCTTGGCATCCCAAGTCTCTACCTATGGTCACATTAGCCAGTTCCCCGAGAAGCCCAGGTCCCCACATCTGTCTGGGCTAATTGTATGGGTGACTCCAGAGTCTTCCCACCAAGTCTCCAACACCCAGGCCATCGGTAGAGGCTTGTCCTGACCCGGGGATGGAAAGAATAGCAGGGTCTCTAGGAATAGAAAAACCTAGCCGCTGGCCTGGGCCAACTGCACCGAGGGTGAGCTAGCTGCAGTGGGTTTAAATCAGAAAGCTCAGGAGAGGCCATGAGAACCATGAGCTGCAGGTTACAGTCTGCTAGCTCCATCCACTGTCTCGCAGTTCTGCCTTCCCTCGGCTCTCAAATGTGGGTACTGTTCTTATTCCACCTTGCCAGATGAGGCACAGAGAGATGCCTTAGGAGACGGGTTAGGGTCTCGTGACCACCAGCCACAGAGCTAACACGGGCCCTTTTTGCTTCCACTGTGGCCAAGGTGCTGGGGCCGCTGCCAGCTGCCCTGAGACCCCCAGGCTCGCCTAGAGAAGCCCAGCCCCAGCGTCCCACTGCCCCATGGGTACTGACCGCAGTGCAGGTCGCAGGATACCGTTGCCAATGATGAAGTGCAGCTTCTCTAGATTTGAGGTGGGCCGGTCCTCCAGCATGCTGTTGCCCTGTACCACGGACTCCCCATCATGCAGCCTCTTGGTCACCTAGGACAAGGACACAGGCGAGGCTGGGGTGCTGCACCTGCTAGGCTCCTCACAGGGAGCAGATAGCATCATAGATGGGGTGCTGTCCCTGCCAGCTACTGCAGAGAGTAAGGGACAATGGATGGCCCACGAGCTTGTCATCGCCCCATTCTTAAAGACTAATAACCACATCGCATGGCTGGGAGCACCAGCTCGGTGCCACCTGCATCGTGGGTAAGTTCTCTGTGGCCCTCTGTACCTCAGTCCCACCCAAGGGAAACCCTTACAGCCAGGATATGTCCCATCCCTGACTGAGTGAGAGCACTATCTCACACCGAAGTACAGCCTGGTTCACAAGCACCTAATTAGCAAGGCTCCTGGCCCTGGCATGGCCACCCTCCATTCTCAGTAGATGTGTGTCTGTCTCTCGGCCTCACGCAGCTACAGAAGCAGCCCCACATTGCACTCAAATGCAGCAAGAGATCCTCCATCATAGACAGAAAGGGCCACGCGAGGGTCTCATAGCATCTGAACCCATGCCTGTCTGTCCCAGCCCCCCACCCCCCTCAGCCTACACAGCCCTGTGTACAAGGCCTTGGCAGTCTCAGACGCTGAGAGATGGACTGACGGATGGCGGTGCCAATACTCAGAAAGACTACAGAGAAGTCTGCTCCCAGGCAGGTCCTGGGTTGAAGTTCATGGTGTATGCATCAGCCAGAAGTGCCCTCCTTCTCACGTGTGTGCTTGGCCCCACCCTGGGAAGCCCCTCCCCCAGGTGCTTCCATACACTTCTGCTCCAGTGCTGTGCTGTGCAGAAGAGAGAAGCATCGTCTGCTTCTCCTCCTACTCCTATTCCCAGGGCCCTCAGCTCAGCTGTGCTGCAACTTGGCTGCCTAAGGAAGCCCTTACCTCTTCTGTGAGTTTGGACTTCTTCTTCAGTGTCAAGTGTACCAACTTGTGTTTCACACTGGTCTTCTTCTGCCCCTCAGAGAGCTGGGCCTGTGAAATAGTCACGGGGATGAGACCTCTGGACAGAGGGGCTATGGCGTGGTGTGGTGTGGGGTGTGTGTGTGCATGCGTGCATGCATGCGTGTGTGTGTGTGTGTGTGCGTGCATGTGCGTGTGCGTGTGTGTGTGTGTGTGTGTGTGTGAGAATTCCACACAGATGCTCACAAGGTGCAGGCCACGAGGCCACCCTCTATCCTCAACCCTGCTGAGACTCAGAAAATCATAGTTAATGTCTGAGGCCTCCCAGCGAGGCGTCTCTGGAGGTGTCTCCCATGGCAAAGTCTGTCTGGTCTGCAGTGTGGCCCCTCAGTTATGGTGAGAATTTTACAGTTGGCAAATGATCACACATTATCCCAAGTAGACAGAGAATGGTAGGGGACTGGGGCGGGGATGAGGTGGAGAGAGCTAGACCACAGGATGCTTTCTGCTGGTTACCTGAGGCTGCATGCTGACATCATCCCCACTAGCCCAAGACAGTTGTCAGTTGGGGCCCTGTGGCCTCACCTCGCCCTCGCCCTGCAGGGCCTGCAGCTCCCTCTTGTATGTCTTCTTGCCTAGGGTCTCATAGATCTTAGTCATCACAGGGATCTTCTCACTGCCATCGCTCATGGCTGTGTGGTACTTGGGCTCTGGGAGGTCCCCCATAAACCGGAGGATGGTGATCCAGACAGCCAGTGCCGCCTGAGGGTGGAGTACACATGTTAGAGAGCCGGGGAGCACGGAGGAAGTGGTTCATGCCATAGAGAGAGCCTTGGAGAGGAGGCTGGAGAGATAGACAGCCACCACAAATGTGCTCTGACCCCAGGTTGGGTGCCAGGCCGAAGCCCAGCCTTGACTTGACAAGTGTGGCATCCACCACCCCATCCTGGCCCTGTGAGCCATGATCCAGCCGCAGGTGTCCTCACCAGCTGGTCACCCTCATCATCGTGGAAGAGCAGTGGCTGCTTGAGGGGCCTCCGGGTGTAGGAGTGTGTGGTTGTGCCCTGGAAGTAGGTGGCAGCAAATTTGGCGAATTTGTACTCAGAAAGGTCCTCCTCGTCCTCGTCAGGCAGGGGCAGGGCAGCATCAACATCCTCTTCCACCATCTCCCTCCGCCCTCGCTCCAGGTCCTGATGGGCAGAGAGGGGTTGTATCTTAACTGTTAGGCCAGGCCCTGTAGCTGGCAGGGCCAGAACAGAGGCTGTCCCCACCACTCTACCTCTACAGAGCCAGCCCCTCCTCCCAGAAAGCAAGCCCTCTGCTGCTTCTCTCCACTGTCCAAACAGCCCAGCACACAGGGGAGCCTCAAGGACAAAGGGTAGATGCTTGAGAATGGCCTTAGGGAGGGGTAGCGGGTGGACCAGGGTCACGTGGCAGGAGGAGGTTGGATGGGATCTGAGACCTGTAGGTCTTCACCCAGTCAGTCACCACCGCCTTCTAGTACAGGGCAAAGGATGTGAGAGGAGACAGAGGAGGCTCTGGGGTGCCTCAGGAAGTCCCGCCCCAAAGTCCTGATACCTCAAAGCCACTAGGTGCCTGGCCCTCCTGGCCTGGCAGGCCACTTGAAGTCCCCAGGAAGCCAAACATCTTGTCCACCATATCTGAGTGGTTGATAGGCTCATGGCGGGCCCTCTCCATCTGCTGTAACAGCTCCTTCTTCCGCCGAGCCTCTTCCTTCTCCTTCAGTTCCCGCTCTGCATCCTCGCGGGCTAGCTGGGCCAGGCGCTCCTGAGGTTGGGGGGATGCAGAGGAAGTAAGTCAGCACCCAGCAACACAGCTTCAGAGAATAGCTGTCTTCGGGGAGCCCAAGAGGGACCACCACCACCGCCACCACCGCCACTGCCATCACCACCACCACCATCATCACCACAATCACCACCACCACCACCACCCTCACCACCACCACCACCATCACCACCACCACCACCACCACCACTGCCATCACCACCACCACCACTGCCATCACCACCACCACCATCATCACCACAATCACCATCACCACCACCACCACCACCACCACCACCACCACCACCACCACCACCACCATCACCACAATCACCGCCACCACCACAACCATCACCACCACAACCACTACCACCACCACCACCACCCCTCCTCCACCATCACCACCACCACCACCACCACCACCACCATCACCACCACCACCATCACCACCACCAGCAGCAGCAGCAGCAGCCCCACTAGGGTTCTGACACAGTGGTGGACTGACTGTGCTTGTACCGCCCCCATCTAGGGCAGACAGATGTCCCTCATCCCTGGACCACAGGAGGACACCCCCTCTAGTATTCTCCTTTCCCTCGCCCCTGCCTTCACACTCTCCCTTTTCCATGTCCTCCTGTTTCCAGGCCACAGAAACCATGAAGTCTTGGGCTGTGGAGCTGGGAACTGTACTAGAGCTGACCAAAAGATTACTGTGAGCCACATTTAAAAGGCAAAGTAATGATGGTGATGGTGTTGGTGGTGCTGCTGCTGGCGGAGATGATGATAAGTAAAACCAATATCAATAATGCTTTAACTATTTTCAGTTATATTTTCAAATATCATCTTACAGCATGTAATCAGTATAAAAATTACGCTGGGGTACCTTACATCCCCCGCCCTGCAGCTAAGTGGTCATAATATTGTGTGCACCTCACAATTTTAACCATGGCTTTTAGATGAACCACACTTCAGTATTTGGTAGCATGTGCGGCTGACAGCCTTGTGTCAGGCTGTGTGACCCTAGTCACTCCCTTGTCCGGCTTTCGCTCTGGGTGTCACTGCTAACCAGGAAGGTATGGTGGACACATCCCAAGCCCCACATGAGAGTTCAGCTGCTGTGTGCTGAGGGAACCAGGAAGAAGTGTCTCCTAGGAGGAGGGAGGAAGATGGCAGGGACAGGAGACCAGCAGCCAGCAACGGAGGAAAGCCACAGAGGCAGACTGTAGAGCAGCTTAGAGCGCGGAGGTCGGTCTTACCTGATGCTTGCGCTCCGCCTCCTCCTTGGCCTTCTTGGCACTCATCTCCTTTCTTAGCTTCTCCTCCTCTGCCAGCCGCATCCTCTCTGCCTCAAGGCGCCGCCAGTACTGAGGAAAGGAGCAGTCGTGTGGCCAGAGAAACATGTAGCCCTTGTCACAGCTCTGCCTCACCTCACCCCCATCTCCCCCAAACTCCAAAAGGCAGTTGAGTTGGTCCCCTGGTCCCAATGGGTCGGGCTCATTGGATCCCAGAGCCAGGCCAAATGTGTGGTCTCCTTAAAATTCACAAGAGACCCGGGCCTCAGTCTCTAGTCCACCCCTGCAGGCAATGCCAAGACTCCTTTGTGGCTTTGGCTTCCTCAGCCAGCACCAGGCAGGGGTCAGGAGATACCTGCGTGCGGTAGCACACACTTAGATACCACCCACTCCTGAGGCTCAGAAACCCTCTCACCTCAACTCGGAGGCGCCGGTGTAGCCGGCGCGCAATCATGCCCCGGGCATAGGCCTGCACGGTGATCACGGCCCAGAGGCGGTGGCGGAAGGCCCTGCGCACCAGGTAGGCCCGGCAGCGGGCCTGGAACTTTATTATGCGCTGTCTGGCCAGGCGGTACTGTTTGTGCAGTTTCCGGGAGCGGTGCAGGGCCTGCAACCGCAGGAAGCCAAGACGAATCTGCAAGGGACAGCAAGCCATGCTCAGACCTGAGCTCCGGCAGAGATGAATGAAGCCCGCAGCAACACCCAGTGCGCAAGCCTCCATCAGACTGGGCCCTCCATCAGACTGGACCCACCAAGGTACCATCGATGTCATTCAAACAGAGCCCACAGTGAGGCCCACATCCTTCCAGGAACTCCAGCCTCAACTAACCAGTGTCCATTTCTGCTCATCTCCCTACTCCAAGTCCAGGCTGCAGCCAGATGTTCCGCAGAGTTGCATGTGACCAGGTCTATTTTGGATCATTCCACAGTCTCAGCCTCATGCTTAACTCACCAACATATTCCAAGAGAAAAGCTCAAAAACATGAGCCCCTAGAGCTAAATAAACCAGGGCTTTGACTGGAGGTCAGGTAGGGCTGCTTGGGGCATCTCAAGATGCAGGTTAAGTCCTGCTGCCAAGGTAACCCAGGCTGCTTCCATGTTCTGACTAACAGAATCAGGGGTTGGGGCTGGGGAGGGGACTCACCAGCTCATAGTTTTTCCTACAGTGGTGGCCCCGCCAATGCCTCTGGATCAGTGTGGCTGCACTCTTCAATCTCAGGAAGTTGGACCTGAAAGGGAGACAGAGATGGGTGACTCTAGAGCAGACAGCCGGTGGCCAGAGTCAGTCAGGGCCCAGGTGTGCCTTTATAGCACACTGGGCCCCTGCCCTGTGATCTCCAAGCTGTGTGATTTTGGGCAAGGCATAGAACCTCTGCGCCACAGTGCCACCATCTGGACAGGAATAAGAAGTGATGCCAGTGTCTGTCCTTCCTGCCTGGCAGTCTTATCACAAGAGACCTTTATGGCAGGAATTAGACAGATGCTCACTGAGTGGGTGGATATATGGCCAGATCAATAATGAGGTAACCCAAAAGGGAAGCTTTACATTGTCCAAATCTTTCCCTTTGTAGCTGAGGAAGCTGAGACCTGGGAGGCTGGAACTACAGCCCCCGTCACTGTCTGCCTCTGAGGAGCCCAGTGACGTTCCCCTGCACGCAGTAGGCTGTTTCTCAGATACCACAGTCACCTCTGGCTTGATGGGGACAGAGACCACACAGCAAGTCTGCTGAGAATCAGAAAACACTGGAGGGAAGGACAGGTGGGTCATGGCACAAGCCAGCACTCCGGGGCCTGCAAGCTGTGTGCAGCGAGAAACGAGACTGAAAGCCACACGGAGGACGGATGGTGGGAGTCGGGGTGGGAACCCTGGAGGAAGAGCAGGCATCGAGGAAGAGGCTGGCAGACTCACAGGTAAGGGGGAGACAGAGGGAGGGACCAGGTGGACAGCGGTTTGTGGGATTCTGTGGTTCCTGAAGCGTACTTTAGAGTTGGTCTCGCCATGTGTGGGCCATCTCAGGGGTATGCGTGTACTTAGTGTAGAATGTGAGCTGTCCCTCACAGCTGATAAACCTCCACTCCTGTCCAGAAGGGCAGAGTGTCTGCAAATGTACCCCTCGTCTCCACGTGTCTGGGGAGGGCAGACGACCGTGCAGTCCGGATTCTGTGACATGGCAGAGCTGCGTAAACCTCGTACCCGTGTGCTTGGGGATCTTGTGATCATGTGTGTGCATGTGCGATGGTGCCTGTATGTGCGCCCTTGGTGTTCATGTTTGAGCCTGGTGTTCATGTGGGAGAGCGGGGGTGAGCCAAGCACATTCCCAATGGGGGAGCTGAGAGAGCAGCAGCCGTTGACACAGACCTGTCTTTGAAGCCCCGGATGACCTTCTGGAGGAGAATGACTCTGTCTGTGATGGCCTTGTCCCGCTCCACCTCCAGCAACATGTCATGGTGGTCCTGGAAGGCAGAGCTCCTGATCAATATCCCCAGGACCACCTACTCAACCCAGGTACAACCAGTCTTCCTTCATAACTCAGGCTTAGGGTTCTATGTGCACCCCAGACTCCTAACCCTGCCAAGGCCTGTGCAGTGACCTTCTAGACTCTGCGGCCATTCCCCAGAAGCCTGGGGACTGGAGACTGGCTCACTATTGTCACTTCCTGCCTTCCCTGCCATCATTTCAGCCCTAGACCTTGCTACTTTTCTATCTAGGATCTTGGCACAGACTCCCCGCCAGGAGTCCCCTGGTGTCCATCAGTCCCCCTCTGACCGTCCCCTTCATAGGCAGTTGGGCAACCTCCTTATGACTTTCCACACATACCCTATAGCATATGCGTCAACCTGACATTCAAGACCACTCCAGGTCCCACTGACATCTCCAGTCTTTCCCCCAGCCCCCTCATGTCCAAGCCCAGTCCTCCTTCCAGTGAGATGAACCGTGAAACCTCACTGGTTCAATCAAGACACATACAGATGGAATGTTCCGTGGGTAGGCATAATATTGGGTGGTGTGTGAGAGCCACAGAAGAGCAGGCAGATGTGGCCTTGATTGGAAGCCTGGCCTTTGAGTCTCACACGGGGAAGGCTTAAAAAAAGAAAAAACTGTCTAGTAATCACCGACACCGGGTGAGACTCAGAAGTTCACCATGGCCTTCTCAGTGAGCAGGTGGGCGGGTGGATGGATGGGGAGTGACATTGGGACATGTGGGCTCTTAGAAGGATTCCTAAAGAGTACAGCTGGGGGGTTGGGGATTTAGCTCAGTGGTAGAGCGCTTGCCTAGCAAGCGCAAGGCCCTGGGTTCGGTCCTCAGCTCCAGGAAAAAAAAAAAAAGAGTACAGATGGGTGACGTAAGGGCAGTGGTGCCCTGCAAGTCTTCCGGTGCTAGGTACACCATTCGGCCTGTTCTCTATACTAACGCATACCTGACCCTTGGTAGCTCAGGTCAGTAGCCTGCTCCCTGCCCCCCTCCTCCCAGCTTGACTTCAGTCCTCACTCTTCTCTGAACCTGTGAATTGGGCACAGGACTTTCTACCCCACACCACCAGCAGGGAGACACTAGGAGGCCAGGCACACAGAACTCACTGTTTAACCAGCACTCAAGGAGCAAAGGGAACACAAACATTTCCCAAAGCAGAAAGCCTTGTTTTCTGCATAGGAGACGCAGTGGCTGACTCAAAGCCCACACCAAGAGGAGTTAGAGGGACCCCTAACCAGACCCCACTAAAGGCTGCTTCCTCCCTTTCTTCTCCCAGATGTCCTGCGTTCAGCCCTGCCCCCATGGAGGAGGGGCCCTGCTCTGTCCCCACGACAGAGGAAATGGAAATGGGGAAGCCCACGCAGTCCCTGTGCAGCTGCTCTCCAGGGCTGTGATTGTCAGGGCCCAGTTTCTCTGTCTCGTTCACCACTTCCTAAGAGGCTGTGGGAGCCAGGAGCCCTGACTGCTGTACCTGGGTGCTGAGACAGAACCACAGGCGATAGCACACAGCTGACCCTCATGACCCTGCCTGCAGAAAACCACAAGGAGCGACCTGAGGTCCGCTCTAGACCATCACAGGCCCAGCCTGTCACGATAGAAGAGAAGGCAGAAATGCTTAGTAACTTGCCCGAATACACCAGGCTGAACACCACAGACCACCACAGGGTTTGAATGCCTGGCATTGGTCTGACAAGACAACCAACACACTTTGGTTATCCAGCTCTAAGCTGGAGTCAGTGCCTGGCCCCGTGAGTTATCTCTAATCGTCTCTCTCTCTCTCTCTCTCTCTCTCTCTCTCTCTCTCTCTCTCTCTCTCTCACACACACACACACACACACACACACACACACACACACACACACACATCAAGATACCCTGTAGCCCCCTCTGAAACATCATGGAGAGCTCAGGACATGGCAGAGCCGTGGAGGCCAGGACAGGCTGTGCTCACCTTCAGAAAGATCTTGGTTTTGCCAATCTGCCAGTCATCGTGAGTGCCCAGCACGGCCTCAGCCATGCGCTGGCATGTCTCTTGGAGGTCACCCTGTGCGGAAGACAAGAGTACTGACAGTATATGGAAAAGCCCTCAAGTGTCCTTCTCAAGATTGAGAGACAGGTCTGTCCCTGCATGGCTGTGTGACTGACCCAGCCTGGCCCTGCCTTCTGTGAATGTCTGTTTTCTCCTCAAACCAACTGGATGACAGACACCACGGCGTCCTTCAAGGGTGTCCTTCTATCCTGCCCTATCTTTGCAGAAGTACCTAATGTAGTCAAGTAGATGTCAAGCTCCAGTCACTGTCACAGGTAAAACCGGGGTCCTCTCTCCTGTTGGTGTACCCAGCCTTGTACCTGCTTGTATGCTGGTTTCACCCCAGGCAGCAGCACGCGGTAGCGCTCCACAAACTCCACAAAGCTGTAGCGAATGGGGTAGCCTGCGTGGCGGATGCGGATAGTCTCCATCATGCCCGAATAGCGCAGCTGGCGTACACACAGGTGCCGGTCGAAGAGCTGCGGGGCCAGAACCAGAGGCATCACGGCAAGGCCACTACTGGGATGCAGGCCCTGTCCCGTATCTGACCAGCACAGGCAGAAAACACACAGAAGTTGAGGCCTCCTAGGAGCAAAGCCAGACAGGAGGCCAGGACTGTTGGTCAGACCCATGTGGCAGCAGGAAGTGGGGACCTGCACGTGGACAACTGTGTGCTATAGGATCAGATCACAGAGAAGACACAGGTCCGTGTCTTGGGAGACGTAAGAGGTTTCATGGATATTAGGGGAGGGTCTTCCAAGGCTGGAGGAGGGTGAGCACGTGAGAAGGGGCAGAAGCTTTAAAGTGTATGCCCTGCTAGGGGTGGAGGACATGGAGGGAGCTGAAGAGCCTAGGCCAGGACACAGTGAAGGCCACCCAGAGGTGGGTACTCCTCACAACCCCAGGCCACCCTTTACACAGCCCCCAAGCAGAACCATGTTATCCAAATGACTCTCCAGGGGCTGGCTTAGGTCCTTAGGGAAGAGGCACTGCCTTATAACCGGCTCATAGTAGCCACCGTGATGGCTTCATGGCAGGACTACACCCTGAGTCCAGAAGGACAGAAAAGGCAGAAAGCAAGGCCAGGGGCCTTCTGAAGCCAAGCTACAAGTCTGGGCCTTGTCCCATGGGTGACTGGAACCAAGAAAGGGTTGCAGCAGAGAAATATGGGGCAGGATTTACTTTAAGAATAGCAACATCATGTGCTGGGTTGGTCATGCTCGATCCCAGCAAGCAGGAGACAAAGGCAGAGAGGTAGGTCCCTGTGCATAGTCTGTATAGCAAGGTCTAGGCCAGGTAGGGCTGCATAGCAAGACCTTGTGACAACCAAGAACATGAATGATGTCATCCTCAGTGTAGCAGGTGTTCAGAGGAGGGGGAGGGGGCCAAGCTCCTGCAAAGGTGGAGGCCTGGGCTGGGAAAAGGTTCCAGGGAGCCGGTGCTCAGCTCTGTCACCCTGCATGCCCTGCTCAGGGAAACCTGAGGTCTGAAGAGGTCAGGACTCACCCACGCTGGGAAATGGCTTCCTGGCGGGGACAGCGTGCGGAAGGTCGGCTTCTGCGCTCCATTTCCTCTCCCTCTCAGCCACTTTCCCCAGCCTTCCTTCCTTCCCTCCCCACGTCCCACACCCAGCTTCCCCCACCTCTCCCCTCCTTTGGATAAACAACACCTCTCAGGGCCTGCACTGAAGCAGGGGGCTAGCAGCTAGTCTGCCTGAGCCCCTCAGTCCCGGAGCTCCCATGTGACAACTCAGGACTGCCACTTCCTCTTAGGCAATGTGCTGAAAGGACTCTACTCCGTGTATGGAAGGGCTAACAAATGCTGTCACTAATAGTAAAAAGGAGGGACCTTCTAGCAAAGGAGTCCAGAGGGACTTCCTGGAGGAGGCGGGCACTGAACTAAGGGGAGGAGAGCTTTCAAAGGAGGGGCCCTATCATGAGCACATTTGTATTTACTAAGCACATAACAGGCACTCTACAAACTTGGAGCATGGTCTCTGAGGAGAAGGTGGCTGTGAGTTTTCATTCTCAAGGAAACTGAGGCACAGGGCAGTGTCTGATTTATGTACAACCGCTCGGCTGGGAGATAGCAAAGCCAGGGTTAACATGACCGTGGAGCCCCTACGTTCCCAGCAACTTGACAAGACCCCTAGTCCCCAGAGAGAACAAGGCTCCCCATTGCCCACCGGCCCCATCCATCTTACCCCCTCCCTCTCCTCCCTCCACCCCTGCCCACCACACGCCCTCCAAGGCTCACCATGGGCTTCTTGAACTCATTGGGTTTGATGCATCGTACAAAGAAGGGCTGGCAGGCGCCCAGTGTGCGCATCAGCAGCTCCAGAGACCGCTTGAACTGGCTGCTGAGTGTAGGCGAGCGCTTCCTGGTCTCTGCGCCCTGTAGCAGGGGACAGACAGACAGTGATGGGAGGGGCCGTGCCTTTCCCCTCCCACCCTCCAGCAGCTGTCCTGGAGGGAGGGAAGCACCAGGGAGGGTCACCGAGGCCAGTATATGGGTAGTTGGGGATCTCCTGATCTGGGCTGGAACTTGGACCTCAGAGACCCACTATAGGGCGTTCCCTAGGACCCCAGTAGTGTCCCTCCAGAACCCCTACCATCAGCTGGGAGACTCTGGGCCAGCAGCAGTCTCTCTGAGTCCTATTCCCTCCCTGTGTAAGACTTGGCATCCTCAGGATACTGAGGTCATTTTAGTGACAGGAGTTAGACAAACCTAATTCAAACCCCATATATGGCCTAGGCTGACCACCAACAGTACTGAGTCTTCATTGTTTCCTAAGTGAAAACATTGCCATCTACCCTCCTGATGGGATGAGTGGAGAGTCCATGTGCAATAAGCAGCCACCTGGGGTGGTCACTGCACCCCCTGGGAGCCTTGGAGGTGACAGCACAGCTCATGACCTACCCTGCTCTGCTTGTAGACCAGGGCAGTGTGGGTAATCTGGATAATCCTCCCAGCTGCTGTGCTCCCAGCTGCTGTGCTCCCAGCTGTTGTGCTCCCAGCTTCTGTGCTCCCAGCTGCTGTGCCCCTAGCTTCTGTGCTCCCCAGCTGCTATGCTCCCAGCTGCTATGCTCCCAGCTGCTGTGCCCCTAAGCTGCTGTGCTCCCAGCTTCTGTGCTCCCAGCTGCTGTGCCCCTAGCTGCTATGCTCCCAGCTGCTGTGCTCCCAGCTGCTGTGCTCCCAGCTTCTGTGCTCCCAGCTGCTGTGCCCCTAGCTGCTATGCTCCCAGCTGCTGTGCTCCCAGCTGCTGTGCCCCTAAGCTGCTGTGCTCCCAGCTTCTGTGCTCCCAGCTGCTGTGCCCCTAAGCTGCTGTGCTCCCCAGCTGCTGTGCTCCCAGCTGCTATGCTCCCAGCTGCTGTGCCCCTAGCTGCTGTGCTCCCAGCTGTTGTGCCCCTTGCTGCTGCGCTCCCAGTTGCTGCTTGAGCCACCCAGGCCCTCTCCTCCCCACCCCCACCTATATGTTGTCTTCTCAGAACATTGGGAAATAACAGGGAGAAAGGGGACTCGGGAAGAGCTGAGGTCAAGCAAACAGGAAACAAGCCTTCTGGAATATTGCAGAACTCAGATTAGAAAGAACACAGTACCACCACATACTGTTTTCCTGGGCATTTTTGTGTGAGAACTCACTAGTAAATTTGATCTTGTTGTATGTTTTTAGAGCTATAATTCAATCATATCCTTTTGCATCGAAACTATGGAGTGCAGGGAGCTGGAGAGAGGAACACTTACTGCTCTGACCTCTCAGAGGACACAGGCAGCTTGCAACAACCTGTAACTCCAGATCCAGGGGGTCCGACAGCCTCTGCTGACCTCTGGGGAGTTCTGCACACCTGTGCTGCATTTACACACCTGCACGCGTGTGCACGCACACACACACACTACTGTAAATCTGGGATGCAGAGGCATGTGTATGGGGTATTGGGAGATAAAGGTACTTAACCTGCACTAAATCCAGTTGATATGTTATAGCTTCTAATAAACCCTGTAGGAAAGCAAATGTTTTGGTTCTGAAACAAGTATTTTTCACCTCAAGTTCCGTTGAAGAACATTAAAAATTGTGTTCAGGGGATCTAGGGCTAGGTTAATATTTGTTCTGCCTCATCAGGATTCTTGATTCAGCAACAGCACATACATACCGAGCATGTAATTCAGAGTAGAGCAGATACATAACTCACACCATATGCACGTAGCATACATGCACCCAGTGCACACATCTCACCGTGTACACACTCCCACACAGAACATACACACATAGCACATACACATGGGCATCATACAGAATTATACACACAGGTGGCACCTGAGCATGCAGACACTGCACATGCTGTACATGATGCAAACACTACATGCACATGTGTAACATGCATACTGCATGCACACCATAAAGCAGACATGACCTGTCCACACCAGGCATGTATATACCACACAAATCACTCACAAAATACATACCCCACATGACAAATGCATATAATTCACACACAGCATGCACACCGTCCAGAATAAATGCATACATATGACACAAACATGGTAAGAACACAACACCCAGCACACTTTCTGAATGTATACTATAAAGTACATGTGGCATGCATACCTGTGCATATATGTATCATGCTCACGCCCCATGGCATCGACACACAGCAAGCACACTATGTAGCGGCCATGCATGCACATGGCACACATACACTAAGAGCACACAACACACCTTCCTCACAGCACACACCCTGCATGTACATGCATAACATGCACATAACATGATCACTATGTGGCACAGGACATACATAATGAGAACACACGACATTGA